>NW_027492554.1:0-503884 GCF_021521415.1 Bidens hawaiensis
CAGATCTTGTCCATACCTTGGCAGGTATAGTACAAAAGATCCTCCAGAAGCGTACGGATTGGCTCATTTGGGCGGGAGTATTCCCGCCTTGCTCATTCCTTCTTCAGGTGACATTACTGAATTATTGAGAGTTAGTGCCTTGTGCGTGTAGCCTTACTATTAGTGCGGGTAGCCTTCCCTGATGGCTTGTATCCGCAGCTGCGGGAACAGGCGGGGTACTTCACCATTGGGAGGCTTTTCCTGCGGGAACAGCTGGTCGTACTGCGCGTAAGGTCTTCATCTCTCTGAGCATGGTGGGTCCTGCGGAACCAGTTGGTCTTTGCGCAGACGTCCCTCTTCAAGGTGAGTCTTGCGGGTCCAACTGGGCTCTGCTGGGACCTACCTCTTCAGGTGGTGACCTTTTACAACATATAGTCTTATAGTTATAGTTTATCCACGTCTATACACTACCGTTCATACAAAAGTCAAACTCATTTAAAGGAAGAAGTTGAAGTTTAGGTTTACTTGTGTAATGGGGTATTATACAGGTAGATGACAGCTTTACATCATTTCCGAGGTATTATGGGGCGTTATAAAGGCATTAGCATTTCTATAATACAACTCACATATGTTTGAAGAGACAATATCTATTATACATGTTTTTTTACTAAAAAGATGATAATGTATCAGAAAATGCCCCTCAAGAGGAGAAAATAGCATTAATTAAGGCAAAATTACCATAACAAAAAGAAAAGGTTAACTATTTTTAGATCGGATGCAATTTTATAAAGAGCACATCTTACACCATGACATAACCTATTTCTATTCCAACTAAACGAAAAACAACTATCTATTTTCCGCTGTTTGTAAATGCGAATAAGTAACCCTAGTGAACGGTAAATAATTATATACTTTCCAAATCAATCAAATAGTATTTATAGATCAACACCAACTTAAGTTTGTTCCCTCTCCTAGATCCCGAGCAATCGTTTGTAGCATTAAACCATATTCAACATGTTGAGAGGTGTTAAAATACACTATAATAATATTGCTCTTAAATCTATATTTTTATGTGACCACGTGACTTGAATTTTAATCATTTGTAGAAAATCATGTCTATCACACAACAATGCCACGAGATAAAGACTCTTGGGTAAGGCTGAGGGGTGTGGGGGGCTCTAACGGGGGCGCGAGTGGGGGCTTCAGCCAATAATATTGTGACGTGTGGCAGAGAGAGAAACTGGATAAGATGGGTGTTGGAGCCCCCGCTGGAGCCCCTGGCCCTGGTGTGGAGGGGCGCGAGCAGGGGCTCCAGCGGATTTTTTTTTTTATTTTTTTATAAATATATTCAAAAAACTTATTATTAAAAAAACTCATAAATTATTAAAAAAAACACACATTAAAAAAAACATTAATATCTAAAAATAAAATAAAAATTAAAGTACTAAAAAAACATTATTCTTATTCTTCGGCTTGGTCTTCTTCGATCAACCTCTTTCGGATACGTTCCTTTTGCTTTTCCATCAGCATTTGATCGACCGGATTTAGGTTACTGAAGTCTCTTGTAAGGAAGTCCAAATCTCTCATTCGACTTTTTTCTTTTTTGTCATTAGAGACCACCTCCATGGTTTTGTTGAATTTATTGAGGGATTCAACAAGATCGACGATGTTTACGGCTCCCCCCTCAGCCGGTTTTTTCCCCTTGGCGTCCAGTCCCGATGGCCGCCTCCTCGGCGGTGAAGACGTTTCCTCCCCCGCAATGTTTAGGTCGAATCCAACGCGGCAATCCGACGTGGCAGAAGTGCTATACGCTCCAGACGAACTAGTTTTAGTCCGTTTCGGCCCTACTTCAGCATCATGGTCCGGCGCCACCAGCTCAACCCACTTGGAACACCTTTTCAACCTCTCCCACAACTTTACATCGTCCCACGTCTTCACCGTCCCATACCTCCGCAGACACTCCTGCTTCCACTCTTCGACAGTGAAATTGTAAACCGCCAAATCATCACTGCCACTTGGTCTCATACGACCGGCGTTCCTGTTGAAAAGATTAGTAAACAAGCCGACAAATTTTCTGATTTCGGACCACCGACCCGAAATCATATCGGCGTTTCGCTCTGTACTCCCAACGAGCGTATAGAACGTCTCCCTAACCTTTGTCCAAAAAACCTTGCTTTTTTGGTAGTCGGCTGCAAAATGAATAATTAAATTAGATTTCCAGTTAACTTTTTTAATTAACTTTTTTTTTTAAAATCATTATTAAAAACGTTAAAACAATTACCGCAACGCCGATCCTCAGAATTGACTATCCAAGCCCGACACAAGGCTTCCTTCTCATCCGATGACCACGGAGTGGTTTTCCGTTTCATCCTCGGAGTCGAAGCCGGTCCCGGCCCGTCCGTTGCAAGTTGTTTTTTTCGGTGGACGCGTCTTCTTGCTCCCGTAGCATCACCGTGTGATTCTTGTGTCTCCGGAACAACAAAGTTAGGAGACGGTTGTATGTTGGATTGTTGAAAGCCGGATGTTTCTTGCGACCCCGAAAAAAACATCGATTGGTCTGGTGACGACCATAAATCGTCGTAACTATAACCTGAATCTAGGTTTGGGTACCAATTTCCAGACATGTTTTAAAAAAAAGTTTGAAAGATTGGTTGATTTTGGGTTTATTTTTGAAGTTGTGGTAATTGTTTTATGTGATTTTGGGTGTGGTAATTGTTTTAGGTGATATTGGGTTTATATATAGGAAGAATAATTTTTTTTTTATTAAATTAAAGAGCCCAACGGCTCATTTGTGTACACTCCAACGGCTATGTCACGCACCCCAATGCTCCTTTACGCCACCTTTCTCCCGCGACCCACCTTGCGCCTGCTTTGAATTCCGCGCTCGCGCCCCTCTCGCGCCCCTTTCGCGCCCCGGTGGTGTGGTGCTCGCGTCTGGGGGCGCGAGCGGAGAGGCTCTCGCACCCCCGCTGAAGCCCCCACACCCCTCAGCCTAATTGATTTTTATTAACTTTTCTTTTATATTTATTGAGAACTGAGAAATTTGGAGGTCAAAACCATTATTGAGCACTAAAAACAAGAAAAACAATGATTTGTACTTGCAGGATGATGTACATTGTATAAAAATATTATTAAATATTCAAATTATTAAATATTATTAAAAATATTATTAAATATTCAAATTCACATAATAAATAAAATATATAAGGCTGAGGGGTGTGGGGGGCGCGAGAGGGGGCGTGAGTGGGGGCGCCATCCAATAATATTGTGACGTGTGGCAGAGAGAGAAACTTGATAAGATGGGTATTGGTAGTGGTGATAGCGCCCCGGGGCATGGTGTGGAGGGGCGCGAGAGGGGGGCGCGAGCGGTTGTAGTATGTGAGAATGGTTGTGTTTGATATGTATTGTGATATATGTATTGTGATATATATAGATGATTTTGTTAAAAAAAAAAAAATATTTTTATTCATTATTAAAGCCTTCCAACGGCTCTTTCCCATTTCCCACAGCCACTCACGCGCGCGAGCCTCCTGGCGCCTGCCTCGTTTTCCGCTCTCGCGCCCCTCTCGCGCCCCTCTCGCGCCCCGGTGGTGTGGCTCTCGCGCCCCGGGGCGCTATCGAAGTCCCTCACGCGCCCTGACTAGCGCTCCGCACCCCTCAGCCTAAATGAGTTGTAGCTTAAAGTATCCGATAACCCGAATATATAGTAAAATGATGAATGCAACCTTAAGCGTCCTCCATGACCGGTGTATTTATTTAGGTGTGTTTATACAAAAATATGAGAGTAAGTCAAATCATTATCTCCCATTAAGATAATGGTTTTAGTTAACATGAGGGCAAAAACCATAAAAAAATTAAATACCTAAGTTAAATTTTGAGTTGAAAGCGCTACGTGCTTTCCAATGTTGTGATAGAAAGTCTAAGCTTACAATGGAGACATATGTTCAATTAGGAATGGCAACGGGGCGGGTTTGGGGCGGGTTTTGCTTAACCCGAACCCGAACCCGAAACCAAAAACCATCCCCGTACCCGCCTCATTACCCGTCGGGTTTAATTCGGGGATTCCCCGTTTGGTTTTTTGTACCCCCCCGACCCGCCCCGTCCCCGAACCCGAAAACCCGAAACCGATCCGACCCGACCCGAAATTGACTATTCTGGGTAATTTTGACCAAAACCTTAGTAATATGCTTATGAAGTCTATGGTCAACTGTTCAAGAATCCATCACAAAACTTACATATTGATTATGTAGCAGCGGCAACAACCAGTGGTGGATGTGCGGTATCGGTGCTAGCTGGTGCGATGGCGGGTGGAGGCGGCGACACAAGGTGGTGTGGAGGCAGTGACGCAAGGTGGTGTGGGCGTGTGGCGGTGCTTGGATTGCGGCGGTGCAAGTTATCGCTTCACCATTGGTGTTGGATTTGGTTGACCTCAAGCTATTTTAGTCAAAATTAACATGTAAGAATTAAGATGTCTGGATGTAGGTTTTTAATATATATATATATATATATATATATATATATATATATATATATATATATTATTTATATTTATATTTATATATTATATCGGGGCGGGTCGGGGCGGGGGTACCCGAACCCGAACCCGAACCCGAAACAATCCCCGAAACAATCTCCGAAACCCGACCCGAAACCGAAAAAACAAAACCCGACCCGACCCGAAATAAGCCGGTTTTCGGGTTTCCCCGTCGGATTCGGGGATTTTTGCCATCCCTATGTTCAATCATCACATACAACACTTTTAGAGAAAGGCGGGATGAGTGGCTTAATGAAAGAAAATTTGAGAGTTTTGTAATATTCAGTTCGATTATGAGGATGTTTGGGTTTCACCACCAATGAACCTCCGAGTGGGCGAGTTTCTCCAAAATTGAAGATAACTTAAAGACGATTAAGGGTTTATATGGCTGGGTTGGGCCAACTATGGTGACCATTTACCATTGGTCCCCCCGTACTAGAGACGCACAAATTGGTTTTAAATTCAAAACTGGTTCGAGCTGGTCAACAAAAGTTAAAACCGGTTTTTGATCGATCTCGGTTCGGGTTTTGGTTAGTTTCGGATCGGTTAACTGGCTTTCGTGAAAAAAATTATAAATCGGTTCCTAACATGCGGTTTCAGTCGGTTCTAACTTAAAAAAAATAAATAAAAATAATAAAAATAGTTTATTATATTAAATTATCTGAACTACCCCTTAAATTGGACTTTTGCTTACGTGTTTAATTTAATTTCTATTTTAACTCGTACTTTACGCGGATGCTACCGACTTATTCTCCAAACTTCTTTCTCATTTCCAACTTCTATTCCTCTCTCCATAAATATCTCCGGCCACCGTCCACCACCAATCTATCCCAAAACATTCAACCATCTGAAAATCAAAATATCTAATAACCCACACCCACAAATGATAACAAACTCATAACCCATACACCCTGTAACAAAATTCCCAAACCCCATCATTCCTATGGGGTTTTTCCTCTTACTATCCATCACTCTTTGTTTACTCGTCTCCGTCCGGTTATTCTTATACCGGACGACGTTAATCCATCGTTTGAAAAACTTAACCCACTGGGTTGAAGACCGTGTTCACGTCCATCAAACGCTTAAAGTCCCCGAACTCGACGAAAACGGCCAAGATAATATGTTTTACCTTAAAGTGTATCAGTACCTGACAACTCTTCCAACAATTGAAGAATCCAACAACACAAACCTAATATCCGGACCAAAACTAAACGAAATTGTTCTCTGTCTGGACGACAACCAGACTGTTTCGGACACGTTCCTGGGTGCCAGAGTCTCGTGGACGAACAAAGTTGCGGTTGTTCAGCAACATGCTTATCAGAAAACCCTAATATTGACATTGAAAAAGAAGGATAGACAGAGGATTTTGCAGTCTTACATCCAGCACATATACAGAGCAGCATCTGAAGAGAAAGAGCTAAAGATTTATACCAACACAACTTCCGCTGTTGCGGACACCCACCGAACCATCCACAGGTGGAGGTCCGTTAGGTTATCGCATCCATCGACTTTCGACACGATTGTGATGGATTCAGATCTTAAGCGGAAAGTTATATCCGACCTAGACTTGTTTTTTAAATCGAAACAGTATTATCATAAACTAGGTCGTGTTTGGAAACGGAGTTATTTGTTATACGGACCGTCCGGTACTGGGAAATCGAGCTTTATAGCTGCGATGGCGAAACACCTCAACTACGATATTTATGAGATTGATTTAACGAAAGTGGTGGATGATTCGGATTTAAAAACGCTTTTGTTACAGACTAGGCGGAGATCGGTTATTGTAGTTGAAGATTTGGATCGATTCGTGACATCGAATTTGAATTTGATAAATTCGAATAAAGTTAATATAACAATAATAGGTTTACTGAATTTCATGGATGGAATACTGAACTCGTGTTGTGGTGATGAGAAACTGTTGGTTTTCACAATGAATAACAAGGATAAAATCGCAGGGGATTCGTCGTTGAATTCGATTCTACGCCCCGGTAGAATCGACGTGCACATACATTTTCCGTTGTGTGATTTTAATTCGTTCAAAACACTAGCGAACAATTGCTTAGGCTTGAAGGAACACAAGTTGTTCGCTCAAGTGGAAGAGATTTTACATAGCGGATCGACTATGAGTCCGGCTGAGATGAGTGAAATCATGATTTCGAACCGTGGGTCGCCCGGCCGGGCGCTGAAGTCTGTTATAACGGCGTTACAGAGTAATAGTAACGCCGTTATAACAGAGGATTCGACGTCACAAGCGGAAACAGTGTATTTGATGGATGGTAGCTGTAGTGTGCCTGTTGTGAAAAAGATTCCACAACAGATTCAGAAGTTGTACGGTTTACTGAGGATGAAAAGTAGTCGAAAGATTGGACCGTCCGATCAGGAGTCGGTGTCGAATGAACGGACGAGATGACGATGATAATGATTAGTGTAGTTTTCATATGGTCCCGTTTTCATTTTGTTTTTTGGTTAGGTGTTTAAAATTATTTGTGAATTTTGAATTGTTTTAATTTTGTTTGGTATCATGGTATGTGAATGTAACAAGCACCCAAAACTATATGGTTCTACAATTGTTATATATTTTTGGGTGCTAATGGCATTGAAATGAATATCTTTTGTATATGATGTGATTCAATGTTTTGAAAATTAGTTAATATTGGTTTAAATTGGATGTTGGACAAGTGGTTGGTACGTTTTTAGCCTAGTAAATTAGATGAACGGTTTGTAATTTGAGCCATTGGTATTACTAGTTTATACTGTCATACTAGTTTACTTAATATTAAAAGTTAATATTAAAAGTTTTAAGCTAGTGGTAATTTTTATACATCGATTAGATCAGCTATAATCTAACGGTCTTTTCTATACATGGAATTATAGGTTTAACTATCTGGTAAAAACCGGTTGTACAAATTCTTAGTCAACCCAGGAAGGTTCATAATTCGGTATTTTAGTGCACTGATGTGATTCGATTAAAATAGGTACTCAATGTTGAAATATATTCTACATTAAATGTATTTGTGTTACCATGTTTGGTATATAGAATAGATACCCACCAGTTGGATTCATATGATATGTATGCTTAGAGAATAATAAAATAGAACAATAAATTATAATACCATAAGGTTTATGTGGAAAGCTATTTGATTCTTTCGTAAGAAAGATATTGTGTTGAAGATCTGATTGATGATATCTTACAAAGAATGTATTCTTATGTTTATTCTTTTAGTAGGTGTGTTAAAGATTTTAACTAGCTTTTTTTATTTTTGTCACCACCTTTTATATAATCGGCACATAGATTTAAATTCAACTTTTCTTTAAAAATATGTAATAAAGTTTTGAATTAAAACAATGAAAAGGCTAATGGGTTTGTAGTTGGACAAACAATGAAAAGGGCTTAAACGAAGAAGGTGGAGAAACATGCTAAAACCTGCGAAGAGAACCAACATGTTTTTGTCCCTCTGGCTTTCGATACCTTTGGTTCCTTGGCACCGGAAGCTATCCGTTTTCTAACTAGGGTCCAACGGGTTGTGCATAGCAATGTGTCGACTCCAAAGGGGCAGGGATATGTCTTTAGCATGTTAGGGTTTGCAATTCAGAAAGGGGTGGCGGCGCAGCTTGTTGCCCGCCTACCTGCAATGTTGATGTAATATCTATGTTTCTATATAATATATGATAATCTAAATACAAGATTAAAACAAAGTTTATAGAAAAAGTTGGATTGACTAAAAAACAAATACACACAATGCAATACAAATTTGAAAGTTTTGGTATAGAGCCATTATTGGAGTAGGTTTGATTCTGGCAACTTTACAAGACAGTCATGAATGATAAATACTCAAGACAATGATGACTGACCAGATGGAGATGGTAGGTAGGTATGCCCAACCACAAACTAAATACTAAATAATAATAATAATAATAATAGTGTACATCTTCAACATCATTGCAAAAGAGTAAAGGTTACATCATTTGAATTTTTCAAATTTTATTACTCTTTGAATTTTTAATAGGAAGAACCTTTGTTAAGTCTTAACTCCCTCTCAAGTAAACAAGAATACAAATGACCAAGTTGTTTTTAAGGTTTTGTTAGGCTGAGGGGTGTGGAGCGCGAGAGGGGGCGCGTGAGCCCATCCGCTCGCGCCCCGGGGCGCGAGCACCACACCACCGAGGCGCGAGAGGGGCGCGAAAGGGGCGTGAGCACGCAGACCAAGGCGGGCGCAAGGCCAGTCACGGCTGAAAATGGGCGTAAAGTTGGCTTGGGAATGCGTGCAGAGCCGTTGGGGCTTAGAAATAGAGCCGTTGGCTCTTTAAGTTTATTAAAAAAATAAAATTTTTCCGGCAAGTGTATCTATTTGTTTGAGATATATATATAGTTGTTTTGTTTTTGTTTAGAAAGAAGAAGTGTTGGGAAGAAAAATAAACCTAGGATTCATAAAGAGAGATATATAGGAAGATGGTGGTTATAGAGAGATAGATACATATATATATATATATGTGTGTATCTATCTATGAAAGAAAGAAAGAAAGTGTAGAATAGATTGAGATAGAGTGGGGTTGAGTTATGGGTTATCAGCAGCTTCTCTTGATCACTAGATCTTGTCTAAAATTCTCTGCCAAATTATATATGCACCTACCTTCTCTCTCTATATATATGTATGTATCATATCATATCATATCATACATGTGTGTGTGGTTTGGGTTAATGTGTTTTTTTAATTAATGTGTGTTTTTTTAAATAATTTATGAGTTTTTTTAATAATACGTTTTTTTAATACATTTATAAAAAAATAAAAAAAAACCGCTCGCGCCCCCTCTCGCGCCCCTCCACACCAGGGCCAGGGGCGCGAGCACCACAACCAACACCCATCTTTTCAAGTTTCTCTCTCTGCCACACGTCACAATATTATTGGCTGGAGCCCCCACTCGCGCCCCCTCTCGCGCCCCCCACACCCCTCAGCCTTAGTAGTTACAATTGGCCCAAGTGGATGATACAAATATACAATAATCGAAATCTAGATATTGAATATTTCATATCCCATGCCTAGGACCGGTTTAGTCTCTAGCAAGACGTTCCCCATAAAACGTCATGAGTTCTTATCGGCTCACTTTGTATGGTAGTTGAGCTAAATGAGCAATAACTAGATTAGATATCATGAGGTTTGTCAAACCAGTTTGACATCGTAAGCTGATTTCATCTTTGGACTCAATGTTAGGGTTTTCGAAACCTTTATAAACGCATCACTGTCACGTCGGCTGTCACATCATATTTTCAATCATTTTTCAATAATTCTTCAAAACAAACGTGCCATATCATACTACATTTATCTCAAACACAAAAAATTAATATATACACATACATGACCATTGTAAGGGCCAGGTTCCACCACATTGTCGTTCGTTTCCATCTTAAAATCCTAACATCTCTTAATTCAAATGTCGCTAGAAGACTTCTCCAATGCGGGCGTTTGGCTACGTAGGGTGTCCACATGCCTTAAGGCGTAAACTAACTATATCAACAATGTGGTTGTGTATAGGGGATAACAACTCCTCCAAAAAGCAAAGAAAAAGTATGCCCAATTATACATGTTTTGTTATTACATCAATTTTTATAATTTCTTATGCCATGAATGCTATACTAACTCATTTCCTTTGTTGGACCAGTGCCAAAAAGTTATTGACAAGTACAGAACTACTGAAGAAGTGTATATTTGTAGCTAGTTTGAGGCTTGTGTATTACACGGGTAATTATTGAAAATTTTAAATTTTGACCATTAAGTGAAATACAGTCAAAAAATTAATCATATATTATTAATACAATTACAATTAAATTAAAATTACAGAAATTACATAACTAATATTACACGTATATGTTACATATAGGTAAAAACTTCCTTTTACACTACATTTGTGATTGTATTAGCAAGTATACATTTTTTTTATCAAAAATCAAAATCTTTAGTTCATGTATGCTTGCAACTCTTAATAAAGTAACATATTTATCTGCTTATAACTCTTAATATAACCATATATGGTTGTCCGTGTGACAAATTTAAAAGGTTCTCTGAGTACATATAACTCTAGATAAATGATAACATATATCCATGATACTAATAAAAAAATTGATACACATAAAATATCATAGCTTTTAATCAATTAATATGGTGTCATTTGAGAACATCTGCTTACGCTTATAAAAAAACACGATTATCCCAAAAACTATATACCTGAACTTTGATGATATAATCATTCTTAGGGGGTGTTTGGGATTGCTTATTGAAATAGCTTATGACTTTTTGGAGAGACAAAATGTCTAAAATGCCCCTCCAAAAACACCTAAAAGCACCAAGCTTGGAGGGGCATTTTGGACATTTTGCCTCTCCAAAAAGCCATAAGCTATTTCAAGAAGCAATCCCAAACATGCCTTTAGTATCTTTACAATTTAAAATTGATTGATTATGATAAATTTGTTGTTATTAATATTCTGTGTATGACAAATTTTTAATTGACTTTATATTTTACAATTAAAAATTGTATAATCAACCAACATAACAACTGAAAATTTAAATATAACAAAATGATTTGTTTATTTCATATGAATGTAATTGCCAGGAAAATAAAAAATACATGTTTTTTAATTGCCAAAAACCATATACCTGAATTTTGATGATACAATTATCATTAATATCTTTACAATTTGAAATTTATTGATCATGATAAATTTATTGCCATTAATATTCTGTGTATGACACATTTTTAATTGACTTTATATTTTATAATTAAAAATTGTATAATCAAGCAACATAACAATCGGAAACTTAAATATAACAAAATGATTTGTTTATTTCATATGAATGTAATTGCCAGGAACATGAAAAATACATATTAACATTAAAACCATGTTCAAATAATAGTGATTATTCTGAGTTAGAAGAATATTAGAAGATTTAAAGTTGCATAAAGTGATGGTAGTGATTCTTACTTATAATCGTTGAAAGTAGGGTTGTCACTTTTACTTATAACATGAAACCCAACCCAAGAAAAACCCGTACCTGAACCCAAACTAACCTGACCCGAGAAACTCGAACCCAATAAAATACTAACCCGAACCTGAACCGAAGTAATTCGGGTTGGTTCTTGGGTCCGAATTCTAGGTTTCGGGTCAACTCGAAAATTTTTAGTTTTAAAATCATATGTATTTTTAGGTATCAAAGGCTAAGCCTTAGTCATTGACGTTATCAGGATTTAGTCAAAGTCGATTGTTTCCACATATTATGAATCGAATGTTTATTGTTTATTATTTTGAATATAAACCATAATAAGCACTTTAATTAAAACTTCAAAATTCACTAATCGTCTCTTGTCAATACATATGGAGATTACTTATTATATGTAGTAATGGATTTAGTTGGAATAAACCTAATTTTAATGTCATATATTGAAATGACTTAAAAGTTGGCATATATGAAAATTGGTTGAAAAAGATAAGGAAAGCTATGATATTGACAAGTAGCAAAAATGGTAGTCTTTTATTAGATAGATAGATAACACATACCCGAAAAATAAGTTAAGCAGATTAAAATTAATTTTAGATATTGATTAAAATTAAGTGATGACATTTATAATTTAAAGTCACTTAAAAAAAAGTATATTGAAAGTCACTTAAAAGGATATGAGGTTTGAATAACAAATAAAATGGGTGGGTAATGACCCATGTAGTATCCATATTTAAGAAAATGGGTTAAAAAATATGAGAATGGATGAGAGTGTGACAAGTGACATATAGTAATAGTTATTTATTAAAATAGTAAGATTTAAAGAAAGCTGTTTATATTTTAGTTCACAAGTAAAGTTTGATTATTTTGCAGTCCAAACTAATCTAGTTTGTTTTATTAGCATAGCATTCGATTAATACAAAGAAGTTGTTCACATATTTAGTTTATAAAAGGAAGTTGCTTGGATATTTTTTAGTTTAATTCATTTTAGTTTATTCGATTAGTCTAAATAAGTATAAGTTATACATATCTTCATTTATAGAACAAGTCGTTGGTATCATATTTAACTTTAGCTCATCTTTCTACACATAATAATCTATTGAAAGAGTTAATGTTGCAAATATCTTTAATAAAACTATAAAGAATTTCATTTTTCACCTCATGTTTTTTTTATCACTTTTAGTGATACCTATTCACTTAAGAGTTAAAGAGTTAAGAAGGGTCTACGAAAAAAAACATAAATGTAGTGCGCACAACATTAGAGTTGTTCATGAGAAAGTCGAGATGAGCTAAACCAAAAGTTTGTCCCAAATCATGTTCTCGATAATACAAGTTAATATATTTAAGGCGTAGAATACGAAATCAAACGTCCATTTTTTGCAGAGTGTAACCTTCGTTGTTCAAACAAAAAAATAGTTACATTCCTTTGATACATATAATAGAATAAATCATCCTTAATGGCTTAAAGCATATATACAAAACTCTCAAAAAAAAAAACAAATTATAAATAAAAGACTTATTCATTCAAAGACAAAAACTTAATTGCCGGCAGTGTGGAAACAATGTCATCTCATTTACACCGAAGTTGATATACAAAGTCTGTCATCTCTCAACAAAAATATATTAAACAAATATTGTATCCTCGTGACGTCATAAACCCAATTTGTGGTTTGAACTTGATAATAAACAAATTAATATTCAAAGTCAATAGTTGATATATATAACTTCAAGATATTAAAGTCAATCGTCAAGTCAATAGTTGATATATACGTCACGTTTAAGATGAACTATATTTTATTATATGTGAAATAAATGTATATTATAAAGTTGATTTTATCTTTAGTGTAAAAACTTAAAATTGTTATTAATGATTGTTTATTAATTAATCGACACTAACAAAAGAAAACCTCATACAAAAATTAAGAACATCTACAAAGTTACCAAGGGGTGACTAAACGACAACTTCAATGGTCATATGTGTGTTCGACTCACCCATGTCTGAAAACATGTCAACATATATTTTAAAGAAAAATTGGATTTTAATAATCCCAACTTAATGCAGTTGGCTGATAATAATCTCAATTTTGAAAGTAGCTGTCACTGGTCCCAACTTTCACACTATTTATTTTCATTGGACCTCCGTTAAAAAAAACTTAACGATGTTATGTTTTTTTTCCAAATTTCAAACTGTTATTTTAGGGCTTTTGATCGGAATGAGAATACGAGTCGATTGATGTAAAACTTAACTCGAAACGACGCTTCAAACAGCTTGAATTTTGTTAATTAAAAGTTTAAACACTGAAATTGAAGCTTCCTTTAATCGTTTGGACCACTGTTTGGAAGTAAGTTTTACATCAATCGACTCGTATTCTCATTCCGATCAAAAGCCCTAAAATATCAGTTTGAAATTTGGAAAAAAACATAACGTCGTTAAGTTTTTTTTAACGGAGGTCCAATGAAAATAAATAGTGTGAAAGTTGAGACCAGTGACAGCTACTTTCAAAGTTGGGATTATTATCAGCCAACAGCATTAAGTTGAGATTATTAAAATCCAATTTTCCTATTTTAAATGTAAAAATTTAACAAATAAAAACCAGTTATGCTCTTTCTTTTTAATTAAAAATTACAACTTTAGGTAAGATTTTATTATTATTTAAAAAGATTATATAGTATGTCGGGTTGTTTAGTTAGTATAACATGTATTCACGTGAAAGAAAATTGTGAAATGGAATGATGGAAGTACACCAAAACAATCCAACATAATATATTTTCATAAAACATTGTTTTAAAAATAATAGAATATTACTTCGGATTATAATTTTTTTAAGGTATATTGGTTTTTATCAGTCTCAATTATCGTCTTTTGGTCGCTCCTAATCCCAACTAACGAATTGGATGCTGACGGTCCCAACTTTTAACGTAGTTCTTCCCAATGGTCTGCGACTAACAAAATATTAACGTCGTTAGTTGCAAGTCGCCGGAAAAGTCACATTTTTTCCCGGAAAACACCACATTAACACCGCCACCACCACCAATTAACTCACCACCAACCGATTCCGCGATGGTTCTAGGTTACCATTGACCTCAATAATTGGGGCTTTTACTAGAAAAATATGCTTAAAGGTTTGATACAAAGTTACAAAGATGTTTGGGACAAAAATGTTGAGTTTTTAGGGAAAAAATGTGAATTTTCTGGCCAAAAACGTTTTTACGGCTGCCTACAACTACCGACGTTAGAATTCTATTAGTCGCGGACCATTGGAAACAAATACGTTAAAAGTTGGGTCCGTCAGGAGCCAATTCGTTAGTTGTGACCGGCATCGATCAAAAGACAATAGTTGGGATTAATAAAAACAAATTTTTTTAACATATAAGGTTGTGCCCTGATTTGTAAAAAAAAAAGATTTTAGTTCTTAATTAGTTTAAGTAATATTTATACGTGAAGCAGTGCAAAGGTAGTTAGGTATTATTAGTTAGCTTTGGGTGTTTCGATTTTAATATTTCCGGTTTCATCTCAAAACATATAATACGGGTTATTGATTTGTATGTTTTGGGCATTAAAAATACAAATTTAGGTTGGACCAAAGATGTATTTGACGGTCGTTTTAGGCTTTCATAATTGTAATTTGATTTTTCAATTTGTTATTCAAAACAATTTCAATGGTGGACCGAAGGACAATTATCATGGACCGATGACCCTTAATAACATTCAAACAAACATAAGAACTTTAAACATTCCAATCAATATTTCAATTTCCGAGAAGAATTAGAAAAACATATTCACGAAAAATGTCTTTGTTATGCAAATTTCCAATTCAATAATAATAATAATATTATTATTATTATATGAATCAAATAAAAATGATTTTTATCATGAGAAGTATATAAACAAAAACAAGTGAACAACTAAAGTAATTATGTTAACATAATTATTGTAGTTCAAAACTGTAATTAAACTAGTTATTTGTATATTTAGTAAGTTAATTATATTTATACCGGATCTCACTCAATAATAATAATAGTTTTCATTTAAGGCTATAATTAAAATGAATGGGTATCCAAAAATCCTACTATATATTAAAACAAATGAGTTTGCTGCCACATGGCCCTTGCCTATTAGACGATTTCCTATCCTTCCAAAAATATCCTCCACTTCTCTATTTTTCTTATAATTTAAATAAATCAAAAAGAAATTATATTCCTAATACTTAAAATAGTTAATGTATTTATTTAATTCAATATTCAATATATTCAATATTTAATATATTTCCGGTTTTTAGGTTTCAATCCTTTCCACTCTATTACACCCTTTCTTCATACTCAACCTTACCTAATCAACAAAATCAACCATCGGCTATTATTTCTCAGTTCAATCGGACAATGATAATTCTGCATCTCAATCGGACAATGATAATTCTTCATCTCAATCGGACAATGATAGTTCTGCATCCGACATATTCAATTTACACCGTCTTCCGTCTAAATAAGAGCGATTGTGGACAATGATAATACTTCATCTCAATAGGACAATGATAGTTCAATCGGACGATTCTTCATCTCAATCGGACAATGATAGATCCATGTCGATTGTTAATCAGATCTTCTGAGACGGTTGCCCTGCCGTCAATCGATGTTTTTTTTCCGGTTAGTATATTATATTGTTAGGATACTATGTTTAATTAACCTAGGTTAGTATTTTATATTATTCGTTAAGGTATGTGTAATTTACCTAGGTTAGTATTGTATATTGTTAATCTTAATCGTTAATGTTACTTGATATTTATAATTTATAATTCCTATGTTTCCTATGGTTATTAGTTAACTTATACTTCATTATATGTGTCATTGCAGATTTCAATTTCAATTACATAATATTTCATTGTTAAATTTTTAATGTATCATTGTTTCTAATTTTTAATTTTGGTATTTGTTAAATTTTTAATGTGTAATTGATTCCAAATTACAATGATATTATTTTGATTTGTATTGATTCGTATCATTAATAATACCTAACAACTTTTCAAATTCGAAATTTGAATTCGTAGTCAACTTAATTTCTAATTTTGTAAACATGAATTATATCAGGTATGACTTATGAGTTATTATGATTTGGTTATAAATAAATCCCTAATTACATTCTGCAAATTTACTATATTTATTAATCGGTTATAATATCGGTTATTATACAAATACAAATACAAATCTCTAATACATTCTTTACTTTTACTATATTTAGTAGTAGCAAAATAGTAGTACCAAAATAAGTTGATATCAATACTAATTATGAAATCCCTGATTGTATTCCCTAAATTAACTGTATTTAGACCTTTCCTTTTTTTTAACAATTCAAACTTTGTAACAAATACTGTTTATCAATATTTACTATCACCAGAAAAAAGATATTCACACACTTCTCACTTACTTAGTCTTCGTTTCATATTTTTATCATTGTCAAGGTTTTTCATTTTCTTTCATACGCATAAATATTTCTTTTCACTCATCTAAATGTTATTTACTGATTCTTGAATCTTTGCTTAAATTTTTTATTTGTTACACAGCAACATGGAAGCATCAAACATTACCTTGTTCAACGGTTTGGATGTTTCGAACAACGATTGAAAAGTTAATGGAAGATTTAATAAGACATATCTCAAAAGGTAGGTTATACAAAGTAAAGTTATTTAACTAAAAGAAGGCCAATCATGACATCATAATTATCGTTTACAAAATTTGCGGTCTTTTTTTTTTTCTAATTTTTTTCATGTCGGAGGACTATTTTAAAGAACGAACACGAGCGAACATAACACAGGCTTCATTCTTTCTGTTCGGTAAGGTCGTGTTTGTTCATTTATGTTGGTGAACGTCTAGTAACACGTTCGTTCTTTAATGTGTATTCATTTGTTTATGTTCTTTCAGTAAAGGCTTTTTATATTTTGATTATTTGTATTTTTTAATTTATTATCCAAGCGTTTAAACTTACAAGAACTTAGACCATTCACAGACACAAAGTTTCGTTAAGTTACATATTCCAAGTTATGTCTTTGGTAGGTAATGCTTTTTCTATACTGAGTTTTAAGAACTAATTTGTTTTATTGCTCTATTCTATGCATTTTTATTTTAATTTATTTATTTTTGACAGATGAAACACATTTTGGTTTGACCTGATGGTTTATTTGGTTAAAAAAACACAAGTCACTTGTGATGAAATTTCATCAAATGTTCATAACTTTATGAAATTGCTAATAGGTTACATACTCAGTTACAAATATTTGAAATTACTAATTGATATATTCGTTTGCTTTTTATAAAGATTCAAGGACATATCTCAATAAGTCTATGAAGCCATGTGGAACTCAAAGTTTGAGGATGTTGAAATATGGTGAGTAGCTAAAGTATTCAATTTTATTTGTATCACAAAATTACTAATTCTCATTTCTTTACCATCAACTTTTTGTAACTATAGGTATGAACTGTCTCATTGATTATATGGTTTCTTATGCTCCTAAGAGTATTGGTGTTTATGAATGGCCGTGATCCAAAAACTATGATGATGAAGTTCAAAGTTATTTCTTATTCAAAAGGTTGATCTTTATAGCAGTTACTTTTTTTATTTATTTTTTTTTGTATAGATTTGTATTTAAATTTCTCATTTACATGGTTTAGGGCACTCGGATTGATGACTTCATCTTAATATGTACATATTTTATTATTATTATTATTATTATTATTATTAGTTTTATTATTTTTTCATTTCATATTTTGTTAATTGTATTTAATCATATATACATAATTTAAATCGCAATGAGTGTAACCGTTTATATGTATTATATATTTACAGTATATGATTATCTTCCTTTATGTTAGTCCGGATATGGTGCAGCGACTCAATTATCGGACACGTCATAACCATGCTACCAAAACCATTCAATCGGGTCGTCAAACCCTTGGTATATCCCTCATACTTTCTACAACTCGATCTCAAGTTTATTCAAATGCACTATTGTTGATTATTGGTTGATTTTTGTTTGTAATAGGTGACAAGTTTATTTAATGTTTACATCTAACGAGTCTCTTTATCGTACCTTATTTACAATCTGCACTCATCTGGGAGTTTTGCGATCAACAACCTTGGCAGTTTAGTATATCCGAACTGTTTCGTGATCATCAACCTAAATTTAGGTTGTGTACTTATGTTGTGTGTAAATATGACTACAAAACGGGCTGTAATTTAAGATCAAACTTGACATTTCATTCCTTTTTGTGACATCTGTTGTTGTGCATTGCTGTCAATAATTTAGCTACTTTGTTTTTTTTACAACAGGAATGAATGTATTGAATATTACTGCTGCAACCAATTTATTTGTTGAATCTTACTATGATGTACCAATCCCAGTCCTTTTGTTCCTTAATTTGTAGTTAGCAGATGAATGTCTATGTTATGGCTCATGGTGGAGTTAATTAGTTTAATTAGGTACTATATTTTGAAGTAGGGACTTAGGTTGGAATTGTGTTCTTAGTTTACCAGACTTTGTTAGCAGGGATCTCTAAAACTGTAAGTTGACTTGACCAATTCCACCTCAAATAGGGCGTTTAAATAGGCTAAAAGTAATGTGTATGGTCTACCTTAACCTTGAGCACATTTTTTTTCTTTTAACCCTGGAGGGAAATTGGGCCAAATGAGTAATTATAAGAGCCGCTCTGGTTATCTTGCCATCGTTTTTAACATATATAAACTATTTTTCTTACAATAGTTCAAAAGAATAAAATATAAAAACATTTGTTATATTGTTGCGGTGACACACACTCTCATTCTTGGATGTTATTGAGAGGGGTGAAATTTTGTATCATATAATTCTCAATCAATACTAATATATTAATTATATTTCCAACTTTTTGTAACAGGGATATATTTGTCCAAGGTTTTGTGGAGAAGAAGTCAATACTAATCTTAGGGTTTTTGTCTACTTGCTTCCTTCTTTTGGTTTTCACCAATAACTAGGATTTGACATTTGAGATATTTCTTTTGTTAATAAATTTTGTTCTACAACACACTCTAAATTTTGTTCAAATTGTGCTTCTCAGTGAAGCTCAAATGATGAGAATTGAGAAACATGACGGTGGTCCATGGGACAACCCTTAAGTGATTTAAAGCCGTTAATAATCATGTTTTGAAGTGGTTTATTTTGTGGAATTAGTTGACTATGGTTACTCATATAATTGCAGGTAGGAGAAGATAAAGGATGTAATTACGAGAACGTGGGCGAAAACGGTGAAGAAAACGGAGTTGAAACGAGAAAGTTATGACGAAAACAAGGTGGCTTTGTTAAAAGCCACCGTAGCTTACGGTAGCCACCGTAAGCTACGGTGGGACCTGATGAAACTGGTCATCGTAAGGCAGTTTTAAGCCACCGTAGGGTTTTTGGAAGCCACTGGCCACTGTAGCTTACGGTGGGACTGACGCTGAAACTTGTAACAGCCGTATAAACTCGCTTTAGGGTTGGCTTTTGACAATTTAATCATATCTTTTCACCCTAGAGCAACCAAGAGGTGATTTTGGAGTTCAAGAACAATATTTTGAGTGTGGTAATCATTAAAGACTCGTTTTTGATTCATATGCAAACTATAATCGAAGGAATGATGAACTGAATCATGCTCGGCTAAACTCCTTATTGTTTTCTCTCGGATTGTAAGGTTTATTTATGAATGTTTTGTTGAATGTTTATGCAATTTCTGAGATAATAATTGATCTTATTGATTTCATTATTATGGTGTTTATGTATTGGTTGATAGATTGTTAGTTTATCGAATTTGTATTCTAAACCGTCAGTTCTTGGTGCTTTAAGTAATCGGGAGGGATTCGGGGTTGGATAAACTAATTGGTTTTTGAGTGATTACCTTGCGTTTTATAATCCAAGTACTTGATCCTCAATTATCGCAGTCGTTTACATAAACACGAACTTTATTTATTGTTCATCTCATTTAAACATTAACTTTGACATTCATAGAAACCTGAAACCGAGGGAAGGCATATTGTCTCATATTGATTAAAACTCGTTTATTGTTTTAGCTATTTTTGTTAATAAAACCAACAACCAAATCTTTGAATTTACTTTTTGCACTTAGTTTAATATAGTTTAATTATAAAACTACTTATTAATACATTTTCCACAAACTCCCTGTGTTCGATATCCGCTTACCGCTATCTAATTAGTTGTATTCGGTTTATTTTTGAGTGAGTCTTCGACCTCACATCAAATTTTGGCGCCGTTGACAGGGAGTAGTGCGCAACGTGTGTTAGTTTTAGTAGTTTTTGTGTTATTTTTGGGTTTACGCTGGTTGTGTTAGTGTGCAGGTACCTACAGGTGTATGCATACTAGAAGCTCCAACAGGTCATCACCGCTAGTTGTTGATCCCGAGATTGAGAGAACACTTCGAAGAAACAGAGTTTTACTTAGAGAGAACAAGCTTCTTGGCTCTCCAACAACATCAAACAACATGGATTCACCAGTTTCCACTTCGGGTCAACCAGTCCCGACTACACCTCCACCAAATCCTGGTCCACCGATCAACACTAATATACATACAACATCAAGTGAACTCCAACCACCACCCACAACTGAATCCATCAATGCTCAATTCACATATGCAACATCATCCACATTACCACCTATTACTAGCCTCTTTCCTAACTTTGGTGCGTCATCATCATCTCAACAATATCAACCACCACCCTTTCAACAATCACAATCAAACTACCAATACCAACCCCAACCGTTTATGCAGCATTCAAGAACACAAGGTGACGGATACGGATATGGGTTTGATAGTGAATTTGAGGAGTATGAAGTGGAAGGTCACTACATGGGAGGTGATAGAGGAAAAATGGTAAATCCGGGAACTTTTGGTTATGGTCAATGGCAACAACCACCACCGGTTATTCAACAACAAACACCGCTGGTCGTTCAACAAGCTCAACCACCAGCTCAACAAGCTCAACAACAACCACTAGTTATTGTTAATCAAGTTCAGCCACCACCAATTATTCAACAACCGCAAGGGCAACCTCTAGATCCACAATTTCAACAACAAATGCCCCAACCGCAGTTTCAACAACAATTTGCGCAGCTAAGGCCCGCTTATAGGCAAATGGGTCAACAAAGAGTACCAATGGGGGTACCAAGATAGCATGCAAGAGAGATGGTTAGGGGGATTGAAGCCCACTTCCGACCCATAATTACTAATAATCCATCTCCGGTGGTTATCCCTCTCAATCATCAAGGGAGGACATTTGAGGTAAGAACCAATTCCCTTCAAAGTCGTCCGAAGTATAAAGGTCTAGCAACGGAGGAACCTTACTTCCACTTGGAGGCATATGACTCCATTTGCAACACAATTGGGGGCAAGGTTTTACATCGGATGGTGTTAAGTTGGTTCTATTTTAGTTTTCATTGGAAGACAAGGCAAAGAGATGGTTTTACACTTTACCTTCCGCGTCTATTTATACTTGGGCCGAGATGCAACAAAGATTTTTAGAAGAATTTTACACGGCTCAAAAGACCAATGATGCGAGAAGAAGTTTGAGAACCTTCCAATAACAAACGGGGGAAATGTTTCATGAAGCATTCGAGAGGTTTAACACGATGATCAAGAATTGTGCTCATCATGGTATTGCTTTATGGGAATTGTTAAATGCGTTTCATGAAGGGTTAAGTATGGAGGATGAACGGGATTTGCGGTCGATCACTAATGGTACATTTGGTACCAATTATAAACAAGATGATTGGGCATATTTGGAACAAATGGCGGTTACCTCAAAGAGAAAGGCTCAAACCAGTAGAAGAGCGAGACCGGCGATCGGTAGACCGCAAGTGCAAGCCGTGGAAGAAGGAAATGTACAAACTACTAATCAAGTAATCAATGTTTGTACATATTGTAACGAGTTGGGTCATGCAATGGAGGTATGTACGGTAGGTCAAGCGCTGGTGGAAGAGGTAAATTCACTTCAAGGAGGAGGTGGTATAAATTACAACATGAAATCCAACACCTACCACCCCGGGTTAAGAAATCACCTGAATTTTCGTTATGGAAATCCGGCCACTCAATCTAACCCGAATTTTCAAGGAAGTCAAAGCAATTATGTCCCTCGCCAACAATACGATAATCAAGGTAATTTTCATGGCGGGAATAGTCAAAGGTTTCAAGGTCAAAGGGGTGGCGGTCAAAGTGGGTCAACAGGTCAAAGTTCATCAAGTGGAAATGAAGTCATGGACATATTGAAGATGATGCCACAAGACATGCAACGGAGAAATCAACTCAATGAAGCTCGAATGCAAAAGGATGAAGTTCGAGACAAAGCCATCCAATCATTGACCACTCAAATGGGTCAACTTGCAACCGATGTGGCGAATTTGAAGAAAAACAACTCGAGTTTAAAGAAGGGGAACAACGTGCATATCAATGCGGTAAGTCTTTTACCTAATTTTAAAATTCCTAGTGTTCAAAGTGATCCAACACCACAGTTTGTTGAGAAGGTGGTGGAAGATATTAGTGATAAGATTGAAAATGTGGGCAATTATGAAACAAACTTTCAAAATAACTCTGAATTACAACCGAATGAAACATTTTTTTGTGAAAATTGTTCTTGTGATAAATGTTTAAATGAAAAATTAACCAAAATAAGGGATGAGAGGGTTGTAATATTATTATCCTGAGTAAACTTCAAGACCCAGGAGTGTTTTTTTTATCAATCCAAATTGGTGAATTTAAAACTAATCGAGCACTGCCAGATCTTGGAGCTTGTGTTAGTATCATGCCTGGTAGTTTATATGATCAGTATGAGTTTGGTCCGCTACAGAAAGTAAACACCACCGTGGTATTAGCGGATCAAACCATGATATATAATGTGATGGTACATGTGGAGGATTTCTGTTACCCAGTTGACTTTTTAGTGCTTGATTATGCTAAAAATGTAACTAACACGCAACTCGTAGTCATATTGGGTAGACCCTTCCTTGCCACTTCACTTAATCACTTGCAGTGATTGATTGTGCTAAAGGGACATTGGGAATTAAATTTGGGAATCGTGATAAACGGTTATTATTATTTGAAAATACTACTGACACTCTTGTTGACAAGGAAAGCCTGAAGGTGGATTTTTTTTAACAAGTGTGTATCCTTGAGCAAGGACCACACGAAAGTGGAGTGTTTTGTGATTGACAGGTTAGTTGAGAAGAACGAGGCTGAGCATCAACAGAGTGAGAAGGTGGCAGAAAAAGGTGGCCAACCAAGGAAGACGAAAGTGAGACATCCACCTAACCTAAATGATCCAGGGTGGAGATTGAGGATGTTCGGGCCCGATCGTGGTTTGCCAGAAGACTGGCAACAATTGCTTGAAAAAGAGCGTGCTGATAACGAGAAGGCTGCACAGAAGTGAAAGTGAGACATCCAAGGAAGACGAAAGTGAGACATCCACCTAACCTAAATGATCCAGGGTGGAGATTGAGGATGTTCGGGCCCGATCGTGGTTTGCCAGAAGACTGGCAACAATTGCTTGAAAAAGAGCGTGCTGATAACGAGAAGGCTGCACAGAAGTGAGCCAGTCACCCACCTTGAATGTCATAAAGTTTCAAAACAGGTGGTAATTGTACATTTTGTACATTTTTATTTTTATTTTTCATTATAATTTCTAGTTTGTTTGTTATTAATGGTATTTTAAGCATACCATCTTAGCAAGAACCAAGTGTGGAGAAATTCTTATGGATTTCTCTTCGACACTGTCTTGGGGACAACGCGGGTTTTTCATGGAAGGAAGTGGAGTTTTACTTAGTGATGTCTTTGTTTTTAATTTTCAAAACCATACATTGGGGACAATGTATCCCAAGTGTGGGGATGAGGGAATTTCTTTTTCAAAAATTTTCAAAAATTAAAAAATTAGAAAAAAATTAAAAAATCAGAAAAATAGAAAAATTTTTAAAAAAATGTGTGTTTAAAAGAATCGGAAAGTGGTAAGATGGCGGGGAAAGGTTTTGATCCCTTTTCATGGTCACAATTCCCTAAATAACATGTGCCTAGTTATTTTTAAAAGGAGATTATGTAGTTTCTAATCAAGGTTAGCATGCTTTCGGTGTAATAGCTTGCATAACACGTTTGTTTACACTTGAAAATTGAGAAAGTAAGGCTTGGTGAAATGGTTGATATTCTCCGATAGAACTTGTACAATTAGTGCTTTTTGAGATCTTAGCTTGGCATGAGTGCAAAAGTGATAGAGGCACTTAGGTTAAGCCTCGTCTGGATGAGCGAGAGTGTGGGTTTTGGGGGGTTGGGGCCTCATACATTATACATATGAGGATGGTTATGTGAGGGGCGGGGTGTTGGTTCCTTTAGAAAACCTTATTGGGCCTATTCTTTTATTTAATCAACCCCGGTGTTATATTGTGAAACGATCCGACTTAATAGGTTTCTATGTAATTGTTTTAGTATTTATCAGTTAGAGATGTGAAGCATTATGTTTATCATGCTAGTATGTAATGTTAAGTATTATATTAGTTCAAAAAAAAAGAAAAAGAAAAAAAAAGAAAAGAAAAAAAAGTTTGTATTAGAATTGCAATGTTTATGTATGCAATGTTCAAAGCATTATATATTGAGTGAAAAAAAGAGAAAAGAAAAAAAAAAGAAAAGAAAAAGAGAAGTTAGTGATGTTTATAGTTGTTTATTTTATTTTTATTTTTCTTAGATTGTTTGTAATAAGTCGGATCGGATCGCTTGAGCTACTTTCGATATTCCCTTCCATACCCTTACACTTGGCCCCATTATAACCCGTTTTAAGACCTCTTGATTTGTATTCATGTCAATAAGCATTTACATAGGTGGAGATTTGATGATTGTACAAGCGTATGCGAGGAGAATTGATTAAATATGAAATGTATGGATGATCACCAATAAAAAGGTTAATGTGTAAATGTGTTATGTATAGGTAAAAACCGAAAGCATGTTAGGGTTGGTTAGAAATCTTCGGTTTAAATGGAAAGTCAAGTGAACTAGTGCACCCGATAAAAATAAGGGAATAGGGTATGACTTGGGACCGCAACTGAACCGGATTTGTGGTAAGATTGGTGGATACAAGTTGAAAATAATAAAGATTTTATGTTGAGATGTTGCTTGGGGGAAAGCAACGCTTAAGTGTGGGAATGTGACGGGTGGTCCATGGGACAACCCTTAAGTGATTTAAAGCCGTTAATAATCATGTTTTGAAGTGGTTTATTTTGTGAAATTAGTTTACTATGGTTACTCATATAATTGCAGGTAGGAGAAGATAGAGGATGTAATTACGAGAACGTGGGCGGAAACGAAGTTGAAACGAGAAAGTTATGACGAAAACAAGGTGGCTTTGTTAAAAGCCACCGTAGCTTACGGTAGCCACCGTAAGCTACGGTGGGACCTGATGAAAATGGTCATCGTAAGGCAGTTTTAAGCCACCGTAGGGTTTTTGGAAGCCACCGTACGGTGGGACTGACGCTGAAACTTGTAACAGCCGTATAAACTCGTTTTAGGGTTGGCTTTTGACATTTTAATCATATCTTTTCACCCTAGAGCAACCAAGAGGCAATTTTGGAGTTCAAGAACAATATTTTGAGTGTGGTAATCATTAAAGACTCGTTTTTGATTCATATGCAAACTATAATCGAAGGAATGATGAACTGAATCATGCTCGGCTAAACTCCTTATTGTTTTCTCTCGGATTGTAAGGTTTATTTATGAATGTTTTGTTGAATGTTTATGCAATTTCTGAGATAATAATTGATCTTATTGATTTCATTATTATGGTGTTTATGTATTGGTTGATAGATTGTTAGTTTATCGAATTTGTGTTCTAAACCGTCAATTCTTGGTGCTTTAAGTAATCGGGAGGGATTCGGGGTTGGATAAACTAATTGGTTTTTGAGTGATTACCTTGCGTTTTATAATCCAAGTACTTGATCCTCAATTATCGCAGTCGTTTACATAAACACGAACTTTATTTATTGTTCATCTCATTTAAACATTAACTTTGACATTCATAGAAACCTGAAACCGAGGGAAGGCATATTGTCTCATATTGATTAAAACTCGTTTATTGTTTTAGCTATTTTTGTTAATAAAAACCAACAACCAAATCTTTGAATTTACTTTTTGCACTTAGTTTAATATAGTTTAATTATAAAACTACTTATTAATACATTTTCCACAAACTCCCTGTGTTCGATATTCGCTTACCGCTATCTAATTAGTTGTATTCGGTTTATTTTTGAGTGAGTCTTCGACCTCAATTCAAAACATTATTATTAGATGTGGTATTTGGACCTCAGATAAATTGATTGATCCATGTTTTTATCTCCAATGAATAATAATTATGCTAACTCCACAAATCATTTTATTCACAAAAATGTTACTCCGTACAATATAATGTAACAATGTAAGTTTTAAATAATAAAGCTAGATTTTATGTGTATCGGGTCAACTCAACCTTTGACATTATGCATGCTGTTAATCCTAATGTAAATTTTTATTATTCTGAGTTGATGTTAGGTACAAAGTCTGTTTGTAAAACACTTTTGCAAATGGTGGCCTTGCTATCGGTAAAACTAAAGATTCATTTTGAGATCATGTTGCACATGCACAACTCCAATTTATAAAAGATCCACCCCCGTCCACCCAACACACACACACACACACGTAATGATACTATATAAATTAATTTATATTTCATTTAGGAAATTTCATTCTATTTTCTTTTCTACCTTCTAAGAGTATGGCATGAGTATATAGTATTTATTTTCTTCAAATTTAAATATGCATCTATCTATCTATTCTAATAAAAGCCTATCATTTTTGCCACTTGCGAATTCCATAGCCCTCCTCACTTTTTTTTCAACCAATTTTCATATGGTCCTTATCTTTTAAGTCACTTCAATATATGACATTAAATTTATAGGTTTATTCCAACTAAATCTATTACTACATATAATAAGTATTCTTCATATGGATTGACAAGAGACGTTTAGTGAACTTTGAAGTGCTAATTAAATTGTTTATTATGGTTTATATTCAAAATAATAAATAATAAACATTCGACTAGAAAATTCAAACAATTGTGCATACTGCAAGAGGGCAGGACACACAATAGATGAATGTCGAAAGAAGTTAGGAGTATGTTTTTCATGTGGAGAAACGGGTCACTTTAAGACTGAATGCCCGCAAAGAAAAGCTAGTCAAGATTAATGACAAGATTACATCAAAGAAATATCAAGATAGACTAGCTAACCTTTGTATATTAATTGTAACTCGTTTTTCAATCGAGAAGTTTTGTAATCAAAGAAGGGTGTTTAAGTCCCTAAGTTATAATAAAATATTAGCATATAGATCGTGTTAATACACAAGAATGCTTATATTCGTTACCTCTAAAGAACAATCAAGAGGTTTACATATTGAAAAGTTCATCCGAACTTATAACAAAGAAAACGTTGAAAAAATTATCATCTAGGAGGATGATATACCAAACGTTAGAAAATATATATGCAAGGGCAAGTATATTATCGAAAGGAGCTCATTCAAGAATATTATACTATCTACCTAGTAAGGTTAATCAAAAAGTCAAAGAAAAAAGCTCGAAGATATTCAAGAGATGTAATCGCTAAGTATAGCGAATGAAACTAAGCCAAGTGCAAGAGTACTGTTAGAATATAAAGGACGTTATTAATCAAGATCAAGGATAAGAGTGGATTCGATAGACTGAATCTAAACAACAACCTACTGGAAAAGATTCGATAAACCGAATCCAAACAACAATATAGTTAACATCGGCAAATGTTTAGAATACAAACGGTAAGGTAAATAGTTAAACACAACTGATCACTGTGTTTATCAATTTACAATTACTAATGACATTCTGAACCATTGACTGGTTACATCGTTCAAGGATGTAAGTTAGCAACAAAATAAAGACCCTAGCAATTCTGCAACAACATGAATAAGATTATATAGAATCTAATCAACATTTGAAAGGTAAGAACCATTCACACTTCAAACAACGAATCTTGAGGACGAGATTCATTCCAAGGTGGGGAGGATGTAACATCCCCAAAATTTTGATCCAAATTTGACAACTTAGGAAAGTTGAGGGATCAAAAATAATCTAAAGATAAGTAATGAGAAAATATTAAATAAGGAAATATAAGAAAAATAAGGAAATAAAAATATTTCCTAAGTTAAGTTTACATACATGAAATAAATTCCATCCCACATTGGAAGATGTAAGAAAGTGGAAGCATTCCACTAAGGTATAAATAAGGAATATGAAATCCATCCCACATGAAAAGTGGTAAAGAAATGGAAACTCTTTATAAGGAAGAGATTTTCCATAGTAATATTCTTTTAGGAATATCATGCACCAAGTAGTCCTAGCGGAACACGCGCTCGGGCTCGGGCGAGGACGAGGACGATGGCGATGGCGATGCGATGGCGATGGCGAAGGGCGTTGGGCGCAATGTGGCGCTTTGATGGCGCACTTTACACGCTCGCATCACCGCTTTAAAAGCCGGCTTAGTATTTTTGGACAACGAGAATTATTGGACAACGAGAATTAGACTATAAATGACAAGCTATCAAAGACGTGGGACTAAAAGTGAAAAATATTATTCAGGGACCCATCGCGCTACGCGATTAGTCTAAGGAGACGGCCATCGCGATACGCGATGGGCCGTGATGACTCAGGGACACGTGTCACACTCTGGTGACACGTGGCAGCAAGCCGGGACACGTGGCAGACGTGTCAGGCCACGTGGCGACACGTGACAACGTCTGATAACATGTGTCATCGCGATACGCGATGACCATAAGAAAGGGGAGGCCATGGACTCATTCCCTCACACCTTCCACACACTCTCTCTAGATTTACACACTCTCTCTACCTCGGTTTGCGTACCGAACATCGTTTTGCGTGCCACCGACCCGACAAATAACCTTGTAATCCGTGCCATAAACCCGGTGTTTTCCTCGAAGTGCGTGCCACTCAAGAAACCCGACATTCCGTCTCGAAGTACGTGCACGACCCAGAAACCGAACATTGCCTCGATTTGCGTGCTAAGAGGGGTTGATCAAGAGCGTCTCGATAAACGTGCGTATAGAGTAGAAGTGCTGCTCGTATAAACTTAGGAATATCTAACTCCAAATACCCGTGCAAGGTAAGGGGTTCCGCCTAAGTTATTATTTTATTATTATAAATGGCTTAGACCATAGTCGGAGGTATAGCCGAACCTTGATTACAATTAAGAATAAAATAACTTTTCTTAAGCAAAGGTTATAGTTAAAATATAGTTTCTTCTTGATTAAAGAAACGTAAGCAAGTTTATTCAAGGGATATGATTAAATAGTATTTATTTATTTTTAAAAAATATAAATATTCATACAGAAAGAATATAAAGTTAATGTTTTCTTCTTGAAGAAGAAACATAATATGAAAATGATAAACAAACAAAGGGACTAAAGGTCCAAATGCTTTGAATAAACAAATGTTTTTATCAAGGTTAAAGCTATACAAAACGGATTAAAGGTCTGAAGCTAGATCGTTGATCTAGTTATTTATACAAAGGTTATTCTCGTACTATAGGTCCGAGGTAACAAAACAAGAAGAAGGAATTAGAAAACATGAATCAGTATCAGAAACTGATTTTAAACAGAAAAGGTGAATACGCCCCAACCCTTTTATAATGAGTCTGAATGTTTAAAACTTTGTGTACAATAATAAGAAACGAACACTCTGATTAAGAGTATACATGTGTCTGGATCCAAACATACATGGTGACTCGACATTTCCCCGAGGCCATGCATATCATCAACATGCCTCTGAAGGTCTACGGAACTGTTCAGAGAAATGATATTGTGTATATAATTAATTGTACATGGTACTTAGGGTAATTTGATCCCAATTGAGTTGGGTGCCTAATGAGTAGTCACAAAGGTATTATTGTTGGTTCCACAAAGGTATTGAAAAGAGATTTTAGAGTCAGCGTTATTCACCAGCTTTGTGCTGACGTATTTTCCCCCATGTTACAGGGAACAAGAAAGGTTAGACAAGCAAGAAGGAGTAAAATATTGGAGTATAGTCATTAGATGCTATCTGATGGCTCAGATATTTTATTTCAAAATATTACAAAGAATTGTGTTTTCTAAAGAAATATATTTGAAACAATTGAACGGGTATTATAACCTGAGAGTTTAATAAGTTTTCAAAGTAATAATATTTTATTTAAAGACTTCCGCTGAAATAAAACCCGTAACTCTGATGTATTTACAAAACAGGTACCAACTATTGGTCACATGCCTAGGCCCTAAAGTGTGGTGTGACATTAGTATGTATTTTTCATTTTCCGGGCAATTACATTCATATAAAATAAACAAATCATTTTGTTATATTTAAATTTTCGGTTTTTATGTTGCTTGATTATACAATTTTTAGTTGTAAATATAAAGTCAATTAAAATTTGTCACACTCAGAATATTAATGACAACGAATTTATCATGATTAATCAATTTCAAATTGTAAAGATTCTAAGGATGATTATATATGGTTTTTGAGATAATCATGTTTTTTTGGATAAACATGAGCATATGTTCTCAAATGATATCATATTAATTGATTAAAAGGTATGATATTTTATGTGTATGGATAATTTTTTTAAGTATCATGGATATATATTATCATTTATTTAGAGTTGATATGTACTTGGAGAGCCTTTTTTTGCTACACGGACAACTATATATGGCTATATCAAAAGTTATAAGCAAGCTTATATGTTACTTTATTAAGAGTTACAAACAGACTTGGACTAAAGATTTTGATTTTTGATGAACAATGAATACCTACTAATACAATCACAAATGTAGTGTAAAAAGAAGTTTTTACCTATTTGTAACATATTTGTGTAATCTTAGTTATGTAAATTCTGTAATTTTAATTTTATTGTAATTGTATTAACAATATATGATCAATTTGTTGACAGTATTTCAATTAATGGTCAAAGTTTAAAATTTTCAACAATTACCCGTGTAATACACGAGCCTCAAACTAGTAAGTTTATAAATTGCAAATGTAACATCAATACATAATTGAAAATGTAAAATATTCAAATATAAATAAAATGTAAGTATTTATTATCAAACTTTTTAAGTTTTAGAATATTTTTTACTTAACCCGTGTATCATATGGGTTTATAGCTTACAAATTTTACATTTTCAACTTTCAATTATGTTTCTAAACATTATACTTTGAATGTTATTTGGTTTAACTTTGTGTTTGGCAATCATTTGTTTTCTTACCAGTATTATTTATTTACGACTAAATATCATGTTATCGTCCCAAAAAATATATTACAACTTATTTTGTCCTGTTAAATTACAGGTGTTAGACGATTTATATATTTCCACCCGTGTCATACACGGGTTAATAACCTAGTATATAATTATATAACACAAATAAAAAAAATCCGTTACAATAAGAAAATAATTAATTATCGAACTCAATATCAAAGATATACTATAAATTATATATATTACAATTTGAAACCTACATATGCATTATGGTTTGTACATTATGCTTTGTAAGTTGCATCTTACTTTGTTTTTTTCTATTTTTCATATATTTTTTATACTTATAACCAAATAGTTTTCATCTTTTACATTTAACCCCCTTCACTTTCAACTTTGGTTACTTTTCATCTTTTACAATTTTTTGGTTTATAAATCAATCTAAATTTTTCGAGTTAACACGTTGCGATGTGCGTATGTGGTTAAACGTTTTTACCTATATTTTTCCCGTCTAATGTCTGTGTTGTGTTTTACGTTTTGGTCTAATTTTTGCGCATTGACAGGCCAAACGGATTACATGGTTCTACGTTTTCAATTACGTCAACTTTTCGTTCAGTTATTTTTGCGTTCTTTTAATTGTTTGTTTTACGAACTTTTCCAGTGTTGATAGTTGTTGACGACGATGTGTCATTGATGCTACTTGACATGGCTTTACGCCCCAACCGCAACGCGGTGGCTCAATACTAGTGCTAAATAATTCACATTTAAATACTATTAAACAAAGACAACATTACATAGTTTTCTTTTTTTAATAATCAACACCTCTTATCTTGTAAGAGGTATTGAAAAAATTCATTCTTTTGAGACTCGAATCTTGACGTACTCATTGAGGTAACTCTTAGAAAAACGTCTATAAACACCTCTCCAAAGTGATAATGACTTACATAATAATTTTTTTTTGGGGTTATAAGAGTTCTATTAATTTTAAGATAGTGAGCAAATTAATATTGAACAAGTGGTCCTTTTAACAACACTATTTTATGCTAACCCAAAAGTTATTATATAATTATCCATCTACTTTATTAAGAGGCGCCATAAAATGAATAAAGAATAGGTAAGTACACCTTTTCATATACATAATAGCATATGTTAAAACCAGATTAATATGTGATTGGGTTGGTTCATCCACGCCTACGCCTTTTGCCCTTTTGGTTTAATTTTTATTTTAAAAACAATTATGACGCTAGCCAAACAGGTCTAGGATGTTTTTTTAGATAAATCAGGAGTGCATGTTGAAAGATGACGACTTATATGCAATATTATAAACAAAAAGAAGAAGTTATACGGGCCTAGGTTGATACAAAGAGATCTTACTCTTATGTTTTAGTCAGTCCTCGTCCAAACTTCGGGACAAGACATGTTTTGACAGAGGACTCTGTCGATTTCTCTTATTGACAATAGTGATACCTTATGTAGCTTATATAAATACGATAAATGTATAAATATGGGAGTGTATATGTGATTGAATGTGACAATATGTTAAAAGATTAAATCTTAAACTTAAAGAGAAGACCGAGAGTTAAGACTTATCTATCTTAGCCTCATGTAAAAGAAATATGTGAATATCTTAGATTTGAGATTATTTTAGATGATTTGGAAAAGCACGAAGAATGTAATGTGTCTAACTTGTTTCATAGAATGTGTTTATCATAGTTGTGATATTGTCAAATTAGTTTCTAGTTATAAACAATACCTTCTTGTTAAAATGTTGTCTTATCATCTTGAAATTAATTTCAAAACTTTGTTACGACATGAACATTAAAAATATGTCAATTGTCATCCGGATAACTCTTAAAAGTGGGTTTGCCCCAAGGGAATGTCCCAATAATTGTGACTACTTTTCACAAAAGTAATGGAAGATTCAAACATTGGGAGCGTCGTTTAGAAAAAGAAAAAAAAATCTAAAAGAGAGTAGCCTTAAGAAGTGTAACAAAATTTTATTAATTATGATTAAAAAACTCTATTATTATAATATTTATTTTGTTGTTTTATCATTAAAATCAATAAAATTTATTTGCTTCCAATAAATTTGTTATTCGTGAAGCTTAGTATTACTTCTATTTTATCAAAACTGTTAGTATGTTATTTATTTGTTTAATATCTTAGTTATTAAATGTTAAATATGATAATTAGGGTGTGTTTGTGACTTTGTGTACATAATTTGGCAATCTAAAATCTTTATTGTTTATGGCTCCCCAATCTGGATAAATAAATACTTAAAACGAATAAGGCCTTTACTTTTAAATAGAGATCAATCAATCAATCAATCATGCCCAGTAAAATCCCACCGACAGCAAAGCTATAAGTAGGGTCTGGGGAGGGTGGGATGTAGGCACACCGTACCTCTATCCAAAGGAATAAAGAGGTGGCTTCCAGATTGATTGATTGATACATCGGTTTCTAAATTAGTTTGTGTTTGGTACATCGGTTTCTAACCCGACCCGATGGTAAAAAAGAAAACCATTTTGACCTAAATTGATTCCAACCTGCCCCTACACGGCAACCTATATATTGGTTTGTATGTTCCCCTACACGGCAACCTATATATTGGTTTGTATGTTTGTTTCTTGAAACCAGTTTGAACCCGGCCCGATTTGAAAAACCAGTTAAATGGCTTATAGCAGTTGGACTCAAATGAGTCGTTAGATTACTGTTCATCGGCCATCTTTTTGTTTTTTTTATATACCCTTTTTCCCATATATGTTTAGCATAAATATGTATTAGTTTTGGTTGAATCACAACACTCAAAAACGATTCGTATAGGGCTAGAATATATGATATATCTACCCGAAACCGGTTTACATCGCAAATCAGTTTGGACCTAACAGATTTTAATTCACCCTTGACCAACCCGATTCGGTTTATAACCTTTTTGTACACATCTGTGGCTTTACCGTTATACATCGGCCCGTATATAATTCTTAACGCCCCGTTGACCAACCCGATTCGGTTTATAACTCGTTTTAAATGAGCCCAATCCAATACCCACAATCATCTCTCACTCGCATACCTCCAACACTCCGGTCAGTGTTTCCGGCGAAACATACGGCAGTTTCCGATCGCAATAGCCACCACCTGCCACTCGTGACCCGCATCTAAACACGAGGCTCAATTGATTCCAATAATAACGTATGATATGATATGATATGATACGATATGTGGGTAAGAGTTAATACTTGTTTTCATTCATGTACACCAAGTGTTCGATGAAATGCTTCAATGAAAATATAACTTTGTCACTTTAAAAATTATATTTTTATATCTTCTTGACAATCTGTTTAATTGTAATTTTTTTATTATCATATATTCATATGTGTCAACAAAACTGCATCATGGGTTAAAGTTAATTTATTGTGAACTGAGAGATGAAAACTGAAATACTAACAAAGTTTGTTTCTTTTGGTATATGAATGTGCAGAGCACCAAGAAATAAGCTGTTTTGGATATCAGCAGCTCGGCGTCGTCTCTACGCAACTTGTTTTTGTTTACAAAGTTCAACTGCAAAACATTATACGGTAAGTTGTGTTAATTAATAGTATTTTTTGCTTGCACTAAAGGTTTATAGATCATAATTGAATTGTTATTGTTAATATTCTAGTTTATAATTTTTTTGCCATTAAGATAGGAACTGCTTATGTAGAGTATAAAGAATGCTTATTATTTATGTATATGTTTGTCAAAAGAATTTTTTTTAACCATTTACTTCATTAGAATAGATTGTGAAATGGTAACAAACGTGACTGATTATACATTGTTCCATGGAGTCTTTAAAGGCTAGACTTGCATACCTTCATCCTATTCATGCTTTAGTTTTATGATAGCACCGTCTCTGTGGCTGTCTGTTCAATATGCTCCTTACCGTGAATTGTGAACTTTGCATGTTTTTTGTTGATTAAGTGTGATGGATGTTTTTAAGTCTCTCATTTATACGAAAGTTAACAAATGAATGAAAATGAACATGACTCGCAAAGAATGAAATAATGGTTTATGGTAATTCACTTATCTCTCCTCATAGTTTGATTCATCAAATGAAAGCAATAACGAGTATATAAAATAAGTGACGATGTTACCTTAAATCGTATGAAAAAAAGTGAATACTTTATGAGTACAAGTGTATATTTAGTTTTGATTTATATTATGAACGCGTAGGACTATATTATGTGGTGTTGTTCTTATACAATCTATTGTTTTCAAACATATGCTTCTATATTGTTTAATTTTATATTTGTTACACACACCAGATGGTTCAGCCAATGAAGATGATGATGGACTCACAAATCTCAAAAGCAGCTAGAAAAATCCATCATCTCCGCCACTACTCCACCACCAACTCCTCTAACGATCCCTTTGCCGCCCACCCGTCCCACCACCATCTCTCCGCCATCGAGTCCAAATCCCAACTTCTCAAATCCTACACTGTAACTCCTCCAATCAAACCTTGGCCGCAAAAGCTCTACCCTAAACGCCTTGCATCCATCATCACCCGCCAACAAAACCTTGACCTTGCCCTTCAAATATTCGACCACGCCGGTAAATACCACCCGGGATTCGAACATAATTACGAAACCTACCACTCCATCATCCACAAGCTCTCTCGTGCTCGAGCCTTTGAACCGGTCGAAACCCTTCTTTCCCAGTTACAAAAGTCGAACATCAAGTGCGGGGAGAATCTTTTCATCGATGTCTTACGTAGTTACGGGCTCGCTAGCCGTCCTAAGGATTCTTTACGCATATTCTTGCGGATTGATGACTTTGGTGTCACGAAATCCGTGCGGTCTTTAAACACACTTCTAAATGTTTTGATTCAGAACCGAAAATATGAGCTGGTGCATGCTTTGTTCAAAAATAGTCAAAAGAAGTTCAGTATCATACCAAATGTCTTCACTTGCAATATTCTTTTGAAAGCATTTTGTAAAAAAGGCGACATAGAAGGTGCACTCAAGGTTTTAGATGAAATGCCTGCAATGGGAATGGTACCAAATGTAGTGACTTACACCACTATATTAGGAGCGTACGTGTCCAACGGAGATATGGCGGGTGCAAAGCGGATGTTTGACCAGATTCTTGATAGAGGGTGGACTCCCGACGCCACGACATATACAATATTAATGGACGGGTTTTGTAAACAAGGGAGATTGATTGATGCGGTGAGAGTAATGGATGATATGGTGGATAATAAAGTGGACCCTAACGAAGTTACTTACGGTGTTATGATTGAAGCCTTTTGTAAAGCGAAAAAGCCCGGTGAAGCGTTAAGTTTGTTAGACGATATGCTTGAAAAGAAATACGTTCCGAATTCCGCTCTTTGTTGTAGATTGATCGATGTTTTGTGTGAAGTCGGGAAAGTTGAGGACGCGTGTGAGCTATGGAAAAAGCTTTTAAGGAAGAATTGCACTCCCGACAACGCGATATCGAGTACGCTTATACATTGGTTGTGTAAAAAGGGTAAGATTTGGGAAGCTAGAAAGTTGTTTGATGAATTTGAAAAGAGTTCAATTCCAAGTGTTATGACGTATAATACGCTGATTGGTGGTATGTGTGAGATGGGAGAGTTATGCGAGGCGGGTAGGTTATGGGACGATATGGTGGAAAAGGGGTGCGTTCCTAACGCGTTTACATATAATATGTTGATTAAAGGGTTTTGTAAAGGCGGTAATGCGAAGGAAGGGGTTAAGATTCTAGAGGAGATGTTGGATAAAAAGTGTGTGCCGAATAAAACGACTTATTCTGTGTTACTTACGGGTCTGTGTGAAGCAGGGGATGAAGTGCGAGTAATGAAAGTGCTTGATATGGATATGTGTCGAGAACTGATTGATTCGGATGTTTGGCAACTTCTTGTGACCAAGTTTGGTAGTAATGTTTGTAAGAAGAGAGAAGCTGTTATTGGTTCGATATCGGTCAACTCTGCTTCTTAGATGTCAATCCTACATGTGTTTTATATGGTAATAAGATTACTTCTGTTTTTAATATAGGGGTGTGCATAAAACCGAATCGAAACCAAAAAACCCAAATAAACCGAACTGAAAAAACCAAACCGAATTAGAAACCAGCGGTTCGGTTTTGAACTTTAGCAAAAACCGAAATATTGGTTTTGGTTTGGTTTTGTATATTGTTAAGAACCGGAATAACCGAACCGCACCAAAATAACAAAAATATCAAATTAAGTAAATAACCATAATATCTTAACCGTAACCGTTAAAATAAAATCTAACGATGACTATTTGTTTAGTTTTAACATATGGTTAAAAACAAATATATATGGTTTCTACATATGGTTAATAATTAATAATACTGGTATTTATAGTTTTGATTTTGAATTTTGAGTTTAAATGTATCTTTTATTAGCATTTTTATATTTGAAGTCCAAATATTCAATATTCTATTAATTATTAGTTTAAAGAAAAAAAATATCATGTCCAATTTCAATTTCTTGGGTCAACTTTTATTTTTTTTTTTGCCCAAAAAGTTTTGACTCGAGTAGCAAAACCGAACCAAAACCCAAAAACCTAAAACTGAACCGAAGAAAACCGAAACTGAACGGTTTTAAAAAATCATAAAACCGAAAGTTTGGTTTTCGGTTCGGTTTTAGTCAAAAACCGCACCGAGCCACACCACACAAACCCCTAGTTTTACATAGCAAAAAGGTACTTATATACATATCTATGCCATCTTTACTTTTTTGGTCCACTTTCTGCTAGTTGCAGTATTTCGCTTTAGGACAGTTGCACCGCCCCTACTAATCTGGATCAAGTAAGAGAGAATAAATGAATTTTCTCGGGCGGTATTCATCAAGAAGGTGACAACCCAAGGTGATGATGGTACAACACTAAACTCAGGCAATTTCGGGGGAGATTGGTGAGAAGATATGTAACGAGCAAGATGAGTTTCTTTGATCTTCGGTTGGTAACGTCTATGCAACATTAGTCTATTTGCTACGAAATTAATCTTGAAAGTTAATGCTCGCCAAACCATTGAACCGGATTGTAATTTTTTTTTCGTCATGGGTGGACATAAATGAAGCAATGACATGTCCTCTGTCATGCCTTTGCTTATGTACTATACAGCATGTTCTTTATGAAACTAAATGTTGAAATGAATGAAAAGATTTTATGAACTACTTTTGCTGGTTATGTAACAACACTTGTCTCATTTAGTTTTGACTTTCGAATAAGTTGTTAAATGCATGTAATCGCCGACTATTTAAGACAATTGGTGAGGTGGGTACAAGTAATTCCAAAGGACCCGACACGCTCAACAGGTCATGAAGCTTGTTTTAAGATGTATTTTTTTTAGCTGAGCATAAATTACAATATTTTTTTTTATGATTCATATAACTAAAATTGTTAAGGTTTTGCGTTCTCCTTAATAAGTTCTTCGCGACGAACTAAAGGGTGTCCTTATAAGCATACGCCGTGACCCATAATAAGCTAAATGAATGAGACTTGAAAGGAGAAAAAATGAAAACTTGTATCACATTGACGAGTGAACAAACTTTGGAGTGATATATAAATGCGAGGCTTCCTTAGCAATGGAAGACGCGAGCCAAAAGGATGCGAAGAGCCCTTATATGCATGCGCCGTGACTCATACATGGTGTTGCCTATGTACTATGTATCGAAATGAATGATAAGCATTTATGAACTACAACACTGGTCTCATTTAGTTTTGACTTTCAAGTAAGATGTTACTATGTTGTTGTACACTTTTACATACCTTTACATTTTACGTATGTAGCTTTATTGTTGTTAAGGCAAACTTGTGTATAGTAGTAATTTAGTAAAATATTAAGTAAAAATGTTAAGACGGTATGGTCGTTCCATGGTCCCCATCGACCACTTGAACATAATTTTGTTATTTATATATATCGTACGCAATCAGAAAATAAAATGTTTATGATAAGACCATTCTTTATGTGTGGTTAAATGGCGCCATCCTTGACAAGATGGTCTGTACACCACGCCAAAGAAATCAAGTGGGGTGCCAAAGATGGGGAGCACTATCCTCGTAACGGCATGAAACACATATAATAAGTAGGTCCACCCACTAACAACCAATCACATCTTTTTTTTAGTATACATGTAAACATAGATAGCCCATAACGTGTTAGTTAAAACTTCACTGCTTACGTGGCGTGACGGTAACGTGATTATGTAACTAGGGCTGTCGAAACCGCTCGTCGCTCGCTCGGAAAATGCTCGATTGAAAACGAGCCGCTCTGCTCGGTTCGGTTTGTAAACGAGCCAAGCAACGAGCAAAGGTCTGCTCGGTTCAGTTCAGTTCGAATGTTATTTATTTATTTTATATATAATTATATATGAACAAATAGATAAATATATAGACAAAACACATAAATATAAGCTTACAATTATTTTACCCCTTAAAATTTTTCATATTCCGTCAATTTTATAGTTTTATTTGTTCGCTTCAAGTTTTACCCCAAAAAATTACAATCTATTACACGTTTTTCTAAAAACTACTAATTTATTTATAAAATATATTATTTACAACTTTCAAATTTGTTTCTTCTTGAAAATTTTAAAGTGAAAAAGAAATAAATAATACTTGAAATCACTCGATGTTCGATCGAAAAATGCTCGACTCGATTTTAGCTCGTTTCAGTTTTTGCTCGATTTGAATTTCAGCCGTTCAGTTCGGATGCTCAAACAAGCTAAATCAAAAATCTCACAGGATCTGGTTGATAACTTGATATTATAGCAGGCCCACTATTAAACTAGAATTGAGTATCCATCCAGCCCATTAAAGTAAACTGAACCAACCAGATCAACGGCGAAGATACACGCCACGTGGTTTGGTAAACATCCATTTGCGTATATTAAATAACCTCCTTTCAGTCTCTCTCGTCAAACAAGGTATATTCTTCATCTTCAAACCCTAATTATTTCAATCAATCGTTCTACAATCTATAATTACTGATTAGTTGTATGTATGGGTTCATTGATAAGTTAATTTGTGCGAGAAGAGAATGAAGCCGGTTTTCTGTGGTAACTTCGAGTACGAGACGCGTGAGTCGGATCTGGAGAAATTGTTTGGAAGATATGGAAGAGTTGAACGTGTTGATATGAAATCTGGTATGTATGTCTTTTAATCGTTTATTTACATTCTATTCGGTTAGTAGTTTAGAAAATATATATTGCACAACGAGAATGCAAGTTAGGAGCATTTTAATTTACTTAATTTAATATTAATATTACTACGAGTTTACAATATGATGTAGTTTCTTTAAGACAAATGAATACTCCGCTTGTCGGAGTGTCGTGTTTATCTTTACGCGTTAGTATATTAAGAGCCAATAATTAGTTGGTGCCTACCGTCCACGGACAGAACTAACCTTATTAAATTACCTCTTAGTAGAGATAGAGAGAATTTAAGATGAGTAAAAGGATTGAAGATTATCCAGATATATTCCGGTTGTCGGTTAGGATTATGAATGTGCATCTATTACCGTATACGGCCAAAATCGGTACCGGTACTTGATTCTCATGTTTTTTGTTTCGGTTTTTTTTTTGTCGTTATTTTTAAGGGTCTGGATTGGTAGCAATCTTATTCCTAGATAGGATGAGTAACTAGTTTCTAATATTTTGTCAACTTAACTTTATGTTTTGACATTGTATAGTCATAAATTGGCATTAGATGGCTTCATATTTCATTGTTAAGCCTGTGTGTCAGTGTGTGTAGGTTAGATTTATAGAGTTTCTTTCTTTATTTGGTTCTTTATGAACTAATGGATTCCGATAGTTATTGGAATTTTCAGAGAACAATGATTATGAGCTTTTCCTGCTTATCTCAGTTTTAGGCTGGCTTGCTTTATGTGTTGGATTGGTAACTATCGTTGATGAATTTCATGCTTTAATTGGCCCAGTTGCAGTTGTAAATTAGACTATAATTGACTGTAAAACATAGATTTATTGATGCGCATCTGTCATTAGGTTGTTAATGTACGTTCCCTTTGGATAACTATTCGTAGGATTACTTTAAAACTAGAAATATCTATATTACAGTATTCGTTTCAAAAGAACTTTCATTTGAAAGTTTCAAAGCTAGTGTTCAAATGTATTTGTTGGCGCAGAACGAGATTGCAAGTTAGGAACAACAAAGTTTTTATTAATTTAATATTTTGATGTAAAGAATTTATTTTGGAATTTAATCTCCATGATATGACCTATTGTTAGACACTTGTGTTTAGGTCACATTATAAGGTTCCTTTCTTTATTTGGTTCTTGATGAAACTTATGGATTCCAATATCTATAGAAAATTTTAGAGATCAATGATTATGAGCTTAGCCTGTTTATCTCTGTTTGGGCTGGCTTGCTTGATATGTTTTTGAAACATAGTCAATGCAAGCAACCATTTTGTTTTTGCTGGTTGCTTGATTTTTTGGGTAACCGAATGATATTTGGATAGGTGACTATTCTTAATGTATTTCATGTTTTAAATGGCCTAGTTGCAGTTGTAAGACTACTCCTATAAGCAAACCATCCATGGCCACATGTCAACATTTTTATGGGCCTTTTATGATTTCTTCTTTTTTCTTTCACACTAGTTAGTTTTAACTATAATATTGTTTTTTTATTAACTATTAATAATTAATAATTAAGTTCTTAAAATAATCTAAAAACATAGTCTTGTACAGTTTTCTTTTTTTTTGTTAACACACTGGTATAAATTTTATTAAAAACAGAGTTTGTCAAAAAATATATTTTTTTAATACAAAATAAATATTAAGTATGTTTGAAGAATACAAATATTTTTTGTTTTTTAAATATTTTAAAATTAAATATATAATTAAATATAATATTATTTTTTATATTTCTGGTTACTTTTAATAAAAAAATCGAGAATTATAAATTATATTTATTTAATAAATAATATAAAGTAGTGTAGATTGGGTTGCGAATGAGTGTGGAAAGTTAAGTTGGGTTGGGTGGAAGTGAGAAATATATTTTATAATAAAGATTGGATTGGGTTGGTTTGTGAATGGGGATAGTCCAAATTAGACTATAATTGACTGTAAAACACTGATTCATCGATGTGCATCTACTTTTGTACATTGTATATTTGGGCATGATCCCTTGGGGGCAATAATGGGTAACCGCCAAGTTTAAATTACTATGGGGACGGCGTTTTTTAAGTGTTTATTTTGACGCAGGAACAGTCAACTAAAGGAAAAAGAGCTTGTATCATCACTCTCTTTCCACTAACGGATGGAATTCTTCCACCTTTCATCCATTCAAATCATTCAAATCACTTACATCATTGCATGTCACGCCTTCCATCACTTGTCCTAAAGGGCTCATGTTCTATCTTGCCATGTCTTCTATTTCTGAACACATGCTGTCTAAATGATGAAGCACACTTAGCAGTTAGCACTTGTGAAACGAGTTTAGTCTTAAATAGTTCCATGACCATCATCTTGATTTACTTGATCTTGCAAGGCCTCTCTACATATTTGCAGGTTTTGTAACTTTATTTAGTTAGTGATGGAAGAGATGCATATCGCTTGTGAAATCATTAAAAAAATATTATGTTTAATATTTCATTAGATGCCTTACTTTATTCTCCTTGCAGGATATGCATTTATTTACTTTGAAGATGAACGTGACGCTGAAGACGCTATTCATGCTCTTGATAACTCCTCGTTTGGATACGATAGGCGCAGGCTGTCTGTGGAATGGGCTCGGGTATGACATGAAACGCCATTTATTGTTGCTTTGTAGTGTTAGTACTTAGTATAACATAATGGATTCTGATATGAAAATGACATGTTGCAGGGTGAGCGCAATCGAAACCGTGATGGTTCAAAGTCAGTCGCGAACCAGAGACCAACTAAAACATTGTTCATAATAAACTTTGACCCGGTCCGCACAAGGGTTCATGACATTGAGCGCCACTTTGAGCCGTATGGAAAGGTTCTTAATGTTCGCATAAGGCGCAACTTTGCGTTTGTGCAGTTTGAAACACAAGAAGAGGCTACAAAAGCTCTCGAGTGTACACACATGAGGTTTGTACTTTGTACATTTGTTTTTAACTTTATTTTGATTCAAGTTTTTAAAAACCACCATTAATTAATAGTTTTTTTCGTTAATTGCAGTAAAATACTGGATAGGGTGGTATCAGTGGAGTATGCTCTAAGGGATGACGGTGAGAGAGGGTCCCGCTCAAGGAGCCCCAGAAGAGATTACGGGAGGCGGGGAGATAGTCCTTATAGGTCACCGAGTCCTTATAGGAGAGGTAGACCAAGTCCCGATTATGGGCGTGCTCGTAGCCCAGTGTATGATAAGTATGACGGGCCATCTTATGACAGGCGAAAGAGCCCGGCTTATGGGAGATACCGCAGGTAACATATTTTAGTTTTGTGTATTTTATTTGAAAAAAAAAAACATTAGACGATGATTTAGCGTAATAGTTGTGTGCTGAACTTGTTTATCTCTCTCTTACAGTCGGTCGCCTGTTAGAAGGTCAAGAAGTTGAGAGACCGTATAAATCGGAAATTGGCATGCGGATGGAGACTTGATACGCTGCATATTTCGACTTCTGTTCGTCTGCGTTAGTTTTATGTTTAATGTGTAGGTTTTGGAGTTGTTTGGTTTGGCTAGCCTTGTGTTTGAACTTTGTGGAGTTGGTGGTTGAATAGTGATTTTTATTTGTACCTCCTTCATATTAAGATTTTAGTTTTTTACTTCATAAGAATGGTCCATTAGTTGGTATATTTTAGGTTTTTGGATATGTTTTAAGTTTTAACAAAAAACTAAAGTGGCTTGTTAAATATAAACACAAAACATATAACAAACAATAATATCCAGTTACTTGATATAAACACAAAACATATAACAAACAATAAAATAGAATTAGTTTCTTTGCACTGGTGATACATTAGTAACAATAGTCATATAAAATGACATTATACTTGGTTTTGTTACTGTAGAAGGACTCAAGGTGTTTAGTTCAATTGTGAATGGATGGTCTTTTAATGCTTTGGATATGCAAATATTTTAGTTCTTTATTCTATATGGTTAAATATTATTGGTTTCAAAGTTGGAATTGTCATCGATAATATTTAACAAATAGTGTTTAATAAGAATGTACTAACATATAATAAAGTTGTGTCACTAGTCTTCTATTTCAAAATTTCAAAAATTAAATTGTATTTGGTAACACGTACACGTAATACAAACTTAAATTATTTATTAATCACTTTAATAAACTAAATCACATATGTTGAATCAACAAGGCATTATATTCTACGATCAATATTCAATACCTTATCTATAACAATAAACCCTCCCAACAAGAAACCCAAAAAGTAAGTAGGGGTGTGTATGATTTAGTTTGGTTATTAGCCTCAATTAAAATAATCAATTGATAGTTTAGTTGGTTAGTTTTTCAGTTTTTGTTTTGATTTGGTTAATTTTGATTACCTCCAACAAGAAACCCAAAAGGTAGGCGTGTGCACGGTTTGATTCAGTTATAAGCCTTTCGGTTTATTCGGTTAGTTTGTCGATTTTCGGTTTGGTTACTAACCAAAATCAACCTTGGGCTAAAACTTTTGCTTTTAAATACACGGAATGAGAATAAATGAAGTTAAAAAATAAAGATATATATATATATATATATATATATAACATAAAATGTCGGTGTAATATGAATGGTTTGGTTTAGTTAATTTCGGTCAACCGAGGGTACAAAGAAAAACCGATGACTGATTTTTGTTTAGTTTGGTTATTGTTAACCCCTAGCAAAAAGGGCACAAAAAGAGCAAAATACATGGAATACGTGTATAAAACATGAAACAAAGGTATAAAAACCTGAAAATATACAAAAATTATAATATAACGGTTCGTTTCAATTAGTTTTGTTAACCAATGGTATTAAAAAACCAATAACCAATTTTTGGTTAAGTTTTAGTTAACGGTTCGATTATTAACCAAAAGTCACAAAAAGATACTTCAAAGATTCTTATCACAGAGGTTTCGTGGTGTAGTTGGTTTATCACGTCAGTCGTAGGTCTCCGGTTCGAACCCATTTTATCTTTTATTTTTATATCCAGTTTCACTCTCACACAGTCAAACAAACTTGTAATCATCAATTTATCATCACTACCGACATTTTCCCCAATTCAAATATCAGCAATCAATCACTGAATCAAACCACTGAAACCATGAGCAAACAACAACATTTAGACTTGGAGTCAGTATTAAGAAAGTCATGGTACCGCTTACGCTTATCCGTTCGTTCACCGTCTAGGGTTCCGACATGGGACGCTATCGTTTTAACCGCTGCGAGTCCTGAGCAAGCAGCACTGTATGAATGGCAACTCAAACGAGCTGTACGGATGCGCCGGATCTCGGACTCTACTGTTACTCTTGCTGTACCCGACCCGGATGGGCGGCGGATCGGGTCGGGTGCGGCCACTCTCAACGCTGTTCTCGCTCTAGCCAAACATTATAATAATTCTCAGGTGTTATTATTATTATTATTATTGGTTTAATTAGGGTTTTGTTAGTGGTTTAATTCATTTCCAAATGCAATTAGTGTATTCGAATCGAATCTTAATGAATTCAGCAGTTGAATTCGAATCCAACTTCAGAATTTCGAATTCGATTTGAATTCAGTAGTCGAATTTGAATCGAATTAGAATTTAGCTTCGAAATGTCAAAATTCGACTAATTTGATTCGGTTCGAGTTCGGTTATCGAATTCAAATTCCGTTAGACTAATTGAATTTCGAATTTCGAATCGAATAAGAATTTGTGATTCGATTCGGTTTGAGTTCAGTAATCGAATTTTGAATTCTGCTTCGAGTTAGATTCTCGCTTCAGGTTTTTGTTTTCAAATTGGGTAATCGAATTCCGACTGGAAGTAGAATTAGCTTCGAGTTTTCAAATAATTCGATTAGAATTTAGAATTTAATATTCGATTAAATTGATTAGATTAAATTGAAATAATTTGATAAGTATTTATTTAATATTCAAATAAGATATATCAGTAATCGATTTTCGACTGGAATTAGAATTTAGCTTCAAATAATTTTATTAGATTAAATTGAATATTCGAATTCGATTCGTTGAACACCTCTAGAAAACATAGTAGATCTGTTGCAGTTGATATATGAATTATGATGATTGCTGTTGCTGTTTACGGCCGTTTATGTTTGTTAATGTTTGTTCATTAAAGCTTTTTAATGACTTTTCTAATTTTATCATATAAATTTAAGCAAAATTATTAGCTATGAAACAAAAAGTATACGAGTATTATGTGATTAATTTATATGTAAATCTAACATATAAATGTGAATGTAATAAAAAAACACCAACAGAAGCTTGGTAGCTGTAATGAACTGTTGGCACTAACTATTTTCGGTTAGTTAAGTCAACTAAAACAATGTTTGTGTTAATTTGTGTTCGTCCGTTTGTGTTTGTGAACCGAGCAAGTTCATATCCTTAGTGAGCTAACCGTTTTCTTGCCCGATAATACCTTAATGAACGAACATGAACAAGACCTTGTTTAGTTCGCTTCGCTTACAACCTGTCTTTTAAGTGCCTTTGTTCAGTCAAATTCCTGAAGTTTGATTCTTCATTCTTGCTACTGCATTGCAGCTGGCTTTAATGGGATAACATTTATACTCGGCAGGTAGCAAATGGCTGCGATGATGGATCTTATATGCCCCATGAAAGCTCTGAAACTGAAGTTTCTGCATCAATGATTAACTTTTTAAGGAAAAAGCATATATTATTGCTGCATGCAGGCGGTGACTCTAAGCGGGTCCCATGGGCAAATCCCATGGGGAAAGTCTTCTTGCCTCTTCCATATCTTGCAGATGATGACCCTGATGGACCCGTACCCTTGCTTTTTGACCATATACTAGCAATATCTTCTTGTGCTAGACAAGCTTATAAAAACGAAGGTTACTTTCTTGTTTATATCATAGCATATTATTAATCAACATAGTCAAAAGATTGTTTACGTTGGTGACTTATATAATCCAGGTGGACTGTTCATTATGACTGGTGACGTGCTTCCGTGTTTTGATGCATCTGCTATGGTTCTTCCAGATACATCCTGCATCATAACTGTTCCCATAACTCTTGATATTGCTTCCAATCATGGTGTTATTGTGGCATCAAAAACTGGGGATTCATATGAAAGTTTTTCAGTTAATCCTGTTGCAAATCTGCTTCAAAAACCTAGTGTACAGGAACTTAGTAAGCACCATGCAGTACTTGATGATGGTAGGACATTGCTTGATACTGGTATCATAGCGGTTAGAGGTAAAGCTTGGGAAGATCTTGTTGCACTTTCTTGTTTGAGCCAACCGTTGATCTCACAGCTTCTGAATACTAAAAAAGAGGCAAGATTTTAACTCCATTTTGGTCATTTTTGATAAAATTGACCATAATATCCTACTTAAAATGTCACCTTTTCAGATGAGTTTGTATGAAGATCTTGTAGCAGCTTGGGTACCAGCAAAACATGAATGGTTAAAGTCACGACCTTTAGGTGAAGAACTGGTGAAAAGATTGGGGAAACAAACCATGTATAGCTATTGTGCTTGTACGGTTAATCTTATCTTATGCCATAAAACTTTTAATAATATCATCACAATGAATATTATGAAGATTTTCTTAAAATGTCAATGCAGATGATCTGTTGTTCTTGCACTTTGGCACTTCAAGTGAAGTTTTAGATCACTTAAGTGGGACTGGTTCAAGACTTGTGGGCCGCAGGCATCTCTGCTCTATTCCTGCAACAACAATGTCTGATATTGCATCGTCTGCTATTATAATTTCTAGCAAAATTTCACCTGATGTATCAGTCGGTGATGATTCTCTTATATATGATTCATCAATTTCAAGTGGAGTACAAATTGGTTCACTATCTGTGGTAGTTGGTGTCAGTTTACCAGAAAAAACTGATAACTTTCTTCTTCCTGATCGGCATTGTCTTTGGGAGGTACCTTTAATAGGCTGCACTGAATGGGTGATCGTGTATTGTGGTCTCCACGATAATCCCAAAATTCCCGTTTCCGAAAACGGTACTTTTTGTGGAAAACCGTGGGAGAAGGTTCTAGAAGATTTGGGAATTCATGAAAAGGACTTATGGAGTTCTAAAGAAAAATGTTTATGGAATGCAAAAGTTTTTCCTGTTGTTGCATATTTTGATATGCTTCGTCTTGCAAACTGGCTTATGGGGTTAGAAGATGATGAGAAAAATGATGGATTTTATGATTTATGGAAAATATCTAAACGGGTCAGTTTAGAAGAGTTGCATAGATCAATTGATTTCCCACAAATGTGTTTAATTTCTAGTAATCATCAAGCGGATCTTGCTGCTAAAATTGCTAAAGCTTGTCTTAGTTTCGGTTTGCTTGGTAGAAATTTATCTCAGTTGTGTCAAGAAATTTTGCAAGTGGAAGACTCGGGAGAGAAAATATGTACAAACTTTTTGGAATTATGTCCAAATTTTGAGTCAAAAAGTTCCAAAATTGTCCCTAAAAGCCGATCTTATCAAGTGCAGGTTGATCTTCTTCGTGCATGCAACAATCATGAAAAGGCAATTGAAGTTGAACACCAAGTATGGGTTGCTGTTGCTGATGAAACCGCTTCAGCAGTGAGATATGGTTTTAAAGGTTAGCACAAATCTATTTTGACTTTTAGAGGTCAAACTTATATAGTCACTAATTGTTTTGAATGTTTTCCTGTCTTTGTTTCACAGAGCACCTCGTTCAATCCTCAAATCAGACAGCTTCTAATGGTGTGGATGGTCATGTGGGTCAAAGTCAAACTTTCGTCCACAAAAAAGTCAAAGTTGAGTTACCTGTTCGAGTTGACTTTGTTGGTGGTTGGAGTGATACTCCACCATGGAGCTTAGAACGAGCTGGATGCGTTCTCAACATGGCAATAACCTTGGATGATTCTCTCCCTATCGGAACAATTATAGAAACCACACAAACGCTCGGATTATTAATCACCGATGACGCTTCAAACGAGCTATACGTACAAAACATTTCCTCTATTGTACCCCCGTTTGACGATAACGACCCGTTTCGGTTAGTTAAGTCTGCTTTACTTGTAACCGGCGTTGTTCACGATACGATTCTGAATACCATGGGCTTACGGGTCAAAACATGGGCTCGAATACCTCGTGGAAGTGGGCTGGGGACTTCCAGCATTTTATCCGCCGCTGTTGTGAAAGGGCTTATCCGTCTTATTGATGGAGATGAAAGTAACGAAAACGTTGCCAGACTCGTGTTGGTACTTGAACAGATAATGGGCCCTGGCGGTGGCTGGCAGGATCAAATAGGCGGTTTATACCCCGGTATAAAATTTACCACCAGTTTTCCAGGAATACCCTTACGTCTTCAAGTTATCCCGCTTTTGTCATCTCCAAAATTAGTTACCGAGTTGCAGGACCACCTGCTTGTCGTTTTCACCGGTCAGGTTCGGCTTGCACATCAAGTACTCCAAAAGGTTGTAACTCGGTATCTACAAAGGGATAATTTACTAATATCAAGCATTAAACGTCTCGCTGAGCTGGCAAGAACCGGGAGGGAGGCTTTAATGAACTGCCACATAGACAAACTTGGAGACATAATGATGGAGACTTGGAGGCTGCACCAAGAACTTGATCCTCACTGCAGTAACCAGTTTGTCGATAATCTTTTTACTTTTGCCGACAGTTATTGTTGTGGGTACAAGCTTGTTGGTGCTGGGGGTGGAGGGTTTGCATTACTACTAGCGAAAAATGCCGAAAATGCCCTCCAGTTGAAGCGTGCGCTTGAAGAAAACCGGATGTTTGATGTTAAGGTTTATAATTGGAAGGTTTGTTTGGATTAGATAAAAAAAAAGGTGTTTTGATTCATCATAAGATGTTTTGTGTGCAACATTTGTAATCTTGTTACCTTATAGTATTAATTTATAGTGTGGTGGAAATAAAGATTTCACAGTAGCATGAAATCTTTTAGGCTTGTATTTTGTGATACCAATGTGTTTTCTTTTTAATTTGGGCTGAATAAATGGCTATTTAGTATTTACCAATCTTTTGTTAGTGTGGGCAATAATTAATGGCTTGAATATGAATATTTTTAATGGGTTTATAATTTTATATAGGCAAAAGTTAAAATAGGTAATGCCTACATGATTTTCAAACTGTTACAATCCTATCAAATTATCAGGTTTCCAAGTTAAGGACATAATATGCTTATATGGTTTTAAAAAGCTAAAAACCGTGTCATGCACACCTCTACTTATTAAACTAAGTCAATGGCTCGTGTATATCTTCTTTTTATTGACATTGAAGATTAAACATCATCACCGTCTTATTCCTTTAATAAAAAGCTTCATCTCTAGGCCTGTCATCGTCTTTGCCGTCCTCTAACTTCTTGTGTTTTGATCAATATAGCGTGTTTCTTTCTCTATTTCAATTTCGATTTATATTTCTCTCGAACTAACAAACCTATTCGCACTTTGATGTTGCAAAACTTTATTCTTTATTTCCTTCATGAACAGTTCTTGTGGTTATGTTCGTGTTGTTTCCAATTTTTCAAAAATTAAATAAGCATGACTACTGAAGAAACACTAATTGACCCCTGGCAGATTACGGATAATCTGGGGGTTAAATAGATGTTTCCCACGAGGGTCAGGTCCGGCAAAGAAGGATGTTCTTCAGATGACCTGCAAAACAAACACCGTGAGCTCGTCACTGAGAAGGGGGGGGGGGTTCCTCCTTGTGACCACCCTCCGGCGTGAGAATCAGACTAGATTGCTCTGAATATAAGTGTATATTAAGAGATTGCTAGAAAAGATAAGATGTGATAAGGAAATGTAATGTGTCCATACCATTCCAAGGTGTTGGAGTATTTATAGCCGAAGGTAGGTTTCCAAGCAGGTACAGCCAGCTGTAGAATTTTCCTGTTCTACCAACTATGGGCTACGCACGTGCCATGCTGGTTGGTGGGTAGGCAGCGGCTGATAGTGACCAGGCCGGCTGTGTACTATTCCTTTTCCACCAACTGCAGGCTATGTGCGTGCCACGACAAGGGTTGGTGAGTAGGCAGCGGCTAATAGTGACAAACAGTACTAGAGCATGCTCCTCGTACTGTTTGTCGGTGAGCTGTCACCCTGTGATTGGTTCATGGGCTGCTTTGGTCAGATCTTGTTTATTTTGTCCATACCTTGGCAGGTATAGTACAAAAGATCTTCCAGAAGCATACAGACTGGCTCATTTGGGCGGGAGTATTCCCCCTTGCTCATTCCTTCAGGTGACACTGAATTATTGAGTTAGTGCCTTGTGCGTGTAGCCTTGCTATTAGTGCGGGTAGCCTTCCCTGATGGCTTGTATCCGCAGCTGCGGGGACAGGCGGGATACTTCACCATTGGGAGGCTTTCCCTGCGGGAACAGCTGGCGTACTGCGCGTAAGGTCTTCATCTCTGAGCATGGTGGGTCTTGCGGAACCAGTTGGTCCTTGCGCAAACGTCCCTCTTCAAGGTGAGTCTTGCGGGTCCAACTGGGCTCTGCTGGAACCTACCTCTTCAACTACTTTGCTAACATGAATAAATTTGACTAATCGAATTAGATTAGATTGATCATTTTTAAAACGACCTATTCCAGTCTAAAGTTGATTTTGATGTTCTGATTTGATTTATTGTCTTTGATTATCATAATATTTAGTCATTTGATTGTTTTTAAAATTGCATCACAAAGAAATGAAAGGAGGTAAGGAAATAAAGAAATGAAAGGTTTTTAAAAGAAATAGAGAACTCTAAGAGCCTAAAGCCTACAAAACTAACATGCCATTATACTAGGGGCTGACATAAAGCATGAAAGACATGTCAAATCAAAAAACCAAAAATGCTGCAAACAAAAAAAAAGCCAAAATAGGTGGACCCATGAATTGTTAATAAGTGAGGTGAACTTTGGACTTAATCAAGGGGTTTTGAAAAGTATTTGGTTTTAAGGTTGTCCGTGGGGATTCTTCCCGCGGTTTCCCTAATGTCACGCAGAAATTCCCGACTTTTCTGCTTGATCTTTGGGTATGATGCGGGTAGGTGTGTAACCTTCTCGCAAGTCAGGAGCGTTGAGTTCCACTTGTATAGATTCTCCATGAGGTTTTGGTAGTTTTGAACATAGTGGTCAATTATGTTAAAACAACCAATTCCATCTTGGAGCTTCAAACAATCTAGTTCTCGACGATCCCACTATGCGGGGATGTTAATCCCGTTTCCGCAAGCATGGCCCAGAAGATCCTTCTTGGTTTCAATTCCCTGCGGAGTGCTAGGTATGTGAAAGGTTTCGCCTTGACACTGTACCCGCACTCGTCTTATAGTTTCTTTACTTCCAAGGTATTCCTGGCTTCAATTCCCTGCGGGTGCTAAGTATGTGAAGGGTTTTGCCTTGACACTGTACTCGCACCTGTCTTACAGTTACTTGGTTGCCAAGGTAAAGGGTATTTTCCCGCTTACTTTTGAATCTTTTTGAAATTCGAAGAGTTGGTGAAAGGATAAGAACAGTCCAAACTGTTGAAACGTTATCCGACGGTTTCTTCTGACAGTGTCAGGACGTGCAGGAAGTTATGGCGACGTGACAGTATATGGTCATTCCAGGCGCTTTTTCAGGCGCGTGGGCGCGATTTTTCGGGCGCGTGGCCGCGAAATTAATGGCACGCGTCCTTTCAACAGCTGTTGCCAGCTTACTCTTTGCCACGTGTCATAGTTTCATTGCACCTGCGATTTCTCTCTCTTCCGCATTAAATTCATCGCATTAATTGCGATGAGTATATAAAGGGCGAGAGGGTGCACCTTAGTCCACACTTTCACTTCTCTCTTCATCTTCTAAACGATTTCCGGCGAATACTCACTATTCTGTCGAGCATTCTTCTGAAATCGTTGTTCTGTACATCCAAAACATGTCTTCTACCCGTGATTTTGAGGCCACTGCCGAGGAGTCTGAGTTGTTCGTCGAGAATCCGACGTCGACGTCCGAAAAGGACGACAAGAGCACTGCTGGCGAGTGCCAGTGCGCTCTTCCTATTGACCTCTACCAGTACATCGTCCGGAAGTTCATGCTCGAGCCTTTCGAGCCTGAGTTTCCGGAGCCTCATCAGACGGTGTACGATGCCCCCAAGGGCAAGATAGGGGTGTACGTTGCATTCTTCGTCTATGGGAATCTGAGGTTCCCATTGACGAAGTTTGTGTACCGTGTTCTGGAGAGACACGGTGTACACTTGACGGAGGTACACCCAATGGCGATCGCGAAGATCCGCCATTTCGAGTGGGTGTGCCTCATTATGGGTGTAGAGCCCCATGTCGACCGCCTGATGACCTTCTACTCCTGGAGGTGCATCCAAGGGTGGTACACTCTGGTCAACCGGATCAAGGGTCTGAAGATTTGCGCCACCGAGCGCAGTCTTCGGTCTTGGAAGCGGGAGTTCTTCTACATCTCTGCCCGTGTCGTCCCTATTGCGATGACATTCAAGAACGGGAGAGCACTCCACAACCTTCACGCCTCCAACTACCAGGAGGCGGAATGGTTCTCCAAGATTTCCCGGATCCAGACTCCGGTTTACCGGTTTGCGGAGTCCGGGATGGTGATGCTCGGGATGAGCCGGGTATGGAAGGATGCCGGCTCTGAGACTCCGCAAGTGCCGATCGTCCTCGAATACGGTTTGAACTCTGTCCCTTACGGTATGCTTTATTTTATTTGCTAGGTTAGGGTTTTTGTTCTAACCATCTCTTTATTTTCAGAGGGAAACGACTTGCAGTCTCTCTTGCAGCCGCGGGAGGCTGGTCGTCCTCGAATACGGTTTGAACTCTGTCCCTTACGGAATTCCTCTAATTTTGTCATCTTCTGATGAGGAATCCGCAGATGGTCCTTTCTTGGCGAGGAAGAAGAAGGCTGCCGGCGGGAAGGGCAAATCGAAGGTTGCCTCCACTGCCGATCCGGTGAATCGGTCTGACTCAGAGACCGAAAGTGAGGAGGTGGCGGGGAACCCTGGTGGTGAGACCACTGTTCCGGAGGTTCAGACGGCTGTCACCTCCGAGCAGCCCCGGACGACGACGGTGACCGGCGTGAAGAGGCCGGCCCCATCGGGTTCGTCTCCGCCTGTTCGCACCTTCAAGCTCAAGAGGACTCGTAAGTGTAAACTTAATAGCTTTAACTTCATATCTTTCTGGCATTGTTTTTAATGTCTTGTCTTCATGCAGGCGTGGATGCAACTGCATTCCAAAGCGATGCGGGGATGAGCGGTTCTGGACCCATGAAGGTAGGTTTGGTCAACCTACCCGAGGCGATGACCCAGGCGGCTACGCCTGCTTGGAGTACTGGTTCAGTTGCTCATCCCGTTGAGCCAACTGTTCCAGCTGTAACCTTATCCCCGTCGGCTGTCAGTGCCATTTTCACCGAATCCGTCACTGAGCCGGCGGTGATTTCTCTTGCGGGTTCTTCCGCAGCCGCGGCCACGGTTGTGAGTTCACCTCCGGTGAGTTCACCTCCGTTGGTTTCCACCGCGGCAGCCTCCACCGTGTCTCCTCCGGCGCCTGCGACTACGGCCAGTCCTTCAGGTACGTTTGGGGTTGGGGCGTCTAGCCAATCCTTGCCTCCTTCCCGTCTCCTTGACCTTTTGGATGGATATCCCTTAGGTTCAGGTGATGGGTTTGGTGGCTATCGGCCTGTTGTCGACCCTACAGGTGCGTAGGGTTATTTTGGCCTATATCCCTTTCATCATTTCTTTCTCTTAACTGTTTTTTGTTTTATTGCAGTTCGTGATTCCAACGAGGTGTACGCTCCTCGGTGGAAGATCCGCCGGGGAACGACCCTCCGGACTGTTGAGGACTGCGTCGAATGGGCGCGTCACGCCGCCCCAAGCGGTGCGCTGGGGGAGGCCATGGCCAGCTACCAGGAAGGTAGGCTGTCCAACGAGCTCCGAATCCTTCTCGCCCGGATGCAGCCGCGCGTCGAGCTACTTTGTCGTGAAAACGACAAGTTGAAGACGGCGCGTAGCCTTGAAGTGGCTCAGGCGCGGGCTATCCGGGAGGAGAACGCGAAGCTTGCCGCCGTTGCTGCGGAAAAGGAGAAGGCCTTCAAGGCCCTTGAGGTTGACGTTCAGGCTCGTCTGGAGGCCCGTTCCAAGGCTGCCCAAGCTGTTAACGAACAGCTTCGGCTGGCCAAGGAAACTGCATGGAACGCAACCGAGAGGGCCACCAAGGCTGAAGCTGCTGCTGAGCCTCTACGCATCGAAAATGAGGAACTTAAAGCCAAATTAGAGACGCTCCAGCAGGCTCATGATGCCTTGGCCATGGAAGATGCTAAGAAGCTCCAAGAGATCTTGGACCAGAGGGGGGTGCTTGACCACACTGAGCGTAAGCTAAAGGGCGTCGAAGAGGCTGCAGCCAAAGATGTGTTGCTTGCCAACCTCACAAAGAACGAAGCCGAACGCGCCCGTAATGAAGCTCAAGCTGCCCTCCAGGAGGCTCTGGTTGCCAAGGAATGGCTTCTTCGAGAAGCGTTGTCGCAGGTATGCGCAGCTTCCTAACTTTTAACTTCTTTACGCTTTTCCTTACTCTTGAGTTTTTGACAAACTTCTGTTTTGTAGGTTGTGCATCGGGTGTTCACGAACACATCATATGACGATGCGATGAGCGCAGCCCTCAACGCTTCTCATGAGGATGGGGAAAAGGCTGGCTTCCTGCTTGGTCTATGGTTTGTTGAACAAGGCATCCCGCCTTCCAACTTCCCTCTTTACAATGTGGATACTGAAGCTACGTACGACCAAGCAGTGAATCAGTATGCTGCCTTCCCGTATCCGGTGGTGGAGAAGGTGAACGAGATTGCTGCTGCTGATGATGGGCTGGCTATCCTTAAAGCTTTCCTTGAACCACACACTCTACTGATGGTGCGGGTCCAAGTGGAAGTGGTCCTGAAGCTTGATCCTTTAGATCCCTTTCCACCATTAGAGTAGATTTTTAGTTTTGTATAGCTTCTTTTGTATGCGGGTATGTACCCAGCAATCTTTGTAATATTTGAATTTTGATAGAAAAAAGATTATTTGCTAACGCCTTGCCTTGTTTATTTCACGCATATTTTGATTTAACTTAGCAATTTCTTTAGTACTTAGATAAGTTAAATTTTCAACGTGGCAGGTAATAAGTTAAAGTTTTTGCTTCCTCTTTCGTGTTGTGCGGATAAGACCGTCACTTGCACTTAGTAGGATGGCCAAACTTTACCTATATCTGACCTGCGTGGAAGTTTTCCTCATCTTTTCCTTTGAAATTTTCTAAGTGTTTTGAATAAGTTAACATTTCGACGCGCGGTTGCCAATAGGTCAATGTTCAGTTCCCTTTATCATGATTGTGCGGGTAGGACCGTCACTTTCATTTATTGGGATGACTAAACTTTACCTATAGCTGACCTGCGTGAAGGTTTTCCTTAGATATTTTTACCGTTTTATGTGTTTATGCGGATTTTGCCGCCTTCCACACGCAACGACTTACTTCTTCCCATATTTATGCGGTGAATACCGGCATATCAGCGTGGGAAGTTCATAAGTATAAAGGTATGGCTATCAACACAATGTGAAAGGAGAATCATTTCCATTAGAAGTGGCTCTAGGCCTTTTCTTTACAAGTTTGGAATTGATCTACATGTAACATTTGCGTAATTGAGCTCCATTCCATGTTCTTGGGATAGGAGTGCCATCGAGCCTTTCGAGCCGGTATGCGCCTTTTCCCAAAACTTCTTTGATAATGTATGGTCCTTCCCAGACCGGTGCCAGTTTTCCTGGGTGCTCTTGGTTTGAAGCCTCGTTGTTACGCAATATGTAGTCTCCTACATTGAAGTTGCAGAGTTTTACCCGCGTGTTGTAGTACTTTTGCATTTGTCGCTTGTAGTTTTCTTCACGCGCTGCGGCTAAGTCTCTGCGTTCCTCGGTTAGCATAAGGTCTAACCGTCTTTCCGCATCATTGTCTTCTGGCTGAATCAAGACCCTTGGTGAGGGTAAACCAATTTCGACTGGGACCATGGCTTCAGTGCCATAAGTGAGGCTGAACGGGGTTTCTCCCGTACTGGCCTTTTTCAGCGTTCTGTTTGCCCAAAGGACGTGTGGAACTTCGTCTACCCAGCCGGATCTGTGTTCCAGGAGTCTTTTCTTTATGCCTTCGACGATGCTTTTATTTGCTCTTTCCACCTCACCGTTACCTTGCGGGTGTGCCACTGAAGTAAAGGTGTGGGTGATTTGCAGTTCTTCTAACCATTTTTGTAGCTTCTTGTCAGCAAAGTTGGTGCCGTTATCACTCACCAAAGTCTGTGGAAGTCCAAAACGACAAATAATAAATTCCCAAATAAATTTTTTAATATGTTTTGCGGTTGTTTGGGCTAAGGGTTTTGCTTCTATCCACTTGGTGAAGTAGTCGATGGCTACCACTAGGAACTGAACGTTTCCTGCTGCTGTAGGAAATGGGCCTGTCACATCGATGGCCCACTTCTGAAATGGCCATGAAGAGGTGACTGGAACAAGTTCATTCTTCGGACGATGCGTGTTGGGTGCGTAGAGCTGGCAAGACCTACACTTTCTGATGTATGCCAGCGCATCCATATGCATCCCCGGCCAAAAGTATCCCGCGTTGTTTAGCTTAGCTACGACAGCGCGTGGACCTGCGTGTACTCCACAGATGCCTGCGTGTACTTCCCTTAGGAGGTAGTCAGCATCTTGGTTGTCCACGCATCTTAAGAGTGGGCCAAGAAAGTTACGTCTGTAAAGGATGTCATCAATGAGTTGATAGTTTAATGCTTTACAACGTATTTTTCTTGCCTGTGTTTTTGACTCTGGTAGTATACCCGCTGCAAGATAATTTATTATTGGTGTCATCCACGTTTCTGTACCGGTTTGGATGACACAAATTTCCTTGTGCGGGACTGATGGTGCTTCAAGGAGTTCAATGCGGATGTCCTTTCCCAAATGGGTGAAGGCTAATGATGCAAGCTTGCTTAACGCATCCGCAGATTTGTTTTCGCTACGCTTGACATGTATGACTTTACAATCATTAAAATCGCGCATAAGGGTTTTTGCTTGTGCGAGGTACAGGGCCATTGTGTCGTTCACGGCCGTGTACGTTCCGTTTATCTGATTGGCTACTAACATGGAATCTACGTGGGCTTCCAAGTTTTTCACTCCCATTTTACGCGCAATTCTCAGCCCTGCCAAGAATGCTTCGTACTCGGCTTCGTTATTCGTACTTGGAAAGTCCAGTCGAATAGCGTAAGTGTATTCTTGGCCTGCTGGGTTGGTTAATTTCAGCCCTGCGCCTGAACCTTCGTTGCTGGCTGCTCCATCAGTGTAGAGTCGCCAGACATCATTGATGTCCTGTGCTGGGGAGGGTTGAGCCTCCTCCTGGCACTCTTTCTCCCGCAAAGCGGGGACTTCTGCAATAAAGTCGGCCAGGACCTGGCCTTTCATAGCTGGTCTTGGCTTGTACTTTATCGCATATTCCCCCAACTCAATTGCCCATTTGGCTAGACGTCCCGATAATTCGGGTTTGCCTAGAACGTTTGCGAGTTTGAAGTTGGTGAGAATGGTGATTGGGTGACCCTGGAAATATCGTCTCAGTCTGCGTGAAGCTTGTACAAGTGCTAAGATTATTTTTTCCAGGGTGGAGTACCGGGTTTCTACGTCTGTTAGGACACGGCTAACATAGTAGATTGGCATCTGGATGCCTTTCCGCTCTGCTAGCAGGACTGCTCCGGTTGCTCTATCTGTGGCGGAAAGGTATAGGATTAATTCCTCCCTCGCTTCTGGTGCTGTGAGCGTTGGGAGTTCAATCAAGCGTGACCGAATCTCCTGAAAAGCTGCTTCCGCTTCTGGTGTCCAGCGGAAGTGCGTTTTCTTTAAACAGTTCCTCAATGTTGACACGAAAGGAAACGACTTATCCGCATGGTTTGCCAAAAAAGCGGTTAAGTGCAACTAGTCGTCCATTCAGTGTCTGAGCTTGCTTGATGGTAGTAGGTGATTCCATTTTGATAATGGCTTCGACCTTTTCAGGGTTCGCTCTGAAGCCATCTTTAGTGACGATGACCCCTAAGAACTTCCCTTCTTCCATCCCAAAGGAACACTTGCTCGGGTTGAGCTTCATGTTTATCTTCCTGAGCGTGTTGAAAGTTTCTTCGATGTCTTTCAACATCGCTTCTGCGTCAGGGCTTTTGATGACCAAGTCATCCATGTAGACTTCCAAGTTCCTCCCAATTTGGGCAATGAACTCTTTGTCCATCATGCATTGATATGTGGACCCGGCATTCTTAAGTCCGAATGGCATCATTTGATAACAAAATGTGCCATCGGGCGTCCGAAAAGCGATTTTGTCCTGATCATCAACGGCCATGTGGATTTGATGATACCCCTTATACGCATCCAGGAAGCATTTAAGGCGAAACGGTGCTAACGAATCTACCTTAAGATCAATTTCGGGTAACGGATAACAATCTTTGGGGCATGCTTTGTTTAAGTCTTTGAAATCTATGCACATGCGCCATTGTTTGTTATTCTTCGGTACCATAACGGGATTTGCAACCCATGTTTGATATCTGCTAACGCGTACGATGCCCGCGTCAAGGAGTTCCTTGACTTGGGTTCTACACGCGTTAGCTTGTTCCGCCCCCATTACTCTGCGCTTTTGTATGACTGGCGTAAAAGCCGGGTCACACTTCAGCTTATGCTCTGCCTTACTTCGAGGTACACCAGTCATGTCAGCTGGTGTCCATGCGAAGATGTCAGCGTTTTTCAGTAGTAAGCGTTTGAGTAAGGTGCGCGTGGGATCAATGACTGTTGGGCCAATGGTAACGGCCTGGTCAGGGTATTTGCCATTGAAGGCCCATTCTTCTGGTTCGGTGATGGTTGGTTTAGCCATATTTGGTTTGGGTTTAGATGAGACAGATGCGATGCATACCTGGGGAATGCCGGTGATCATCGCTACACCCTCAGCTGTTGGCCATCCCATCATGCCGTGGACTGAAGATACCACGGCGTTGAATCTTGCCATCCCGTCTCTCCCGAAGAGAATGTCGTATGTGTGGTGTGGCTTCCTCATTACGACAAAGTCCACATCTTCTGTGCGGGAGTGTTTCCCGTCCGAGATAGTGACGGGGAAAAATAGGATACCCAGGGGGGTGTTTGTGCTGCCGTCGAACCCTTCCATCGAGGCGCAGACCGTTTCCAGGCGTTCCTTGTCTTCGTCATCTAGCTTGTCGAAAAACTGCCTTTACATCACCGTTGACGAGGCGCCGTTGTCAGCAAGAGTGCGTGAAGTGATGTAGTGCCCCAGCTGGCTTTTGATGACGATAGGGCCTTCTTTGCTGGGTCCTCCTGGCACTCGCGGGAAGCGCACCTCAGCTTCCTTCCACGCGCATGGTTCTGTCGTTCGTCTTTTTCTTCCTGTGATGTTAGTATGAACCATGTGGATGCCGATGTCAACGGGCTTTCGTCCATTGCCTTTGTACCGTTTCTCATTCCTCCCTCCATTCTTGATTGATGCCACAAGGTGTGCAAGTCTTCCATCCTTGACGAATGTTTCAACTATATCCTTCAAGGATGTACACTCCTCTGTACTGTGACCCTTTGTCCCGTGGAAGTCACAGAATTTGCTCTGATCCGCATTAGGGCGTTGCCGGATCATTGGAGCTTTTGGCCATGAGTTTTTCGGTGGCAAATATCTCCGTGACGCTTTTGGTGAGTGGCGTCCACCGGTGTTTTCGGCTTGAAGGGTGCGTGTTATCCCTTCCGCCAACAAGAGGGCGAGAGCTGGATGAGGTGTCAAAGTTTACCCTTGACTGCCAAATACCTAGCTTCCTCTTTTTGTTCTGCCGGGCGATCCGAACATTGTTTTCTCTGGTCCTCTGCGTGTAGAGATATGTACTCTGGGGAAGGTCCCTACCCAGTTGCTTCTCCGTCTCGGCAAAGCGCTTGGCCGCCGTCATGATGGCATCCCATGTGGATGGCATGCCGTCCTTACCCGTCAACGTGCGGATAAGCTCTGGGTATTCAGCACCCTGGATGAAAGCGGCGCGAACAAGATCTTCACTTATGTCGCCCAGACTCAGCTTTTTGGAGTTGAAGCGAGTGATGAAGTCTAGTAAAGATTCATCCTCCTCTCTGACGCAGTTGAGGATCGTCCACTGTTCTTCAGTATATTTCCTCTGTTGACTGAAGTGTTGGCTGAACTTGTGCTGAAAGTCCGCCCAATCATAGATGTGGTGGACCGGTAAACGATCGAACCACGCCCTGGCCGCTCCAACCAGCGTCATCTGGAACATATAACACCACGTGGGTTCCGTCCAGCTGCTGACGGTTGCCCCCGCTATGAATCTGTTCAAGTGATCATCTGGGTCGGACATACCATCATAAGTGCCGATGTTGGACATCTGTTTGGCACTTCTCGGGGCGATTGCTTCCGCAATGTCCCTTGCAAACTTGGACTTTCCCGCATTTTCGGCAGTTGGTCTAAAGGTTTTGGAGAAGTCACGTGGGTTTCCTCCCGCGTTCCTTGGTTTGAAGGTTTCTCCAAAATTCCTTCTTGGTTGGAAGTCCGTTTCCTTACGCTTCCCTTTCGCCCTGTGGCGAGGGTTTGCGTCGGTGTCGGATTCCTCCCGATCATCGTCCGAGTACTCGCACTCACTGTTCATGTTGAGCTGTTGTCGAGTACTTCCGAATTCGTCAGCCTGTTGGAGTGAACGCAAACGTTCATCCAACTCAGCTTGGAACTCTTTCTGACGTGCTTCGGCCCACGCCTTAACTTGATCGAGTGTTTGGCGAGGGAGCCTCGCCTGTTTCTCCAACTGGGCATCAGTGAACCCCAGTGAAATATTGTTTACTGCACTTGCCCCGGCTTGGGTAACCGGGGGTAGTGTTCGTAAAATTTGTATAACCGCCGGTGTTCCCCCCAGTAGCTGGGGTTGTGGTTACCGGGGTTTCTTGGTCACTTACTGGCCTTGGGACCGGAGTAACGTTAACCATTTCTTCAGAAATTTTGAAAAAACTGAGAATTAGTTCAAGCTTTTATGCACGGATGGCGCCAATGAAGAAACACTAATTGACCCCTGGTAGATTACGGATAATCTGGGGGTTAAATAGATGTTTCCCACGAGGGTCAGGTCCGGCAAAGAAGGATGTTCTTCAGATGACCTGCAAAACAAACACCGTGAGCTCGTCACTGAGAAGGGGGGGTTCCTCCTTGTGACCACCCTCCGGCGTGAGAATCAGACTAGATTGCTCTGAATATAAGTGTATATTAAGAGATTGCTAGAAAAGATAAGATGTGATAAGGAAATGTAATGTGTCCATACCATTCCAAGGTGTTGGAGTATTTATAGCCGAAGGTAGGTTTCCAAGCAGGTACAGCCAGCTGTAGAATTTTCCTGTTCTACCAACTATGGGCTACGCACGTGCCATGCTGGTTGGTGGGTAGGCAGCGGCTGATAGTGACCAGGCCGGCTGTGTACTATTCCTTTTCCACCAACTGCAGGCTATGTGCGTGCCACGACAAGGGTTGGTGAGTAGGCAGCGGCTAATAGTGACAAACAGTACTAGAGCATGCTCCTCGTACTGTTTGTCGGTGAGCTGTCACCCTGTGATTGGTTCATGGGCTGCTTTGGTCAGATCTTGTCTATTTTGTCCATACCTTGGCAGGTATAGTACAAAAGATCTTCCAGAAGCATACAGACTGGCTCATTTGGGCGGGAGTATTCCCGCCTTGCTCATTCCTTCAGGTGACACTGAATTATTGAGTTAGTGCCTTGTGCGTGTAGCCTTGCTATTAGTGCGGGTAGCCTTCCCTGATGGCTTGTATCCGCAGCTGCGGGGACAGGCGGGATACTTCACCATTGGGAGGCTTTCCCTGCGGGAACAGCTGGCGTACTGCGCGTAAGGTCTTCATCTCTGAGCATGGTGGGTCTTGCGGAACCAGTTGGTCCTTGCGCAAACGTCCCTCTTCAAGGTGAGTCTTGCGGGTCCAACTGGGCTCTGTTGGGACCTACCTCTTCAACTACTTTGCTAACATGAATAAATTTGACTAATCGAATTAGATTAGATTGATCATTTTTAAAACGACCTATTCCAGTCTAAAGTTGATTTTGATGTTCTGATTTGATTTATTGTCTTTGATTATCATAATATTTAGTCATTTGATTGTTTTTAAAATTGCATCACAAAGAAATGAAAGGGGGTAAGGAAATAAAGAAATGAAAGGTTTTTAAAAGAAATAGAGAACTCTAAGAGCCTAAAGCCTACGAAACTAACATGCCATTATACTAGGGGCTGACATAAAGCATGAAAGACATGTCAAATCAAAAAACCAAAAATGCTGCAAACAAAAAAAAAGCCAAAATAGGTGGACCCATAACCAAAGCTACTAAAAGACAAAGACAAAAGTACAAGTTGGACAACTCAAGCCAAAGTCTTGCATCGACCGACTAGGAGACTTGTAAGGGTAACACACCAAATAAACCGCATCTACAGTTACAAGACGATACATCTACCTAGTAAAGACAAGATAGAAGATTTGTCATTTTTAAACCTGAAAACTTGACCCGTGTTAAACTTTGTTATATTTCGGATCCATTATAATAATATTTTTCATGTTATAATCAAGTACCATACTTGTCTTGTTTTTTTTTATTATATTTTAACGGTGTTTAATTCGCTTATTTTATGCTCGAAACCAACCCAAACCAAAGTAAAATGACCATTTTTGTCCAAAAACCAAACTTTTCCCCAACCTCTAAATCATATTTTATTTATTAATTATTTTATTTTCTTTAATTTATTCTTATTTTAAAATCAATCAACCACGTTAAATGCAAAAGTAGTTATAAGACGGTTTATTGGCCAACCATCCATGTAAACTTGTCCCCTTCTTCTTGCTTATAAATGCCAATAGTTCTCAACATTTTTCAGCTGCTCATCTCTTTCTTTCTCTCAAATTTTGGGATTTGTTGTAGCAAATTAAAATGCTCCTGCCTAAGTTGATTTTAAAAGTCAAACAGAACATTTGTCTGTTTTTCATTTCGGGTAGATTTTTGTTGAGTTTTTTGTTTATTGACTTCTTATAACATTATAGGAATGATTTACTCTATTCAACTTCATTTGATTAAGGGGTTTACCTTCCATTAGCATTTTAGTGTTATAAAGATATTTTGGTCAAATTTGGGATTTTGACACATTTAAAGTTTCCATTTTCTATTTGATTTTTTTATTGATTCTTGGACCATGAGGATTTTTGTAATAAGATGTAAACATGTATTAACATCACATTATGAATAACATAATTGTTCTTCATAAAAAACCATTTTAAAACACCAATAACTTAGGTTTTAATGGTGTTTCAGTTCTGGACATAACTTAGAGGATAAGAAAATGAGTGGGCTCTATAAATAGTCTTATTATAACAATGCGAGATATATACATCAATAATATACATTTTTCACTTTTAATTGTGTGTTCTTATAGTTACTCAAGATTCCTCATAAATCTTATAATCTATTCCAAACTTAGGAGTCGATCATGACCTGATCCGGTAAGTTGGTTATCCACGCTTCTTGAGATATAGTAGCTTTGTTGCTTCCATTGTTGAATTGATCTCCCCATCAGAAAGACTTGATCCGGTAAGTTGGTTATCCACTTTCGTTACGAAACCGATTGCTATTACACTATTGTTCGGACCAAGAAAGCATACCCACCCCAAGGACTATGGGTATTCAGCAAGCGTTTCTAAAGCCATGAAAGTGTTAAGGGTAGGCACGATCCGAACAATGCCACACTTCCCAACGCTGAGAATTTCTACTTCTTTAATTAGTTTGCATAATTCTCCTAATATGTCTGTGTGTCCACAACTTGACATATTTTCTTGATCACTACCTTAGTCAATGCAAAATGGCACCACACCCAAGATTCATTAAACCCCGATCTAAGTTTCACGCTCGTCTGAATGGCAAGAAGTTGGGCCACAATAACCTTAGAATCTCTTGCTGGGTTTTAGAGTACGAAAGAAAAAAGTGCTCCGGGCTGGTAAGCTTGTCCATTAATTAAAGATCCCAACTTAACGTTTCTAAAGTAATTTCATTAACTCTTGTTGTCCAGCTGCCCAGAGTAAAAACAACATTACTTGTTGTAGCCAACTTACCATTGTTGCCCAGTGTTGTTGTTAGCCCACCTGTGGATATAAACCCGCAAAGAATTAGCATCCTTCTATGGAAGCCTAAGCCTTCAAACCCTTTCCAATAAATTTTGTGCCATGTAAGATCTTCCGACTTCTTCAATACATTTCACCATTCAACAGTGAAATCGGGACACATTGAACCCTTCTTCATTCAAACCTGACATGGGTCAAATGGTTGTGTATATTTTTTTTAAGGCATCGATACTCCTCCCTAGGAAGCGCTAGAAGATTCACCTGCAGCTCTGCAATAATATAAACTAGTAAGATACATGTCATTAAAACCAAAAATATAAACCAACTAAATGTACCTTATTAGTACATATGGTTAAATACTTGAAACCAAAATGTATGTAAGAAAACAATATCCATGAAAATTGTTGTTAGTGTAATCTTCTTTGAAATCATTCATGCAGTCCACCACCAAAATTACATGGTCGAAACATGACATCTCTTTAATAAGGTCTTCCTCCGAAAAGTCACCACTGCCAGAAAGATGTACTTGTTCCTCAGTCTACTTGTTGTCTTCCTCAATTTAGTTACAACCGTTGTCTTCCCATATTTTGCGAGTCCAAGAACTACTATTGTTATTTCATTTTCTTTTCTACTTTAAAGAAAGGGAAGCATTTATATAAGTTGTTAAAAGATGACAATTCAATCATTAGATTTATATAAAATCGTGTGATTTTTATCAGCTTTATCTTGTTCTTCCTCTTCAGCACACTATGGATTTGTAGGTCTTTTAGGGAGCTGATTTTCATGTACTAATTCCAAAAGGGTTGAGAAATTTGTTCTAAACAAAAAATAGACGAAAGAAGGGGGCTGCAAGGCTCTGAACCTTTTCAGAAGTTGTTCTCTCCCAAGGGTGCTAAGCAAAATTGTATAACTCCCTTTTCAAGATATTTACATACTAATGGAGACATTTTTTTTATTAGATATGGGATTGTGGACCTGCAAATCGTGTATTTTCATTACAAAACACAGATTTGAGAAAAAAAAACCAGATCTTTGAATATGTAACCAAAAAGTTATAGATCTAGACGTCGAGCCCGGTAAGATAGGGGTGTGTTTTTTAGACAAAATCCCAAACCCTCTTTGTTTTTGCATTCTATAACGAGTCGACGACTCCAGATCGGCAGATCTAGAACGACGTTTCAGATTTGTGAATATTTTTTGGAGCTAAATTGAACAGATCTAGAAGAATTTTCTAGATTTATGAATCTTTTTGGGCTTCCATGGAACATATCTAAGATCCGAAAAGAAAATCGAAGATGATTTTTCATTGTCGTTTCCCACGGATGGCGTCGATGAAAAAACAATGAATATATCCGAGTTGGATCTATGTCGATGTTCTTCGATTTTGAGCACGAAAGAAGTCACGCCTCGATCTATTTCTCAGGTTGCTCCGAGACTGCCCTGAGAGAGTGAGGGAGTGGAGGTGACTGTCAAGAATTTCTTCTTATTTACAGACACAAAAAGCGGTGGAGGCCAAAAGTCCCTTCAAATGAGAGATGAAAACCCCTTATATAGGGAACTCTATGGCCACTATTATGAAACCCTAACCTTAGTGGCCGAACCCGGTTAAGAGTTACCTCCATAACCAGGGCCTTATTTAATATATAATAAGAATATAACAAATACAACATGTAATGTAATAAGTAAGTGTCGTATCTAAAGTTTAGGACCTAACTCCACAATTGCTATATTTGTTACAATGAAAATGAAGGGATATATAATTGATTTAATAATGGATATGGCATGAAATCTTCAATGTATGAGTTATTAAAATATATTTTTGTTATTGTTACGACTTTGATCAAATGAGTTTTGACGAGTTCCAAGATATAAATTGTTTGAACTACAATATCTATTTTATTGCTATATTTGTTATGTATGATTAAACTTTAAAGTAAACATAAATTATTAGCTGAGTGCACGTGTGATGCAGCAGGGTATCTACGTAATATAACAATAAACGCGTAATCGGTGTTACTGTTTTCAGTAAGTGTATGACTTCACAACAGTATGTGCGTAACATGGCGATAGTACACCGGTAATACATTGGAAGCTTAATCGGTGTTAGTAAGCACGTCACACAACGAATGCACGCGCGCAATCAGGTGTCGGTGCACACGCAACCTACATTGAACGCATCTTGACCCGCAACTTGTTTCGCCTAACACTGTTCTAACACGAAATTTGTTTGGACTTGGCCCCTTTCGACCCGAACCCGTCACGACCCAAATCAAATTAACCTTTTTGTATAGACTCATTCCAACCTTAACCTTTTAGACCCATGACCCAAACGGCTGAACCCGCCCGACTCGTTTGCCAGTCCTTAATGGTAATCACGTAACACTTTAAAATTTTAAAATGAAAAAAATATAGCAATATCATACTCGAATTTAAGAGAAAAAAGATACTCGTATTTATGGTATAATGTTTTTAATTTTAAAAATATTAACATGTGAAAAAGTTATAAACGTTTAAAGGTCATGGGGGTATTTGGTTTAAAATAAGGGGTATATGTGTAACTATTTTATAAATTAACAAAATGTTATTAAGATTAAAAGACCAAACTGGTATTATTTTTGAATAAATTAAAATACATGATTTTGCTTAAAGACAAAATTATCAAAAGACAAAACTGCCTCTAAAATATCTTAATCTTAGACATTATGGTTTGTACTTAGGTAACACGTTTAGTAACTCTTAAAAATTAAAAGGTCTCTCACTCATAATTTATATATAATATAGATATAGATTAGATGACCTTCACGCAATCTTAAATGTTTTTATAAAGGTTTAAATAGAGATTGGTACCAATACTATGTAATGTTGAACATAATTTAATTTCCTCTCTAATACAAGTTATGAAATTGAGTTAATTAATTAATTTAGATAACATATTAAAAGTAATTATAGCTTGTTAGATTTGTAGATATACATACACTAATACACGTGTGTTTTGTTTATTGTTTAATTGAAAGTTCGAGTACATCTCTAATTTACCGAGTCATGGTTTATGTAAATAAGACATGGACGGTTTCAAGTAAACCTACGCAGGTATCCAGGGTAATTCAAGTACACAATCACTAGTCCCTTGTTTTTTCCTTTTTCTTGGTTGATGGAAGTCATGGAAGGGTGCCGAGATGAATCTTATCAACCAATATCGACATTTTCTAACCGCAAATAAATCAATTCTCTTTTTAACAAAAACCAAACTTATTTCTCAAACAAATAATCCAACTATTTTATTTTGGGGTTGGACGCAAAGCATATATCTTTCTTTTCTTTTCTTTTCTTTTCTTGTGTACCAAAACAGAATCAATTCTTTTCTTTTTACAGATGTTCAAAAACCGTAGTGCAAAGCTACTTGTAAATCGGATCAACACTTGTATAGTTGTATCCTAACAAATTCAGATTTGTAGCGAACCGAAAAGGCAAACCGTTATATTATTATATACATATGAACAAATTAATATATTAATTGGGACCATCATTCTTATTTTCCAATGTTCTTTCATTCTTAATTTTTTATATAATAACCCACCACCTACTACATTTGATCATAGTTGTTAGATCAGTGTCCTTGGCTACCCAATTTCATAATAATAATGTGGTTGACTCATGACTACTGATACACTTTAATTTAATTTGTCCCCAATTTCACTTCACAGATCAAAGAAAATAATAATGGGGCTTCTTTCCAACAGAGTTGAAAGGAATGAGATTAAAGCTGGGGATCATATCTACACTTATAGAGCTGTCTTTGCTTACTCTCACCATGGTACCAATTTATTACATCTTTCTCTCACTCGCACACACAAATTGTATGTAACAAACCAAGTAAACCGTGTCAAGATATTGTCTGCTTAGCCCCCAGATGCATTACTCATTCAGGACCTCATAGTTTTATTTTCACTCGACGAATTGCTCGCCCTGGCAAAAACGCGTCTTGGTAGAGAAGGTTTTCACCCCTTTATGTTCTCGGTCTCAACCCCCACATCGGTTGAGAACAAGTATACATTGGGGTGGAAACCTTCTCGACTGTGACGAGTTTTGACAGGACGGGCAATTTGTCGGGTGAAAATAAAACTATGAGGTCCTGGACGGGCAATGCATCTGGGGGCTAAGCAGACAATATCTTGACACGGTTTACTTGGGATGTTGAAATCACGTTAAGATACACGTTAAGATATTGTCTGCTTTGCCCCCGATGCATTGCTCATCCGGGACCTCATAGTTTTATTTTCACTCGACGAATTGCTCGCTCTGGCAAAACGCGTCTTGGTCGAGAAGGTTTTCACCCCTTTGTGTTCTCGGTCTCAACCGATGTGGGTCCCACATCGATTGAGAAAAAGTATGCGTTGGGGTGGAAACCTTCTCTACCGTGACGTGTTTTGCCGGGACGAGCAATTTGTCGGGTGAAAATAAAACTATGAAGTCCCGGATGGGCAATGCATCTGGGTGCAAAGTGGACAATATCTTGATACGGTTTACTTGGGATGTCGATTGACGATTGTGTTTTAATTTCTCATCAATTTAGAATGTAGGTTTTGTTGTTAAGCTTAATGACTTAAGTTGAATTTCAAATTGGCCTAACTGGAAGTAAGTGTAACTTTGGTTTATATAAACTTTCACACATACAAAAATATAACATGAAAAATAGACAAATACATATTTATCACAAAGCGAATCGCTGGTGGACCAAGACGTAACATGCCATGAAAAAATTTAAATTGTGCCCTCGGTAGACTTTTCGTGAAAATATCCGTCAATTGAAGCTCGGTTGAAACGAACTTGGTGTATAATGTCCCGGATGAGACAAGTTCGCGTATAAAATGATAATCCTAGTCTATATATAAAATGATATTCATATATTGCAGGGATATATGTTGGAGGTAATAAAGTGGTCCATTTCACTCATTTCAAACCTAACACTGAGACTAACTGGAACATCAACACTCCCTCCGGTTCGTACGACGAAATGACCAAAATACCCTCATCGTGTTCAACATATCCAGACTGCGGTTTCAGACAACCCAAAAGTGGAGTTGTTCTATCCTGCCTAGATTGTTTCCTTAAAAACGGGACCCTGTACACCTTCGAGTACGGTGTAACCCCCACCACGTTCCTAGCCAAGGTACGAGGTGGCACATGCACGACCGCCACGTCAGACGATCCCGACACAGTCATCCACCGAGCCATGTATTTGCTGCAAACCGGATTTGGAAACTACGACGTGTTTCAGAACAACTGTGAGGACTTTGCGTTGTACTGCAAGACGGGTATACTGACGGTTGAGAATTTGGGAATTGGAAGAAGCGGGCAGGCGTCGTCTTTGTTTGGTGCACCGCTGGCGGCCATGCTGTCGTCACCTTTGAAGCTGCTGATCCCGAGCCCGGTTGGCATTGCTACTGTGACTGCTGGTATGTATTGTATGAGTCGGTATGCTACTGATATTGGAGTTAGAACTGATGTCGTTAAAGTAGCTGTCGAGGATTTGGCTATTAATCTTTCGTGGATGGATGGCTTAAAAGAAGCACTCGAAAAAAATGAAGCGTCAAGCTCAAATAATAATAATAATAATCAAGGTAAATAATTAATCTTGATTTACCAAACATTATTAAGAAGTTTATTTGTTGATACTTGGAACTTGTGTTGTTATTTATGATGAAATGTGAAATATTATTTCTGTTAAAAAACCGTACAAACGCATAATTATACGTCTCTGATATTCTAGTTAGGGACGTATAATTACAAATTCTGCTTGTGCTGCCATGTTTTCCACTTCAACAACGATGTTTTCTACGCGCTCTGTAATTTCTATCAACAATGTTGCTAATGTGGCTATAGGAAAAATGGCCATAATTGGCACTGTAAGTGTTTCCTTTGACGTCTTTTCTCCACCTGCTTCGTGTTCGGTCAGTAAAAGTGTTTGCTTCGATAGAGTTTCGAACACGTTCTTGAAACTTTGAACCGCAAAGTTCATCTCTTGCACAAAAAGCTGTGTTTTGGTTGATTTTGTCATGTTTTAGTTGTTGTAGCTAGTTCTTTCAATACATTTGATGAGGTTGAGCTTAGTGTCATGCATACTTCTTTCATATGTTTCTTTAGCAACTCGGGCGCCTGTAAAATAGTGTCAAATCATATAAATTTACACATTTATAATCAAACTAGCTTTTATCCCCCGTACTACGTGGGTTTTACATTATACGTTTATAATATTTATATATTTTTTGGATTTTAATTTTATTTATTGTACACAAGTTAATAATATACTTAGTATTTGATTATGCAAGGGTTTCACAAATAAATTAGATGTTTAACCCGGTTTAAAAGCTATTTGGGTTTGATGAAACCCATGACCCGTTTATTTTTTTTACTATAAAATTGTTTTTTTATTATAAATAATACATATCTTTTTTTTAAAGAAATCAGATCTTAGTTTTTAGTATATCTCTATTTTATAGGATTTTCATATCAAATATTTATTGAGATTAATTTTTAATTTAATGAAATGTTATAAACCGTTTAAGGAATATCTGGGTTTGGTGAGATTCATATCCGTGAATTCGGGTCAAATGCATGAGAAACCTCAATTTACAAATAATGCAATCGAGAGCTTTTAAAGCGTTCATTTATATATATTATAGATAGGAAATGATATTATTAAGAGTTTTGCTTACTTCAACTTCCGAGTTAATGAAACCGCTTAGAGTTTCAATGCAGTAAGCACAACTACGCATCGAGGCTCCAACTTTTAAGTATTGTTTCCATGGATGTCTAAACTTGAAACGCCCATGACCGGGTTCCCATCTAGCCATATTCGCCTGCACAAGTTAATAAATAGTAATCTATACAGACGCTAAGAATAGACATATCTCAAGGCTAAAATGAATGTAACTAGTTATAAGCATACCATAGCTTCTTCACCAGCCTTTGAATTAAGCACAAATTTGTAACCCTCGTGTTTTCGGTTGAAACGTTCGTCGTTTTCTTTGAAATACTCTGTTACACATCCTGCAATTCACAAAACAAGCAAACCTTATGAGTCATACACTCGTCTTGCAAATGTTCAACGTGCTAATGCACTCGCAAACGAGTTTTATTCATACCGTCCAAGGACTCTGCGAGTCTTTCTAGGTTTTTATATACGAGGTTATGAAGCTCGTTGCCAGCCCAAACAGGATAGAAAAGCATGCTTGTGAAAATGCATATCGACGTTCCAATCGCAATGGTGGCCACTCGGTTTCTAGCTAGTTCCAATAGTTTATCCACTCGATAACTCGACACTGACACGAAGCTAAACGTGAGGATGAATACCATCACCCCGTAATCAAACCGAGCTTTTACAGATGGTATGAATCTTGAGAAAGTAGCTGCTGCAGCTGCATAAACTCCATATGGTTTACTCATTAGTTTCTATATCATTAGTTGTATAATGTATAAACTCACCTAGAATGGTTACAGAAGCTTGAAGAATCACAGGCTCAAGCTGTTCACTACATTGGTTAGCAATCCAGTGTACACCGACCCCGAGTGAGCCCGCTAGAAATGTGGCACTTGCTCGATTAAACGATTTAGCAATCGTTGCACCTACATTGATAAACCGAACTTAATGGATGCAAACTCAATAGTATTAATAGATGTTACAGTGAACTGCGGTTTTCGTCCCTGTGGTTTGTTCAAATATGCGGTTTTAGTCCAATAGTTTCAAATTTGCGATTTTCGTCCATGTAGTTTCATTTCACTTGCAACTAAACCCGGATTCATTAGCCTTGTTAAGTCTGGTCGTTAAACCCATCAGCGTGCCCCTCACGTGAGAGGCAGTTTTGTCCCTTTTTTCCCAAATATACCCAAGCCCCTCACGAGAGGGGGCTTGCGAATTAGAACTGGGATATATTTGAGGAGAAATTGACAAAACTGCCCCTCAAGCGAGGGGCACGCTGTTGAGTTTAACGACCAGACTTAACAGGGTTAATGAATTTCGGGTTTAATTGCAAGTGAAATGAAACCACAGGAACGGAAATCGCAAATTTGACACTATTGGACTAAAACCGCATATCTGGAAAAACCACAGGGACGAAAACCACAATTTACTCTAGATGCTATAACAATGGATGTTTTATGTTTACAGTTTACGTACCAACGGAGTACTCGAAAGCCACGACAATGGTCATGACTGCCCACATGGCATTCCCACTGACACCGTCATATAATGGTCTCATGTAATAGAAAAGTGAGACCAAAGATAGAGCATGCCTACTTTCACACCATGAATCACTTTCCTTGGATCACTTATTGCAATATTCCTAGCCTTCCCCAAAAATGTTACCATATGCATTAAGCTTTTCAATATTGTTCTTGTAGTTGTATGCACATTCTTTTAGGTAACGCGTGCTCTACGACTAGAGTATCCTCGGGCACGTTTACCTTCCATTCGGGCGCGCTGGACACCATTTTCTAACCCGTTTGCGATGTATGTCGAGTGTCGAGGATAGAAACTAAGATGATAGTTTGAAGATGGATACCTGATACCATATGTGGGTAGTGCTACATATATATACACACAACCTTAGGTATCTTAAAATGGAAAAATTAGTACTTTATTCTCTTATATTGAAATTGTATTATTTGTGACCATGTTTTCAAATACCTTTCACTAATGATGAATTAAGAAAATCCATGTTATTGTTAGGATGTATTAAACTTTTAAACTTATGTCTTAATGAATCAAACTTTGTAGGAAACTAATACAATATGATGGTTTTTTATATAAAATTATTATACTTTAGCCATCAAACACAAGTTATGTTAAAATGATCACAATTATATATAATTTTTAATTTTTAAGAATAACATGAATGTGCTTTATCATTTTCCTTAATTATATTGATACATGTCAAAAAGAGTTGTCCTATTCTGTCATTGTTTATATTTACTGGTAATTTATTAACTACCAAATTTTTGGTTGATTATTTTCTTTTTAAATTCAACCCTAACTTTCTTTTAAAATTGAGATGGGAACAATCTCTTTTATTTTATTTTTTTACCACAAAACATATTATTAGTATATTACTTTTGATTAAAAAGTATATGGCTACTCACAGGGCGTCTGGGATGGAGAGCCATGGAAGTCGACCTCCTTAGGCTCGATCATTTCAGAGGCCCGGAAATTTTTTTCTAGAAAAAAATTATATGTATATATTTACAAAAAACTGTATTAGGCTTAATAAAAAATGGTGTTTAAACAATATCCAATACATCAGACCGAAAATCCAAATCATATACAATACTCTGTTACTTTTTATATTTTAGTTACCGAATTTATATTTTACTTAAAACCCGAATCTTTTCTCGCTTTCGACCAATATTTTTTAACGATTTAAGAGACGGCTTGGCTACTAAGATTTTAGTTTTAGGTAAAGGGAATGTTAGCACATGTCATCATCCCATCTTCTTGCAAAACAAGTGGGCACTATATATTCAATTTAAATACATGGATATTGTTGGTAGTAAGTGTTGCATACTTTAAATTATAAATACTAATTTATTTTTGTTGTTTGTTTAATTTGGGGATGGCCTAAGTACTAAGTTAGGTCACAAGTATTATGTTTGGAAGAAAGCAATTCCACACTGTTTTTTTATTATCCAACTTATATTCAAACTCGTGCTCTAGTTAGGTCATTGCAATGCTTATTTTTTATTAAAGATTTATAAGAACGTATGAATGCATGCCAAGTTTTTGTTTCACATCGGTTCGAGAATTACACTTGTCGTAAGTTCAAGCAAGGTTTTGCTAACACTTGAATAGCGAATTTTGGAAATAATGACTTAATATTTCATCAGTGTGCGATAAAACATGTTGAAATTAAAAAACTGATGTAAACGATGTGTAAGTGTTGAGATTGTGAGTGAATAATTTCAAGCATCGTAGTGTTGAGACGGTGCTAAGTTGTCCTGCATATTGTAACTAGGAAGGTAAACGAACTGAATGTTCAGTGACCAGTTCGTGAACTGTTCGGTGGGAAGTTAATTATGTTCATTCATTTGATAAACGAACGAAAATGAACAAAATATTTGTGTTCGTTCTATTAAGCGAACGAACATGAACACATGTTTCGTTCGTTCATTTACGTTCGCTTATTTTCATTTAAGTGTTTTCATGTATGGTCGTTTATGCTTGTTTACGTCTATTCATTATGTCTGTTTATCTTTGTTCAATTATGTTTGTGAACTGTTCGTTTAAATTTGAATGAACGAACATAAACAAACACAAGCATGTTCATTATTTAAACGGACAGACATGAATACAAATATTTGTCCGATTAATTGTTTGTGTGATGTTTTTTCAAAGTTATATGAACGAACACGAGCATGTCCTTGTTCGTTCAATTCGTTTACAGACCCAATTCCAATACACTCAAATTCATATAAATTTTTCATAAATACGCTCAAATACCCATCGTACGCTCCAAAAACGTTTTTCGTAAGAACAATCGAAAAGTGATCGATTAACGATCAAGATATGTTTTATCATTGAATCGATGATTAACTGGATATATACAAAAGATTTCAAGATCATATGATACGATTTCATGGATCAACTTTTTGAATACATATATTTTTCTTCCAAAATCATCAGACTTGTCACCCCACTACACTTAATCTAAAATAAAAAGAAATTTATTATAGTCATCGTGTCACATCAATTATATAAAGAAATTTATTATAGTCATCGTGTCACATCAATTATATATTTTATATTACTTAATTGTTGGTACATGATGTTTGGTATGTAAAAAGTCACCGTTCCATTTGACATCTTTCATGAGGAATTCAAGTGGGCCTTTTTCCTGCATAACTCCTGTTTATAAGTCTTTTTATTACGTTTATGAAATGTGGATATTAATCGTTCACTAACCCACTCGATAATCTATATACTATGCTTAAAAATAAACTCACCGTAGATGAGCGTAAAAGTATATGTTCTAACTAATTAAATATATATATGGAGAACTTTACATAATAGTGCAGTATTTATAGACGTATCTTTCTTATGTAATTTTATATAAAGAAAGATAAATAATGGAATAACTTGAAATCATCACTATAGAATCAGTTGAAAACTTACCTTTTCTTTGAGAGGATTAAAAGATACAGAACGATTAGAAGAGCCGAGTGTAGAAACAAACTAGGTTAATTTTCTTTGAGAGGATATCAGAATTTGGTGTGTATAATTAAGATTTAAAATAAAATGAAAAAGTCCACTTCACCCATCAAGTAATCACCACGTCACGCGCCATGACATCAATAATTAACGGAGTTAAATGTTTTATTTAACTGAGATTGTTATTGCCTTATTGGTAATAAAATTGATAGTTGGGATTATCACCGGTCACATTGTTAGTTGGGATTATTATTAGTCAATAGTTGATAGTTGAGATTATAAGATTGTTAATATCCAATTTTCCTTAACTTTTGAAACTTAAATGAAAATGTTATTTTTCATGATTATGTTTCTAGGAATTTTTACAAAATATAAAGGTTATTTTGTAATAGCTTAACCAATGAAAAACAGTGTTTAATTGTTCATAAACCGTGTAGACATTTTTAAGGAATACAAGAATACCAAAGTTGGGCTCTATGACGACATCGTATTTTTGAGGCTTAAAGCCCAAGACATGTCGGCCTATCAATCATCATACTTTTGATGAATGATCAACCATGATTAAGTTGGGTATTATAGAGGTGTCATTTTGTACTTAATCCAAAAGTTTTAGTCAAATAATATAGTCAAATAAGGAATGATTGCAAATCATGACTATAGGTCCAGAATATATGTGTTAAATTAAAAATTGCCATAAAGATCTGGTTTATTAGATTTTAATAACTGATATTGGCCGATAACGATTCATATTCATTTGGTGGTCCTAAATTTAAAATAGTTGGCTCCAATGGTCTCTTGTTAAAAAGAACTTAACGTTATACTTTTTTCCGAGTTTCAAACTAATGTTTTAGGGATTTTGATATGAAGCAGGATACGAGTCGATTGATGCAAAACTTAGTTCGAAACAGTGCTCGAAAATGACGTAACAATGCTTCAATTCGGGTGTTTGAACTTCAAATTAACAAAAATCAAGACGTTTGGATCACCGTTTCGAGCTAAATTTTACACCAATCGACTTATATCATTCTTCCGATCAAAATCAATAAAACATTAATTTGAAATTCATAATTAAATATAATGTCGTTAAGTCTTTTTTAACGGGTGACCATTGGTGGACAAATTTTTTAAATTTGAGACCATCAGTGTCGATAAAATAAATATGGATTATAATCGACTAATACCAGTCAATATGAATTATTAAAATCCTAAAGATCTAGACAGATCGTGATCATGCATGTCTCTAAGAGACAAGTACTAAAATTGGTCCCTCGATTATAGTATTTGCTGATATTAGTAGACCTTTGAGGCAAAGGCACATGTAGGTTGCATAACTTGTTGACTTGAAGAATATAAACGTAAAACATAGTACAGTACAATGGTATGAATTATGATGATCAAAATTTCTTTTTGGTGGAACCAAGCTTCATAATAAGTACATGAGATTCTCTAAATTCAGAAGTGTGACAATTTTCTCATCATTTTGTCTCTGCACACCTCCTCAACGTTCACATGTATATATCTAGTTCATTTTATTCAACTTGTGCACGTGTTGTGTATCAGTCTATGTGACCTTGGCCGACTCAGGACGAACGCCTATCATGTTAAAGGGAACTGAAAATGATGGGAAGATACGTTTTAGGAAATGTTTAGTTAACACTCGAACGGGATATAAAAATTTGTCCATACTCCTTTTGACTCGATTAAACCTTTCAAACTGAAGCATTGCCGGTTTGCAATCCAAATGATTCGGTTCATGGTTCAGATTTGACGACTTAGAGGTTTTGAGATGGTTGGTTCAGTTTGTAACATGGAACTGGACGTACATTATTTATTGTTTATATATATTATATTATTTTTTTAGTATGTAGTTATGTGCGTTATAATCATGAACCACTACATGCTGCTTTTGTAGGAAATTCCAACAATTTGTCATCAAATTGTAACTAAGAAACTATAAAGGTGAATCACGATATTAAATATTTATATGTGACAGACTAAAAGATGGCATGCAATGATGCAACACGCGCTTTGCTTATTAAATGAAGATCAAGTGTAAATCAAATTCAAGTTAAGGTTTACTGTCGTTTTTCACGTATCTTTCACACTTCTACCGACACTTGTTTGAATCGATTAATTAGGTTATATGTCATCGTCATTAACTTTAGCAGGATTAATATATTGACCATATTGCTAATGTGTTAAATTACATAAAAAGCTAGTAGATATGACAAAGCATAAAGAAAAAAAAATTACATGGCCTAAACAATGATGTAGAAACTAGAAACAAATGAAGTACTTTAATTGTTTGAAAAAGATTGCTTATACCCATCACCCATGAAACTCAACTTTGGACTCCAAAAATACACACTAATGCCAGTTATGTAATTAATCAACCTCTAACCCTAAGCAAAACACTTGAAGAAATCCAACATGAGATTAATTATATCATAAAACTACAATACATGTTAACTTAAAACTTAATTGTATAATGTTGATGAACCACCACCCATAGTTCCATTCCAATATCCACTTGAATTCCCATTCTCCCTTGACGAATGCGCTCCGAAAGGGAATATGATCCCCTCATTATCCTGATCTTGATTCCCTTGAAAGTTTCCATACTTGATTCCATTCCCTTGATAAGGGAAACCCATGGTAGGCTTGAAATCTTGTAGATTGAACCTTGTTTCATTAAACATTGTATTCGATTCCAACTTTAAAGAAGACGATAAAAAGTTAACGTTTCGGTTTTCGACCTTTGGTAGCTTTAGGAATTGAGAGAAACCATGATGATATTCTTGTTGAGGTTGTCCATGGGTGGTGAAGTCTTGGGAAGAAAATTGAGGGAGATCAAGTGGTTTTGAGATGGATGGTGTAGACGATCTCGGTCGCTTGTTCTTTCGTGAACCGCCACCCACCGGAACACTTCTAAGAGACCCTCCTTTGGTCCAATACCTCTTACATGCCTTACAAAAGTATCTTGGTTGAGTTAAGCTATAATTGTTGTAGTAACAAAACTTGGTATTGATTGAGTTGCATCTTGGACACTTAAGTGGTTGTTCATGTTGTGGCTTTGCTTTCTTTTCTAGTACTTGGTTATCATTTCTAACATCCTAAAATATCAACAACAAACAAACAATCACTTTAATGGTCCCGAAAAAGGCGAAAAAGAAAGTAACTTGCTTTTGCTAGAAAAGAGTTGATTAACCGATACCCTTTTGAAAGTAAATTCGACTAAACGATCATCGATTAACAAAACTATTGAGCAAACAACAATAATCAAAAACAATACATAGAACTTACCTTTGGCCATTCAGCAGCATCCATGACTTGAATTAGCTAGGGGTTCCAAATAAAAAGAGGGTTTGAATAATAATAATAATAATAATAATAATAATAATAATAATAATAATGTGTGTGATTTAGAGCAAGAGAGAATGTTATTGGAAATGCTTGTGTTTTGGCTTTATTTGGTGAGTAAGATTTGTATAATGAGTGGTGACAGAAACATGGGATTTTCTTTTTGACTTACTATTGTGAAATCAAACTATTCTAATGCTGCTTTTTGTTGGTGGGTACTTTGTTTATATTTGTTAGTGTAGAGGTATGGTACTGAACCCGGTTTTACGACCCTAAATTTATTATGTTTGACTTATTTTATTATATGGACTAATACAATGTTATTGGGCTGAGGGGGTTTTGTGGAGGTAACCCTAACTGGGCTAGGCCCATTAGGGTACCATGATGGTGGCTATGAGGCTCTCTATATAAGGAGATCTCCACCTCCTTATTAAGGGTCATGCTCAATAAGAGCCACCACCACTTTTTTGTGTCTGTAAACAAGAGATCTTTGAGATTTCTTAGCAGTCACCTCCACACCCCCGAAAAACCATTGCAGGTCTCAAGCAACCGGAGAAAAGGATCAAGACGTGGTTCGTTCATCTCGAAATCCGTGGAAACATCGTCATGGATCAGGTCAGATTCATTTCGTGTTTCGACATTGGCGCCATCCGTGGGACGGCAACGAACTACCCTTCGATCTTCCTCTCGGTTGTCAGATCTCCTCCAGGAAAAACCCAGATCTGGAAGTTTACAGAAAAAGGCTTCAAGGCTTGTTCTATTAAAGCTCAAAAAGATCCATAGATCTAAAAGAGGCTTCCAGATCTGTGCAAAAAGAAACTGCCTGATTCGAATGATCAAGTCTCCGGATCTGTGATGGTTTTAAATCCGCTCCGAGCTTCAGATCTATCTAGATCTGATTTACAGATCTAGATCTAGATTACAGACCTGGATTTTAGGTTTAAAATTGCAGATCTAACTCTTAAATTGCAGATCCAAAAATTACCAGACTCCCGCCGCCATGTACGCGCGCCCGTGGATTCTCACTTCGCAGCCATGCATGTGCCGCCGCGGGAACCACCATGTGGGTTTTGCGCAAGAGACCTCCGCCACGCACGCGCGCTCGCGAGTCACCACTCCATCGCCGTGCATGCGCGCATCAGGCCACGCGCCAAACTTTAAGGTTGGGAATCCTCATAATATCCCATATGGCTACGCGCCAAACTTAAAGGTTGGGAATCCTCATAATATCCCATATGGCTACGCGCCAAACTTAAAGGTTGGGAATCCTCGTAATATCCCATACGGCTACACGCCATACTTAAAAGTCGGGAATCCTCATAATATCCTATATGGCTACGCGCCATACTTAAGGTTGGGAATCCTCATAAACCCATCAGGCCAAGCGCCATACTTAAAGGTCGGGAATCCTCATAATATCCCATATGGCTACACGCCATACCTAAAGGTTGGGAATCCTCGTAATATCCCATATGGCTACGCGCCATACTTAAAGGTCGGGAATCCTCATAATATCCCATATGGCTACGCGCTATACTTAAAGGTTGGGGATCCTCATAATATCCCATATGGCTACACGCCATACTTAAAGGTTGGGAATCCTCATAACATCCCATATGGCTACGCGCCATACTTAAGGTTGGGAATCCTCATAAACCCATCAGGCCAAGCGCCAAACTTAAAGGTTGGGAATCCTCATAAACCCATACGGCTTCGCGCCACATGCTCACACATATCACACAGTCTACGCGCACGCGCACGCAACATCTGCGCGTGGCGCGGGACATAAAGTCTACGCGCACGCGCATGCAACATCTGCGCGTGGCGCATAACACAAAGCCAGAGCCTATGCGCACGCGCATGCAACATCTGCGCGCGTCGCATGACGCGCAGTCTACGCGCACGCGCAAGCTTCATTATTATTATAGCTCGTAAGTCGCCTCACGCGCAAGCTTCATTATTATTATAGCTCGTAAGTCGCCTCTCGCGCAAGCTTTATTATTCTTATAGCTCGTAAGACGCCTCGCGCGCAAGCTTTATTACTCATACAGCTCATAAGACGCCTCGCGCGCAAGCTGTTATTATTCTTATAGCTCGTAAGACGCCTCGCGCGCAAGCTGTTATTATTCTTATAGCTCGTAAGACGCCTCGCGCGCAAGCTTTATTATTCATACAGCTCGTGAGACGCCTCGCGCGTAAGCTGTTATTATTCTTATAGCTCGTAAGTAGCCTCACGCGCAAGCTTCATTATTATTATAGCTCGTAAGTCGCCTCTCGCGCAAGCTTTATTATTCTTATAGCTCGTAAGACGCCTCGCGCGCAAGCTTTATTATTCATACAGCTCATAAGACGCCTCGCGCGCAAGCTGTTATTATTCTTACAGCTCGTAAGACGCCTCGCGCGCAAGCTTTATTATTCATACAGCTCATAAGACGCCTCGCGCGCAAGCTTTTATTATTCTTATAGATCCGTAAGCCGCCATGCGCGCAGGCTTTATTATTATTATAGCTCGTAAGTCGCCTCACGCGCAAGCTTCATTATTATTATAGCTCGTAAGTCGCCTCACGCGCAAGCTTCATTATTATTATAGCTCGTAAGCCGCAACTCGCGCAAGCTCCATTATTCTTATAGCTCGTAAGTCGCCTCACGCGCAGGCTTTATTATTATTATAGCACGTAAGACGCAACTCGCGCAAGCTTTATTATTCTTATAGCTCGTAAGTCGCCTCGCGCGCAGTTTTTATTATTCTTATAGATCCGTAAGTCGCCTCGCGCGCAGGCTTTATTTTTCTCATAGATCCGTAAGTCGCCTCTCGCGCAGGCTTTATTATTCTCATAACTCGTAAGCTGCCTCGCGCGCAAGTTATGTTACATTATTATCGAGATGCGCGCTCCATCTTTTATCAGGCCTCGCGCCACTATGATGCGTGCTATATCTTATTTATGCCAGGGCACCATCATTATCATAAGGACCGCAACATGTCACCATCATGAAGAAAACCTCCCAAAACTCAGACAATAAAGACAAGGCCGAAGAAAAGGGAAAAAACCGCCTCATGGCCTAACACACCTCATAAAGTCCAGCGCTCCACCTAGACGCTTGCGCGCCCATGAGCAACGCTGGACTTGGGGGGCTTGTAGGGGTATGGTACTGAACCCGGTTTTACGACCCTAAATTTATTATGTTTGGCTTATTTTATTATATGGACTAATACAATGTTATTGGGCTGAGGGGGTTTTGTGGAGGTAACCCTAACTGGGCTAGGCCCATTAGGGTACCATGATGGTGGCCATGAGGCTCTCTATATAAGGAGATCTCCACCTCCTTATTAAGGGTCATGCTCAATAAGAGCCACCACCACTTTTTTGTGTCTGTAAACAAGAGATCTTTGAGATTTCTTAGAAGTCACCTCCACACCCCCGAAAAACCATTGCAGGTCTCAAGCAACCGGAGAAGAGGATCAAGACGTGGTTCGTTCATCTCGAAATCCGTGGAAACATCGTCATGGATCAGGTCAGATTCATTTCGTGTTTCGACAGTTAGTGAAGGTAGAATTTTCAATTTTGAGCTATCATATTTGACCTCTAATGCAGTGGAGGAAAATGGTTGATTGATATTGCTCTTCCCATGTTTTCAATATAGGTTTTCTAGCCTAGTTATTCTATTAATATTAGAGAAAATTATGACAATATTATTGAAAGTAATCTAATTGCATAATATAGTCATAATATCCATTAACAGATTTCAGTACTATCATAAATCTCTCTAAATTTTGCTAGAACAAGTAAGATAAACACGTAAAAAGAAGTTTAGACATTTGACAAATATTTCATATATAGATTGGAAAATAGTAAAAAGTTCATCACTTTTGTATATTTCAAAACCTTTGTGATGATACACTATTTATTATAAGTTAGATATATGAAATGATTGCATATGTTTTGAAGTAAAACTTGTTTGATAGAAACCGGTGTATAAAATGTATTATGAATATAATTGCGGGCACCAGGAGTAGCCCAATCTTATGTACACAATTTGGTAGTGCCTTTGTGGCGTGTGTTGGTAATTGCAATTACATATTTGAGTGACTTTTACCAGGATGAGGTTTAATGTGGGAGTGAAAAATGACGAAACTTATTTTCATGAATTAACCAATAGTCTTTACGACACAATTACCTCTTATGCAAATTGCAAAGCTCCAATGACTTAGATCTTCTGAAAGAGGCATAGGGCATATTAGTATATCACTCGTTTAATACACGAGTCTCAAAGTAGTATACTATGTTTTAATGGAATACGATTTTATGTTAACATTAACAATTATAGAAAAAAATTCCCGGTTTCTCTCCCAACAAATGAGGTGTTATTAAAAATTTTTTGATGTCTTTAAGATAAGTAATTTTCTAGAAACTTTTTCAAATAACTTAATAAATTATAAAAATATATAATTAATATATTAGAATGGATGTTCAAATAACAACCAATAAGTACAAACTCATGCAAACCTCATTTAAACACTAACATTTTTATTTTTCTTTCATACTTTTTTATGTTGTATATAAAAAATTATATGTAGCTCATGAAAGTATATAAACATAGCTCATAATTTACATATTAATATACCTCGTATGAGATTCATACATGCACTTCCACTCTTTATATTTCTTATAGAAAAATAAAACATAGATTTTTAAGCAAAGTGTATTTTTTTAAAAAGTGGTTTGTAGGATATTTCAAGTTAAATGTCTAAATGTCCTCTTCCTATATTCATAAATATATACATTTATTTATTTTTACAATTGTTTTATAAAATATATAAGTAAAAATCAATTTTGAGTGTTGTTTTTGTCTTTTATTGAAGGAATATAATAGATAGAAAAAGAAGATGGATAGAAGTGAGAAGCCGACAAAAGCAAGTGTGGTGGGGGATTGGGCATAATGGTGTGTGGACTAAATTGACACGGACACCCACCTGCTTTGCTTTATTTCAAATTAACACAACACCCTTCCAATTCCTCAAATCACTATACATAATAAAGTCTTTCTTTTCATTTTTTATATACGGTACCTTAAATCAAGGGTTGCAGTTTATTGGGATTAGAGTAGGCATCCAAACGAGATGAGTGGTTCGTGAGTTACTTATGGAGCTTTTGTTGAGTCCAAGTTTTAATTAAAACTTGTTTAGGTATCGAGCTCGAGCCTTGCATGAAAAAATCATTAACGTTGTTAAGGCTTGACTTAATGGGATTTTAAGTTTTAACTCTTTCGAATCTTCTATGTGTTAACTTTGCACTACACTGCGAGCGCGAGCAGAGCTTTGACTCGTTTAGGGTATTGCACTCGAGCTCAAGCCGAGCTTACGCTCGTTAAAGTTTTTCTAAAAAATATATATAAATTATATTAGAAATAATAAACGAGCAAGCTTGAGCTTTAGAAAGTAGAAACACCTCAAGAGCCGAGCTCGAGTTTAAGAAAATGAGTTAGAAACGAGCTGAGCGCGAGCTTGTTCTCTCATAAGTCAAACGAGCTAAACTCAAGCCTAATCGAGCTCGGGCTCGACTCTTTTACATCCCTAGATTAAACCTATTACTAATTTACCCATTAACAGTTGGTTAGTTAATCGTTAACCTATTATGGTCGAACCCAATCTGAGGGCGAAATCAATGTTCTCTAGTTGTGGCGAATCCCCCTTTGAGATACGACTGAAAATCATTTAAGCATCATATACACATGTTCCATAAAACAAACAAACACCAAATGCTATATAACATATATAAACCTAGGAAAAAGTTGACGTACAAATTAAATTAATGTGCTAACTGTGAGAAATAAGTAGTGTAATTATGTAATTACATCGTAGTGTAATTCCACTATATTATAAATGACTTCTCGCATGTAACTTACAAATTAAACCTATTTGGTGTTGTATAACACCAGGCCATCGTACGTATATCAGTGATTTCTCGTATGTATATACCGTACAAAGAATAACCGAACCCGTTTTCCATTGATGAAGTGCACGCGTGAATATGTGTGTGAGAAAAGCAAGTAAAACGTCTTTGTATGTGTAAATCATGGTGAAATCAAATGGGTCCCACATCCGATCACAACATCATGATTCAACCCTCTTGGTCCGGTGTGATTAGTTTTGTCAAGGCATATTTGGCTGCAGAATAACATTCAACAAAACAGGAATCTTGTAAAATCAATATGTACACAGCAGACAATTACTTCGTGTACAATGGGTTATATCCATAGGAAGTGTAACAAGCCACCAAAATATTAATTATGTATTCGGTTACATAATCATATATGATTTATTTTTTTTGAACGGCACATAATCATATATGATTGCTATAACTGTTTAAAATCATATACCATGTTATAATACATGTATCATCTTTAGAAAACCTATAATAATATTAAACTCAAACTAAAGATAACTAAAATATCCTATTTTATCATGTTATTTATAAAAATATTGATAAAGTATATAAAAGTTATCCAAACATCAACAAGTGTGGTTATTTTTTTTCAGCCCTATTTTACATAACTATTAATTATGTTATTTTTCTAACAACGGTGGCAATTCAGGCTTAGTGGAACACCTCTTCGTAACCCAAGCATGTCCATACCTAATATGAGATTTCAACCGTCCATCGTTAGTTTGACGCTCAACTGCTCGAGGATGGGGCCAACCCGTTCTAGGAAGAAACCGACAACTCGTAAAACCCCTTAACTTGGCTATGCCTGAGAGCTCAATGACAACCCTGTTAATGCTAGTGCAGTGGATCAATGGATGCTGACTTAACTATTAATTATGATGTTGTCATCATTTAATCTTTATTGTAATAGTTTGATCAATGGAACAAACTCCTTTCCACGAACAAGCAAAGACTTTGGTCGTCTCGTAAAATTATAAAAAGCTAAGCTTTGTGGTGAATATTTAACTATTTACATCCACATGTCAATCAATTTGATTAAATAAATAAATATTTGGATCACTGTGAAATAAATTTATTTGATATATTTAGAGCTCAACTTTGTGGTGAGTATTTATATCCACGTTCAATATTAAATAAATAAATATTTTGATCAATGTCAAATAAATTTATTTGATAAAAAATATATATGGGAATCATGGGATTTTCCTATGTTGAAATCGGGATAAGGTTTGAAACCATTTACCAATTGTCGTACGATTTGTCGGGTTGGTTCTATGTCTAGTCAACAGCAGGCTGACATGAAACAAAGTTTTGAAAGTTTAAACCAACTACAACGTTTGGCTGATTGTGAAAGTTTTAGGAGTATTTAGAGCTAATGTGTTTATGACTTTAAGGTTTCATGCTATCGGGTTTTGATAAAATAATCTTGTTTAACTACTAATTATTGTTTAAAATGTGGTAATAAACCTGCCGGGTTTGTTAGATTCGTTGATCAGTTATAACAATTCGATTTTATTGTTTGAAAGATTTGAACACATTATATGTTTTTAAAATTTTTTGTTACTATAACAAAAGTGTGTTAAAACAGTAGAAAGATAAATTTGAAATGGGTTATTCGTTGAGCTTCGAAGAAGCTAAGAAAAAGAACATTGATGGTGGTAGGAAAAGACGAAGGGATAAAATACAATTGGTGGTAGGTGGTGACGGTGTTGGGCGCGATGGTTGTTGCCGGTAGTGGCGGTGGTGGGGGCGGTGTTGGCGGTCGGCGGTGGTGGCATGGTAATGACATAGCCCCATCACCTGCTAACCACCATACAATATCAAGCAAAATTGAATAACACCCTTGTGAAAAATTATTATTATTTTATTATTATTATTATTATTATTATTATTATTATTATTATTCTTTTTTTGCAAATTAATATATAGGAAATTGAGTAGATTTAAGTTGATCCGTTAACTACTTATAAAAACTTAAAAGTGACTTAAAAGTTGAACCATAACTTGCTAAGAATTGCCTCAAGGCCCACAAAAACACATACAGCTACCCATTTGGTTGGGCCTATATTGAAAAAAGGCCCTAAGAGTATGCCCCAAATGGCAGAATGAAGAGTTGTACCAAATCATTATTAGACTAGGTGGGAAAAAAAACCCGGTTCCTGAACCGACCCAACACCGAACCCAAACCGGTTTCCAGCCCGACCCGAACCATCGGTTCGTACACCAGTTCACATTACATACTTATATCAAGTTAGCGAACTCAGGAGGTATAGTGAGACGGACTTTTTATACCATGTAGGTACACAAAATTTTAAGACATTTAGCATATTGGCTTGGTGGAAAAGTGATATATCAATTTCCAATCCTATCAGCTATGGCCCGATAGTTGGTTTTCGAAATATGGTCCTTTTTTCCCAAAAAACCCAAACACCAGGATTCAAAATTCTGAAAATCATGATTAATATCCATTAGTTAATAGAATGGACAAACGATACAAAGGGTGCACGGTGTCTGATCAGTTAGTTATGGACCTATGGTGGATGGTATAATTTGTAGCATATGGAACTGGTTGAGGGTGCCAAGGTCCACTTTGTCGGGGGGGGGGGGGGGGGGGATTTGAGGCAACTTTTGTTACTTTGTAGAGATGTGGTTTTGGTGGAGGGCAAAGATAAAACATGGTATGGCGATTACAGTGGATAATGTAGCGAGTGACATTAAAAGGGCTAAGTTATCTTTTGGGTTAAAAATAGATCGGGAGGGTCTCAATTGTCTTGGGAGGATTTGAGTAGATTTAAAGTGTAGTAGAATAGTATTTTTGGTGTTTGCTCGTTGTGATGTTGGACTAGTTTCTTGCTAGTCATGTTTATTTCGTAATAGATGTGTTTTAATAAAATTTGCTTTTATTAGGCGTTCAAAAAAAATATATATTAGTTAATGGATCAGTTATAAGTTATTATCTTAGGTCACACGTCAAATCAAATTATCATTAATAATTATTAAATCTATTAAAAACCTTTAAAATTTGTGGCATCTGTATTGAATGCACCTAATACGCAAATTGCGTAATGATCTATGTGTACTATTTAACTAGGTTTTTCACAAGTTTTCTATTAGAGTGTTCATTCTTAGAGAGCTTGCTCTTGTGGGCGGACAACTCCTGTCAAGTGGCAAGGGACTCGAAATTTTCTCGTAGAACGCCTAGCCAAACTTGAATGCCAAGCGTGGGCCCGGTTAAGACAACATAGTCTTGGCCCGAGTAGAGCGGTTGGGGCTCTCTCCGAGAGCGGTGGCTGAATATTCAACCACTATGAAAGTCGTTGTTCAAAAAAAAAATATAGGTTTTTCACGGCAAATAACAAGATTTTTCTTGCAGAAATATGTGATAAAAGAGGCAACAGTTTGCAATTAACTATGTATATATTCATATAACATTCAAGAGCTCGAGTTTTTTTCTAACGCTTTAGATTAAACTCGGCTTGTTTCAAGCTTTTTTTTTCTAAAGCACAAACTAGACTCGTTTATTATGTATTAATTAATTTATACACCTTTAAATTATTTATATATTTTGTGAAAAAAAAACCCTTAAACAAACCTAGGCTTAGTTCAAGCTCATGTGCAGCTACTTAAACGAGCCAAAACTCGACTCGGCTCTAGAATGATAAAAATCCAAAAAAGTAAAAACTTAAAAACAGCTCGTTCAGGCTCCATGAACCTAGGCAATCTTCCCATACAAGACAGGCTTGAGCTTGGACTCAATAACTAAATAAATATTATTTGAGGCTCAGACTTAACTCACACTCATTAAGGTTTCGAGCCATTTATCAATCGACTCGGCCCGCTCACACCCGTTTATAAGTCACAATGAGGATGCATATTGTGTATAGTTGTATGCATTCATAAACTCATTCAAAAAAAACCAAAATTTTTCACTCCACAAAACACACACACTAACCTCAATTAAATCATCCAAACCTTAATAATAATAATAATAATAATAATAATAATAATAACAATAATAATAATCATAATAATAATAAAATCAGTTAACACAAACATAAAACAACAATCAGTGAATTACACATGCGAAAGCTTATCAGACTCATGGTTTGACTGGTCAACAAACATCATGGGTTTCGTAAGCATAAGCGGACGATCCTTAGCTTCTTCATCATCAAAATCATCATCTCCATCGAATTCATCATGCGATGTGCTGAGGTTGATGCATGAACATCGTTCTAAAGAGGTGAAGAAGGCTGAAGCCACGCTGTGTCCGATCCACTTAGCGACGCGGTCGAGTTTGTCGCAAGATAATATGCCGCAGGCTTGGTGGTTTGATGATTCCATTTGGGTTTGGGTTTTTACTAATTATGGAATGTGTTGAGGGTTATGAGGTGGTTGTAGGAATGAATAATTGAATGAATGAATGGATGGATTCTTTGCTTTTGTAGTGTAGATTCTAGAATGATTCCTTGGTAGTGGTTTTATGTTTTGTTGGGCCCAAATGTCTTGTTGGACAAATATATGTGTGTTTTATAATTTCATTTGTTTAAAAATAAAATTAACGGCTACTAAACAAAGAATTTGCTAGGTATCTTGTATGGGATTCTCAACCCATTCTCTACCGTATATATCATATAGCTACATTAAAAATCATTTTATTTTCTATCTCGTGTTTAATTAAATAATACATTATATACCTTTATCATTATATTTTCGCTCTCTTCTACTCACAGTCATTTTCAAAAAGTATTAAAAAATTATACGGTATGTGCAATGAATCCTCAAATTTAACTTTCTCATATAACATTTTTTTCTCTTATCTACTCACAACCACTCATAACCATATCATATAATTTACATGTCTCCCTCACATTATTTAAGGGAACGGATTGAGAATGCTCTAAGAGCTTCCAAGTTATCATCAGTTTCAAGGGAAACCCACTTATGGTAAAACCCGGACGCTCTCTGATCAACCCGAAGATTACAAAAATCTGGTCTTTTCTTATTGAGTCACTCATGTTCTTTCAAAAGTGTTGCCTGTAAGGATTAAAACTGAGTCTTCATTGAAGAACTCAGACTTTCTACTATTACAGATTTTACGTGTACACGCTATCCCGGAGATTAATAAACGAGGAAAAAATGAAATTTAGGGAACGGAAAGTGAGAGAAATGGAAAGTTATTAATTATTATTTAGTTTCGTGATCTTGAGTTTGGAAAATAAAAAAAGGAAAATAAGTTAAAAGAATTTTGAAGGAAATTAGGAATTGATTTTACTCTCTTCAAATACGTCAATATTAAAAAGAAAAGTTCGGATGAAAAGATATTAAAAGCTTTTATTTATTCTCTTTCCACTTCCATTAGAAAACTCGAAAACACAAATATTTTATACTTCCATTCTAAATCATTAATTTGCCTTTGCTAAATGAGACTTGTAACACACGGGAAATGGGATTCATTAATTTATTTATTTTTGTTTGTATAAGGGTAGATTAACATATAAAGATTGAAGTGATAATTGCCTACAAAAATTAAAAGTTACGTATAAAGTTAAATGATTACGCAATGTATAAAATTTTGTTATTATATTATAACGAATATTTTGTTTTATGAAGATAATTATAAATTCATGTTTGTAATGTGTTGGCAATTGCTATATGTTCAATTTAAAGTTATTGAAAATTAAACCAAAATGTTTTAAACTGTATTGAATTTAAGGCTAAAAAGTGCAAAGATTGAGCTTAAATGTTCAATATCCAAACTATGGAACTTTAAGGACCAGTTATGTCACATTGGATAATGAAATTGTCTACGTGCACTTGTAAAATCGAAATCTGACACGAAAAACAAACACAAAAAAGGTCAAAATTTAGATATTTAGCGTAGAAGTCTGTTTTGTGATCCTAGCCCAAATGCCCAATAACATGATGCCAACAGAAATTGAAGCTTAAATCTACAACATAAGCATAGATACAGGTGACTAGGATCATAAAAGATTTATAACTTAATGTTGCATTAGAAATATACACATATAAAAACATCATATTTCTATAGACGTATAAAACTTAATGTTGAACTTCATTTTTACTTATAAAACTAACTGTGGAGGCTACTCGTGGTCGTGGCCTTGCTTGTCACTAAGGTGAAGATGGATCGGATGGAGTTGAAACAACAGGACGAGCCCATGCTGCCATGCATAAGGGCATTGTCCGAACCACCAGGGGCGGCTCTGAAAACTGGAAAAAAAAAAATTGGGGCCGAAGGCGAAAAATATTTTGGGCCTAAAGTAAAAATAGTATTTTTTTTTTGTTTAAACAATTTAATATTTAAATTGACTTCCTTGGTTATGGTTTGGGTTGTTTAAAAACTAATGTGTAAAAATAGGCTAAAACATGTCTCTAATGAGACTAGAACCCAAAACCTTTTGGTTGAAAGTTATACCCCTTTACCACTAGACCAAGTTAGTTGTTATGTATTTTTGATAAAACATTAAGTATAGATATAGTTTTTTTATAAAAATATATATAATTTAAATTAAAAAAAAAATCCGGGCCTAGCGGGTAGTCGGGCCTATGGTCGTCGACTACCCTACCATATGCCATGGCCGGCCTTGCGAACCACATGTTATAGTTTTTGAAAAACTATTTAGCTTCGCAAATATAATGCATGGTTTTCAAAGATGTTTTCTATTGATGTTTATATATCACCTACTTGATTTAGATCAATATATTTGAACTTTATACCACATGCTTACCAACATAAAAACAATGGGTAGGAAAAAGTGATCAAACAAAACATTTGGCGTGTGTAAAACAAAACAAACGTTGATTTTTGTTTTAGTTATTTAGATAGTGTGTTTGAATACCGGTCAAGGTTAAATTAATTCCAATTCCACGATTTTGTTTGGTTTTTAATATGTTTGTATATTTTATAAATAGGCCATCCATATTGAATTTAATGGTCCTATTCTATATGTCAAAAAAAATAATTCAAAGCTAGGTAGTGAAAACTGAAAAGCGTAAAAGCATTTGCAAATTTGCAATAATGAAAAAGTAAAAAAGAATATACATAGTAGATATCGAAAGCTGTACTATCATCAATATAAAACAAAAATCTTTATAAATTTTGGATAAAATAAAAAATAAAGTCATAAATGTAAAATTAAGAAAAAATTTCATATAACTCTTTAAATGTGAGATATTTCAAATATGTCTCCTTATAATTGTTTTTACAAATTTGTCACTCTTTAACGCATCGCCGACGATGTGTTAAGTAGCCTGTCGACGAATTTGCTAACACATATACAAAGTCAACGATGTGTTAGACCTCCAAACGCATGACCAACGATGTGTTAGGCCTCCAAACATATAGTCAAAGATGTGTTAAGTGTTAATTTATGGTTGACGATGCGTTAAGTTTAATACTTAACGCATCGTCAACCATAAATTAACACTTAACGCAGCGTCAACCATAGGTTAACACTTTACACATCGTCAACCATATGTATTCCACCCCCATGAGTCGTTATCGGTTTACTAACTCATCGGCTGTATTTCCTAACACAATGTCTTGCAATGATATAGGTGTGGGACAGAAATGGAAACTTTAATTAGAAGGGACAAACTAAGAATCACTTTCTATAAAGGGGCTATTTAGGAATTTTCCCGTAAAATTAAGGTGGACGGGGTACTATTCGTGCACCCCTTCCGGGTACTAGCGTGACCATGTGAATACCGTCGTCAATCTCACGAGTAGGGCTCGCGGGTTGTGGACTTGTGACCACAAGTTAGATCACCGAAGAAAGAAGTCTTGCTTATGTGTGTGTCTGTGACGGAAGACGGCGTAGGGCTTCAATGAACTGTAGTTTTAATGCATACAACAGATGCATCAAGCCAGAAAACCATGACCCATGATCCTATTTAGAAATTAGAAAATAACACAATCGAGAGCTGAGGTGAGAACTGACGAAAAATACAACCACTTTGTAGCCTGTACCCATATTTTTCTACAAATACGATTGAAATGAATATCAATTTCTCATGATTTGTTCTTTAATGTTGTACTGGATTCTGAGATAAAGAAACCGCAGAGATATAAAACACTGTGGTTCACCGGATTCGTAAAAACAATATGGTCGCATATTCATACGATTAGTGTTTATTTTTAAATTAATTATGCATTTTAAAAATAATTATATAATTTCAAATAAATCGATCGGTTAAGTATGTTACGAATACAATTTATTAAGATTCTTTCGTACACTATGTATAAGTCATGGTACAATCCATGAATAGTATCATGTTGTGAGACAAAACTTATTTTTTGACAATTAAGTTTTTTAATAGCCAATGCTAAAAAACAAATAAATAAATTCGGTCGTAAGTCCCAAAAGCTGAGATTTCCATGCCAACTCCTTGGTTTTAGTACTTTAATAAATATTATTATCTAAATAGGTTACAGATTGGTTCTATGGTCTGGACATTGGACTCTGAATCCAGTAACCCGAGTTCAAGTCTCGGTAGAACCTTATGTTTTTATTTTTATTTATTTTTGTTCTGCAGGCTATAATTTATATTTTTAGTCCTCAAAGTTTAGCTGTGTTACATTATTAGACCTTGGTGAGGACTTAAGGAATCTTTGAGCATATTGCATTTGCAGTCCTTGTGTTTTGATTGTATATATTAGTTTGCGGTTTATAATCTTTATTCCTTCCTCTACGGATCTATTTTGGTCCCATATACATATGGCTAGCTAGAAACATGATTTTTTTTCTTATTAAAACATGTATTTATCGATGAATATAAATTAATTCTGTATTTAGCTAGCAACGTTTTAGTCACGAACATCAGTATTGTTCGATTTGTTGCTTTGATTGGTCAAGCCAACATGCGTTTTGCAATGTGACAACTAATTTTTTTTTTCATCTTTTTTGACTTTTATGGTACATGATTTAAAGTTATAGGTACAACATTAGAGATAGTGATTGTACATTAAGCTGGGACCGTGAAGTCACACGTTATTTGTATTTTTGTTTTTATTGAGAAAGAATTGGATCATTCATGAGTTTCTATAGTTTTTTTTAACAAATAGAGCCACCTTTGTTATGGTTCTATTCTAATTCAATTTTCTTCTAAAAAACTATAAAAACAGACATACTATATTGAATTACTTATAACTTATTATTATTTGTTAGTATTTAAAGTATTCATTTTACAATTTTTATTAATGTAAGTGCGTTTATAGTAGATATTATATATATACTAAAAACTAAAATATGTCAGTCTCACGGTTTCTACTATTCATGAAACTATCCTCTACTTGACTGACACCTGTGTTATGACTCAGCGTTGTTTTACTGTGGCTCATCATCATCATCATCACTATAACTCAGCGTTGTTATTAACGCTATTGTTTCCACCGTTCTCTCACTAATTCATCCGGCCGCCTCCCTGTTATTTGTTGTCGGAGCCTAGGAGGTTATGCGTTTCCTCACTGTTGTTGTCATCACTTCATAGTTTTAAAAACCAAAAGTTACAAGGAAAATCAGATCATCTCGCTTTTATCATTACTCCGTATTATTTATAGTTTTACACAACTAATTCTATAAATGCTAACTAGACAGGTAATGATTCATTTTATCAAACATTATAGGTCAAATAGTTTGCATTTTTAACGTATGAGAACTTGAGAAGGATCTCTCTAAAAAATGTCTTTGGGTACGCTTTTCGGGCTTTAAAGTTTAAAGCCCACACTCTCCCATCCTATTTCAACATTTCAAAATCCCAAACACGCTGTCGTTCTCACGCACTACTTGTTCGTTCACTCTCAATACTCAAAACCCTAACAATAACAATAACAATGGAGTGGAACGAACAAACCCTAAACCTTCTTTCTGAATCCTTCCGCAACACCCTCTCACCTCTCCCTGAACCCCGCCGCCACGCCGAATCCACCCTCGCCACCCTCGCCGACGCCGTCAACTACGCCTTAGTCGTCCTCCGCCTCCTCGCCCAACCAAACCTCGACCCTCAGATCCCTCACTCCGCCGCCGTCAACTTCAAAAACCACGTCAAATCCCGCTGGATTACGTCACCATCATCGTCACACACTCCAATAACCGATCCCGAAAAGGTACAAATTAAAAACCTAATCGTCCCAGTCATGTTATCCTCCACTCCCATAATCCAAGCGCAGGTTAGCGAAGCCCTGTCAGTTATCGGTAACCACGATTTCCCCAAATTATGGCCCGAACTCCTCCCGCAGCTTAAATCGAGCCTCGAAACCGCTTTAAACTCAAATGACTTTGTTTCGGTTAACGGTATTCTCGCTACGGTTAATTCGTTGTTTAAGAAGTTTAGGTATCAGTATAAAAGTGATCCGATATTGCTAGATTTGAAATACTGTTTGGATAATTTTGCCGCGCCGTTGTTGGCGACTGTGGAAAGTTTGTTGAATAAGGTGAATGCGGCGGGTAATGATGTTGCGAGTTTGCGTTTGTTGATTGAAGGGGAAAGGTTATGTTGTAGGATATTTTACTCGTTGAATTTTTTGGATTTACCGGAGTTTTTTGAGGATAATGCGGATAAGTGGATGGGTGTTTTTAAGGGGTATCTTGCTGGGTATCCGGTTGTGGAGGCGAGTGGGGCGGATGGGCTTGCGGTTGTGGATGAGTTGAGAGCGGCGGTTTGTGAGAATATTAGTCATTATATGGAGAAGGAAGAGGAGTTGTTTCAGAGGTATTTGAGTGGGTTTGTAGAGGCGGTTTGGGGGTTACTTGTGGCGGCTTCGGAGAGTCCGAGTAGGGAGCGGTTGACGGTGACTGGGATTAAGTTTTTGACGATAGTTAGTACGAGTGTGCATCATGGTTTGTTTGCTGGAGATGAGATATTGCAGCAGATTACGCAGCGGATTGTGATTCCGAATGTGATGTTACGGGATGAGGACGAGGAGTTGTTTGAGATGAATTATGTTGAGTTTATTAGGCGGGATATGGAAGGGAGTGATTTGGATACGAGACGACGGATTGCGTGTGAGCTTCTTAAGGGTATTGCGGGGAATTATAAGGATAAGATTACACAACAGGTCTCGGCGCAGATTAACGCTTGTTTAGCGATGTTTAAACAAAACCCTGCTGCGAATTGGAAGTATAAAGATTGTGCTATTTACTTGGTTGTCTCTCTTGCAACTAAAAAGGCAGGCGGTACTTCAGTCTCGACTGATCTTGTAGACATTGGAACGTTCTTTGAATCGGAAATCGTGCCTGAGTTGAAGGGTAAAGACGTGAATGATTTGCCGATGTTGAAAGCGGGTGCGTTGAAGTTTTTTACAATGTTTCGGGCTCTGATTCCTAAATCGGCTGCCTTGTCTTATGTCGGTGATGTGGTGCGTTTTCTTACGTCGGACAATAACGTGGTTCATTCTTATGCTGCTAGCTGTATTGAAAAGCTTTTGCTTGTCAAAGATAATGGTGTACAACCAAGATATACATCAATGGACATTGGTCCGATTCTGCTAGATTTGATGACGAATCTTTTTGGGGCATTGGGGAAGCCTGAATCAGAGGAGAATCAGTATATTATGAGGTGTATTATGCGGGTTTTACAGATTGCGGATATATCTCCTGAGGTAGCTTCACCGTGCATTACCGGGCTTACAACGGTTCTAAACCGGGTTTGTCAAAACCCTAAAAATCCTGTTTTTAACCATTGTTTATTTGAGGCTATTGCTACCCTTGTTAGAAGAGCGTGTGAAAAGAACCCGTCTCTTGTTCCCGCTTTTGAAGGGTGTTTGTTACCCATCCTTCAGATGATTTTGAGTAAAGATGTATCAGAGTTCTTTCCATACGCCTTCCAGTTGTTAGCTCAACTTGTGGATTTGAACCGACCTCCGGTCCCAGATCATTACATGAAGATATTTGACGTCCTGTTAACACCTGATTTGTGGGATAAGTCTGCAAACGTCCCGGCTCTTGTTCGTTTGCTTCAATCGTTTCTGCAACAAGCTCCCAATGAGCTTAATCGGGACGGGAGATTAAGAAACGTTCTTGGAATATTCAACAAGCTCGTTAACAAACCAAGCACAGAGGAACACGGGTTTCATGTACTCAACCCAATTATTGAAAATCTTGGATATGATGTCTTGAAGGAATACATGAGTCACATCTGGTCTTCGCTGTTTACTCGCCTGCAGAACAGTAAAACACCAAGACTTGTTCGATGTCTTATTATACTCATGTCTCTCTTTCTGGTCAAGCATGGTATACAAGCTCTCGTCGACTCGATTAACTCCGTTCAGCCGAATTTGTTTCACATGATTTTGGATCAGATTTGGATACCTAATCTTAAAACCATAACCGGGTATACAGAGGTCAAGCTGAGTGCAGTTGCATCAACTAAACTACTTTGTGAATCACCTTTACTGTTGGATCCCGCTGCTGAACAGTTATGGGGTAAGCTGCTCGATAGCATTCTTACACTTCTTTCACAGCCTGAAGAACAAAGAATCGAGGATGAACCTGAAGTTCCTGATTTTGGCGAAGCGACTGGCTACCAAGCTACTTTTGTTCGTCTTCACAATGCTGGTAAAAAGGAAGAAGATCCGTTGAAGGATATTAAGGACCCGAAACACTTTTTGGTTGCTTCGTTGGCAAATCTTTCTGCTCAGTATCGTGGGAGATTCCCACCGGTTATAGCCAGATATGTTAGCCCTGCTAATCAAGCTGCACTTCTTCAGCTCTGCACCGCCTACAATCTTGCCATTGTTTGAAAACAGTCGTGTTCAGGTAACATACTTTGTTTTTATTATATGCTGTGGTTTTTACTTTTTAGTTTGTTTATTTGATATATATTTTCACATGCTTGAAGTTTGTGATTCAACATGCAAATCCAACAACAATTATACCAGTTATCGAAATTGACATATAACTTATGTTTAAAAAAAGAGTCATCCCGCTTGCCTGTTTAACTCAGATAACGATAAATACAGACCATATTGGTATAGCTGTGTAACGTTAAAGTTTTTATGTTTGAAGATTGTCGGGGTTAATAACGGGTTGAAAATGCACTATGCAACGATAAATATTTGTATATTTAGGGGTGACAAATGTGACCCATGGGTTGTATTAAAATGTATATAATGGGTTAGAATGGGTCAAACTAAAAAAAATGATTAAAACGGGTCAAAACAGGTTGACATTTCTCGAGTTTTTTTTATGGAACGTGAAAAATAGAGAACTTTTTAGTATATTTACATTTTTAGTTTTTGATTTATATTTCAAGTTATTTTTTTTATTTAATTATATTTTTTGAATTTTTTAATGAGGGTTTTTTGAAATCTCAACCCATTTGACCCATTTCAAAAACCCCTCACTAAAAAATTCAAAAGACATTTATAACTCAAAACATAAATCAAAAACTAAAAAAGTAAAAGTAATAAAAAGTTTCCTCCGCTTTCTCATTTCATATAAAATAAAACTTTTAAGAAATGCCAACCCGTTTTGACATGTTTCAATCATTTTCCTTTTTTAGTTTGACCCATTTTGACCCATTTTATACATTTTAATACAACCCAACGGGTCACATTTGCCACCACTAGTATATATAGTTATAAAAGGTTCACTAGAATATTTGCTGCAGTTGTTTTTTAGTTTAAGTGATTTGTTTTCTGATTCCCAGTGAAAATTGGTGTAGGTGGTTCATGTGTCGTTCAACATTGGAGTTTCAGCATTGGAGTCGAGTCAGTTAAGGTTGGTGGGTTCAGGCTGGTCATGGGGTGGTTCGTTTTGCGGTTCGTGTTTCATACAGTTTTGAAGATGGCTGGCTACCAGGGTGGTATTTTTCGGCAAGAGGGGTTTCCTTAGTATGTGTGTAGCAAGTTTGTGTTGTTTTTAAAGAGTCATTGAGATATAAGTGTTATTGTTCTGAACATGAAGTTGTGAAAAAGATTGATCTCATTTTGTGTCAAATATTATATACTGGGCGAATCTATTCCAAGTTTTATCATCATTAAGCCCATTTAATCAATTTGTGTTTTACATTAATATCCTATTTTCTTATGGGTGAATGATTATGATTGATTATATTAAGATTTTTTCTAGTGTACTATTGTTTAATTTGATTAGGTAATTGTTAGGCAAGAGAGTTGATAGTGATAAACTGATAATATATCTCTGAATATAGCTTCTTTAACATCTTATATTACTATCATATTTTATGTTTTTTGTAAATTGTTTAATGAGTCTTGTTATTTGCCTTAAATGCTTAAAATACCAAGATATGGAACAATTGATCTATAGTCAAGATGAAACAACATCATGATCGAGCTCGACATAGCGAGCAACTTGGGGCTCAGATCGACCAATTCATTTTTTTCATGCTCAAGCTTGATCGAGGGTCGTAGTTTTTAGTTTGGATTGACTGACCTAACATGATTATAACATAATTGGCATGAATGTATAATTATACTTTTTTATTCTTGTATACACAATACCCATTAAGTCAAACTTTATTCATCTTATATACCAAATTGTTAACTAAACATGCTAGAATGTTAGGATCCGAAAACACAATTCTTTACTTTTACTTGAAATCTTTACGCACCCGGCAGTTAAAGCAACTTATCATCACGAAGTGCCGTGTCAAATAGTGATTCTACACACGCTGCTTCAATGTATCGTTAGCGTTTGATTTAACCTTGGGGGCGAATTGTAATAATACTTTTAGCACATATTTTAGAACCCCAAACCAACAAAACTTGGACAAGAGTGAAGGCTTGCAGGTAAAAAGGTGACAAAGGTGGGGACTATGTTATCACTGGCATGGTGGATCCATGTCTTGTGTAGTGGGTAGCAAGACACACTCACAAGTCACAATCTAACATCATATACAAACTTATAATAGTTATAATAGGTCCCTTATAATTATGTTCCATGATCCTTAGTATATTATATTTTTACATCAAAATTTCATTTTTTAAACTACTCCTCTCAGTTTATCTATTTAATGGCATATACTAAACTGTAAAAACCTTTTATATATTTCAAATTAAACAAAGACCAAACTGCATTACAAGAAAAATAATAAAATTCCAAATAAACAAACTATTACATCATGGTTCACAACTAAAGATACCAAAACTATACACTGCTAGCTAGCAATTTCACAATACACCTTTGTACACTACACGTTACAATCGTCTCAAACATACCCGCAATAATAACTAGATAAACATCCAACCGACAGTCCACCCGAGAAGCAAACCCGCGCCAACAAGCCCTAACCCAACAGCAAAAGCCACAGCATACATACCTAAATCATGCTTGCAACTAGGAACATGATTAATATGTTTCTCTTGTGTTCTTTTCTTGGAAGGCAACTTTCTGCGTGTTTTTTTGCGTGGATAAGCTGGTAAAACGGGGGTGATCTTGTTGGTTTTGATTTGGTTATAAAGATTCTCGAGTTGTAGAAGATACACCCATTGCTTGTATGCGAATAATTGAGATGCTTGTTTGAATATTAGCTTCACGACATGTTCTTTCTCCTCATATGCTTGTTTTGCTGCCTTTTCTGCTTCTCGTGCTCGTGCTTGAGAGTGGCAGAGCGCTTCTAGAAGCTTCCGTTTGCTCGGATCCATCTCTGGAGTTCTAGAACTTTCGTGGACTGTACCATCACCACTCTCTGTGTTTACACCACTGGTAAGAAAACACGATAAGTAAAAAGTTAAGATTTTGAGGTCTAAATGGTGTCATATACTGCAAAGTTATATATAAAAATTAATAATAATTTGAGTGTTAGCAAGAAAACTTTAGCATAGTCATCGAAGTTTTCAAAGAAACTAAAGAGTTGTGAATTAACATTGCTAGAAAACATACACCAGCATGCATATCTGCTCATGTGGGTCATATTCATATAACCCGTATGACTTTTGCAAATCACAAACTTTTCACATGTCACACTATACGTGCCGTATACAGCAAACTTTTACGTCACACGGCCTGTATGACTTCTGACCAAACACACCACAATCACACTTGTCAGCTTCATTTTCGCCTATCATACAGCTCGTATGATTTGGAGAAACTGGAGGCCCATATAACTTATCAGTGGTGTATGGATAGCATGTCGGTGGTGTGCGTATAGCTGTGCCCATTAACATTTAAAGGCAAATGTGAACCGATGACTTTAGAAGTCAGTGTATACCTAACTAGCCTAAAATATTAGAGGTAAAAAACATTGCTAATAATCCAATTTGCATGTCACATAATGCAAACTTCAACATAGAAATCAATGTTTTCACAAAATCCATAAAGTTTGTAACTTACAACGGAAGTCAAACATGACCGGATTGACTTTAGAAGTAAAAGCATACCTAACTGGCCCTGAACTGGCATTTGGGCTAGCTGCATTCTGTTTATCTTGCGATCGATCATCACCATACGGGTCCCTCTTGAAACTTGCGTTCTGAGGCGACGGTAAATCACAATTCTCAATGAAATCATGTGACCTCTGTGCCACAAAGGATGCCAGATCATCTTTATCGGCCATTCGCCACCATGGCACCTCGTTATTCTTCTCACTCTCCATCCAATGAGGAAAACCCGAGTCCAAACTGAACTCATCGACATCTTTATTAACACAATCCATCTCCACAAACTCGTATGATTCTTCTTCTTCTTCTCCTAAACAGTCAACCTTCACAGTTGACTGACAATCCATCTCCTCCGTGTTACTTAAACCGCTTTGGTGTAAATAGTTAGGCTGCAACTGAAGCCACCATCTTGAATCTGGAGAAAGATTCGAGTACAACGAGTTGGCGGTTGGAGGGGCAAAATCGGTAACTCCATTTGTTGGAGGTCTCGTGTCGACTTGTTTAGACATTGATGATGATGATGGTGGAACACATGCTAATTTGGGAGCTCTTTTTGCATCTTCTTGGACAAAATAACGGTTTGCGGTTCGTTGCCATGCGGCTCGGGCTTCTGCTGCAGCCATTAATCTTCTATTCCATCAACAACTGATAATTCCTTAAAAAAACACATAATTTTAACAGTCAGTAAAAAAATTATTAACATAAAAAGTACAAAAGGAAAGTGAAACACGCAAATGCCTCAAATCAACAACAACCGCACCAAGTAAATCCCACTAATAGCAAAAAGCCGTTTGTAGGGTCTAGGGAGGGTGGGATGCAGGCACACTTTACGCATAACAAAAATGTACCAATAATAATGGTGAAGAGTAACATGTATTATATGCAAAATACACATGCAAAATACAACTAAAATGTAGGAGAATCTAAGCCCTTAAGACAAAGCTAAGACACAAAAGTACCATCCCCTAACCTTAATCCTACGTCTCCTCAACATTCTCATCTCTACTACCTCCATCTTGCGCGCATGTGTTTTCTTGATGACCCAACAGTGTGCCTCACATAACACAACAGGTCGGTCTAACTGCAACCTATAAAATTTGCCCTTTAATCTTTTCGGAAACCAACCACCTATCGCGTGATAATTGCTTAAGAAAACACATAATTAGTTCTGTTTCAAAAGAAAACTAAGAAACCCTATTATCACACTAAACTAATTAAACCATAAACAGCAAGATCTATAATCAGAAGAAATGACTTAACAAATAAGTGTAACAAATTATTTATTTAACTAATATTTGTAGCAAACTATTTATTTAACAAACTTTGGAGTTAACAAATATCTATAACAAACTATTGATCTAACAAACATATGTAGCAAACTATTGAGTTAACAAACATATGTAACAAACTATTGATTATGTAACAAACTAAATATTTGTAAGAAAGTATTAATTGATTTAAGTGATGAAGAACAATACTGGAAAATATCTTAAGAAGATCAGATCAAAGAGAAGAGTAAGAAGAAAGTGGATGTAAAGAATCTTACAAGCGATTGATTGGAAAAGTTGGTTGGGTCTGACTGCGAAATTATTAAGAAAGAAAGAAAGATAGATAGTGGATTGAATCTGGTAGAATTTTCATTTGTGTCCCGGTAATCAATCCCATTGATTTTACCCTTTTACTTTTTTTAATTTCTATCTTTTTTATTGGTATTTATGTTATTTGTTATTTTGGGTGGTTATTGATGTGACTCAATGGTATAACATTTATTTTACTAGTGTAGTGAAATGTAGGGGCATAAACCTTACTATCACCAATTTATACGGGAGATAAGAGGAATGACTCTAACTTGACAGGGTTCAGGTCCTGATCTCACCCGGTTTTACCGGCTTCTCGATGTCATTCCGTTTGGCAGACGTGGGGGTCGGGTTTTATTCAGGGAATCTCTCAATAGGTGGACCGCTAAGGGCTCCGTCCGTCCAAGCTCATTGTCGGCTCGGGCTACCTTTAGCCAATGGGGGCAAGGTATTCCGCGTTACTTAGTTGGTCGTTCCAAGAAAAAATTAATAATGAATGATCTGAGTTAGGTCTTGTGAGGTTATCAGTTCGGATCACGAGCTCACCCAGTTTTTGTCCCCCATGTATTACGCCAGAGAGTTCGGGTATTGTGCCGGCATAACGACTGTCAAATGATAGTTGACGGTATGGTTTTTCAGGAAAAAGCTTAAGCCAAACTCTAAAGCCAGCATGTGTCCAGTTAAAACGATATAATCTGGTCAGATTGAGACAACGAGACTCTCAAAATTAGAGAGGCTAAACATAATAAAGTAGTTCGTGGTTTTAGAAAAACAATATATGTTATTTATGTTGGATTTAATGGTCGGTTCGGGTCAAGTCAACGCAGACCAACCCGAATATGACCCGGTATGAGTTACACCGGGGGTAATGAAATATAAACTCACTTAAATGTTAATTGGGCCCGACACAATCAATTAGATGGACCGGATGATGAATTAAGGCTTTGTTTTGTTAATTGGGCTCAAGCCCAATTGGTTTAAATTGTTTAAACCCGAAAGCTTTACTATATATATATAATATATAATATTTAATATATATAGATGTAGTTCATCACCTTCATCACGTAGCAAAAAGACGGCAGCCGCTTTTCCGGCCACCGGACCTCCGGCTCCCGGTCTCCTACCTGTGCCGCCATCCTTTGACCACTGCAACCTCCATCGCCGCCCTTCTCTGGCCGTCGGTGGTCTTGCTTGCATAACCCACCAGCCGCAGCCTCCTTTTCGGTGAACCCGTTTTTCCGGCGAGGTGATTTCCGGCTATCTGGTTTTCCGGCAGCCCCTTCTCCGGCCGTCTTATTGCTGCAGCCTTGTTGCTGTTGTTGTACACTGCCAAACTCGCACCACCACCGCAGCTCACCACCACACCATCGCAGCCACCACCCGAGCGCCGCCGCCGCTGCCGATTGTGCACCGCCGCTGCCGCCACTAGCTACTCTTGTTGTGTGTTGCTTGTTGCTGCTGTGTTTTGTTGCTACTGTTGCCGTACACCACTACCGGAATAGCTCGGATCTCGTTGATTGTGTCGCCGTCTAGCAACGTTTGTTATCTCTCGGTGTCTCACCCGGTTTCGATAACCGAGGTATAAAAGCTTTAAACTTTATCTATGGTTTGATTTGTTTATTCGTGCTCGTATTTGTTGTAACCGGATCCGGGTTCGGGTTTCGGTTTATGGTTCGGTTTACTCGTTATTGTCCGTTGCGTTTTTAGTTCGTTTATACATACATATATTAATATTGATTAATATTTATCGAAACGAAATAATATACTAAAACGGGTTAAAATAGTTTGACCGTTTTCGTTCCGAACTACCGTTGAAACCCAACAGTGGTATCAGAGCCGCGGTTACAACGTACGAGTCGATCCCGGTTCGTTAAACCGGATCTACATCTTAAACTTTAAATCGTTTAAAGTTTAGATCTAGATTTTTTCCGGGTGATTTTGGATTTGGTTAAAGTTTTGTTTATTTTATTTGACCAAGTCAAAACGACCCGAAATTTTATTTATTTTGAATATGTAAATCCGGCCCCGACCTATGTGTTTGTTTGGCTGTGTTTGGTGTTTGAGCTTGTTTTGGCCATATGGTTGGTTCAAAAGTTGTAAAAAGGTTATTATTTATTTTTCGGTTTTCTTTTGGCCATAAAGATGGTTCAAATTTGTAATATGGCAAATAAATGTTAGTTTATAAATTTGTAATTAAGAAGACGCGAAGATAACCGAGGACGAGCTCAAGGATTTCTTGGAGTTAGCGGGAGTTCAGGCAAGATGACGGGATGCGCGAAGAAGTCCATCCTTGTGGTTGTTTTGTGTTGTGAACCCCTTGACCCGATCGATCTCCCTAATTGGCTCTAGCGAGACCGATCACCTTTTGGCCATAAGGATTTACATATTATTATTATTATTATTTGCTATTGTGATTGTTTGGATTGATTATAACAGGATTATAATATCACCGATCTAATACCAAATAAATTTGAAAATAATCATTTCATTAACCGATTTTGTTTTGCAAATTAAAAACGTTTTGATTTCCAAAACTAATAACTTAATAGATTTTCTATTAACTTAAAATTGGTTAGTCATATCGCGACAAAATTAGTTTTTAATAGGTTATTTAAAACTAAGTGTCCTGAGAGATGAAAGGGTTCATCTATTCGTCCCGGTAATAAATACAGTAAAATTTGACTTTTACTCTATTTGGTAATTTTAAAATTAACCCCAATTTAAAACTAATAGTTTATGTGAATCCTACTACAAGTCACACTTGAGGCATACTGCGAAATTTCGAGTGTTTGGAGCTACAGCACCGCACTTGTTTTCTAGCCTATCCCATCAAGGTGAAAACGCTTCGTTGACACATCCGGCCCTTTCACACGTCACGGTACTAGGACAACTATTACTTACTCTCCCGTTACGTGCTAAAGTTGTCTGGAGACTTAAAGTGGACAAAGATGAGGCTAAACATATCTATACAGACAATCGTTATCTCTATAGACCTCATAACCGAGAGTTGTGCTCTATTTACAATTGGCAATCGTTGTCAGTCTGCCTAACCACTTATTAATGTTGTGTGCTACAACTGCCTTTAATAACTGGAAGCCAGATTCTCATACTCCTAATTAATTAATGTTATTAGGTCATTAATAATAATAATAATACTACAACATCGAAAATACTAATTAAATTTACTTTTGCATAATTAATCAGATGTCGTCAAACGAAATTTCACCCTACGCCCTTAAGACTGTCCTTGAGAAGGATAAACTGAACGGTACCAACTTCATCGAATGGCACCGCAACTTGACACTTGTTCTCACCATGGCAAAACGCATGTATGTTCTCGATGGACCTGTTCCAACCGAGCCTGAAAACAACACAGCCGCTGCTCGAAAAGTTCTTGAGAAGCATAAAGATGACTCGGCTGATGTCTCCTGCATTATGCTAGCCACCATGACTTCTGAGCTTGCTAAAGGCTTGGAAGACTTTGGTGCTTATGAGATGCTTGAGCAACTCAAGGGCATGTTCCAGAAACAAGCCCGTCAAGAACGTTTCGACACCATGAAACAACTCATTAGTTGCAAGATGGCAGAAGGGTCTCCCGTCAGTGCGCATGTTCTTAAGATGAAGGGGCACATCGATCAGCTTAAGAAACTTGATTATCCCCTGCCCGATGAGATGGCAGCTGATTTCATTCTCAAATCTCTCCCCAACTCTTACGACCAGTTCGTAATGAATTTCAACATGAATGGTTGGGTAAAGACAGTGCCGGAGCTTCACAACATGCTCAAGACGGCTGAGATAAACATTCCTTCTAGGACCAGTCAAGTTCTGATGATCCGATCTGCTGGTGTCAAGAAGCCTAATCCCAAGAACCGGGGTTATAAGGGTAAAGGCAAGAAGAATGTTACCATTGCTGCCCCTCGTACCACAAATGCTAACAAAGGGGTTCCAAAGATACCGTCGCCGCCCCCTGAGGAGCGCCAGTGCTACCGATGCAACCAAATGGGACACTGGATGCGAAACTCTCCCGAATACCTTGCTGAGATCAAGATGATGAGAGCCAATGGTGAAGGCTCTTCTCGAGGTATTTCCAGATACGTTATTAAACTTTTCACTGTCTCTAGCAAAACATGGGTATTTGATACCGGATGTGGTTTGCACATCGTTAATGTCTTGCGGGAGCCTGAGAAGTGGAGGAAACTGAATAAATGCAACATGGAACTCATCGTTGGAGATGAGAAGAGAGTACCAGTTTTGGCAACTGGAGTATTTCATATTACTTGTCCATCTAGCCTAGTTTTTCTTTTGAATAATTATTTGTATGCTCCTTGTTGGACCAGCAACATCGTTTCAGTTTCTTTACCATTTGAACAAGGTTTTAAGTACGTGTTTTAATGGCATAGCTATTTCTGCTTACTTAAATGACATCTTTTATTTTGAGACTAAACCTTGAAATGATATATATAAGATTGATGTTCAAACTAATAATAACGTATATATAATCTTTCAAAAACGTATCAGATCTGGCATCAATGATACATTTCTATGGCATTGCCGACTTGGCCCCATAAGCAAGACAAGAGTTAAAAGACTCCAATTCGAAGGGATTCTTGAATCCACAGGACCAGACACTTTTGACAGTTATGAGTCTTGCTTAGCTGGCAAACTCGCCAAAGACTCATTCACTCATAAAAGTGAACGAGAAAGAGATCTGTTAGGACTCACACATACTGATGTATGTGGACCTTTCAGAACCATGCCTAGAAACCATGAAAGATACTTTGTTTCTTTTATCGACGATTATTGTCGAGATGCTTATCTCAGCTCAGAGTTCATCAGTCATCTAAAAGAGTGTGGAATTGTTTCACAGCTCACTCCACCTGGCACACCCCAACATAATGGCATGAGCTAGAGGAGGAATCGAACCTTGCTAAACATGGTTCGAACGATGATATGTAGAACTAACTTGCCTCACTCCTTTTGGAGTTTCGCCCTTATAACCGCCTCCCGCATTCGTCAAATACTACCACCAAAGCGGTTATTACTTCTTTCATTCTGATACAAATATGATTTCTATCAAGAGGAAAGACCAATTCATCGAGAAAGAATTTCTCGATCGAGGAACTGGAGATAACATTGTCGATCTTGAAGAAATTCAAGAACCACAATCAACCGCTGAGGAAGTTGGAGCGTCTGATCAACAAGTTGTTGCTAATACATCAAACATGAACACGAGCGTTCGCAGAAGTAGTAGGACTCCCGTACCAAACTCTAGATACTTATTGCATCTAGATGGTCCCAGACTCTTATTAGTAGCCGAGTCTGGCGACAAAGCTACTAACTATATATCTGCAATCTTGGATCCAGAATCCGAGAAACGGCGAGATGCCGTGAACGCGGAGATGCAATCTATTCATGACAATCAAGTCTAGAACTTGATTGAGCAACCCCCCGAAGGTCGGACAATAGGGAGCAAGTGAATTTTAAGCAAGCATCTCGAAGCTGGAATCTTCACTTTGATGAGAAAATCAAAGAGTTTGGTTTTATCAAAAATGAAGACGAGCCTTGTGTTTACATAAAAGCTAGTGGGAGCACTATATCATTCCTCATCTTGTATGCGGATGATATACTGATCATTGGAAACAACATTCCTATGCTTAAGGGGGTTAAGCACTGGTTGGAATCTTGTTTTGCAATGAAAGGTCTTAGAGAAGCCGCATATATTCTGGGAATAGAAGATCTACCGAGATAGATCTAAGCGACTTCTAGGGCTAAGTCATAGTACATACATAAGCAAAGTCATGACACGCTTCTCAATGGACAACTACAAGATAGAAGCTGTTCCATTGCTAAAAGAACCGTTTTAGCAAATCGCAATCTCCGACAACGGACATTGAAACAAAGCACATGCAAGCAATTCCATATGCTTCAGCGATTGGCTCTGTCATGTATGCTATATTATGCACTAGACCTGACGTCTCGTAAGCGTGTTTGGAGGAGTGGAAAAGGAGCTCACTGTAAGGTGTTACACTGATGCTAACTTCCAGAATGACCGAGATGTATCTCGCTCATAATCTGCTTGGATGAAAAAATTCATAGCCAACCTCGATCTGGTTCCATGTTTAGGAAAAGGATCGACGTAATATGTGATAACACATATGCTATTGCTCAAGCCAAAGAGCCCAATTATCATCACATGGCCAAGCACATTTTTAGTTCCACTATGTACGATAATTACTGGAACATAAAGACACCGTGATAAGCAAAGTAGACACAAATCAAAAACTAACTGACTTGTTCACTAAGCTAATTACTCAGGACAAGCATAGAGATGCTATCGGGCTTAGACTTGTTAGTGATTTATTTTGATTTAGTATTTGGATGTATGAACGTTTAATCAGTTGTACTTCTCTCTTCACTTTTGATTTAATGGTTAAATGCAAACGTTGAATAATACAAACTGTGTTCATTTTAATACGTTTAATCCGTGAATATTGTATTCTAAATTATCCGTAGTCGGTCAGACTCGTGGGAACGATTCTGAATTAAGACTATTCTGACTTTGGACTCAAGCAGTTGACTTCCAAACTCACATACCTCATTATGAATGACGTTGGATGTAACTCGCATCAAATCATCTTCATGGATCTTGATCATAATATGTTTTGATAATAGTATGCTCATTTTGTATCCTTAGACCTGAGATACATATTGGAACTTTCGTTTACCGAGGAATATTCTTTGATTATGTTAACCGCTGTTGCGTAACTGCCAGCCATAAAGGCATTGATTGGGAATGTTCTGGAGTTCAGTGGGAGTTGTATGTAGTCAAGATGGGATTATGTACTCTTACATTAAAATGTAACGGTTAGACATATTGGCGCCCTTGTTGATTCAAACTGGTAAAGTGTGAGGCCTCACCCAAACTTACTGTGTGTTTGATTGGACCACTTTGACTCTATATCGAGAACTACAATAATTGAACACTATATGAGATTGATTTGATCCATGTCTCATTGTTCAATTGATGTCTTATACAGAAAGGATAGATGACAACGATTACTATAAATTCATTATCTTGCAATAAGGTATTCTAAGATACTTTGGTTATGAATTTAAAAATGTCATATTTGGTTGGGGACAGCTATGTGTAGCTAGAACGCCTCTAGCTGTTAGCGTTGTGATACTTGACCCAAATCCGTCCAAGTGGGAGACTGTTGGATTTAATGGTCGGTTCGGGTCAAGTCAACGCGGACCGACCCGAATATGACCCTGTATGAGTTACACCGGGGGTAACGAAATATAAACCCACTTAAATGTTAATTGGGTCCGATACAATCAATTAGATGGACCAGATGATGAATTAAGGCTTTGTTTTGTTAATTGGGCTCAAGCCCAATTGGTTTAAATTGTTTAAACCCGAAAGCTTTACTATATATATATAATATATAATATTTAATATATATAGATGTAGTTCATCACCTTCATCACGTAGCAAAAAGACGGCAGCCGCTTTTCCGGCCACCGGACCTCCGGCTCCCGGTCTCCTACCTGTGCCGCCATCCTTTGACCACTGCAACCACCATCGCCGCCCTTCTCTGGCCGTCGGTGGTCTTGCTTGCATAACCCACCAGCCGCAGCCTCCTTTTCGGTGAACCCGTTTTTCCGGCGAGGTGATTTCCGGCTATCTGGTTTTCCGGCAGCCCCTTCTCCGGCCGTCTTATTGCTGCAGCCTTGTTGCTGTTGTTGTACACTGCCAATCTCGCACCACCACCGCAGCTCACCACCACACCATCGCAGCCACCACCCGAGCGCCGCCGCCGCTGCCGATTGTGCACCGCCGCTGCCGCCACTAGCTACTCTTGTTGTGTGTTGCTTGTTGCTGCTGTGTTTTGTTGCTACTGTTGCCGTACACCACTACCGGAATAGCTCGGATCTCGTTGATTGTGTCGCCGTCTAGCAAAGTTTGTTATTTCTCGGTGTCTCACCCGGTTTCGATAACCGAGGTATAAAAGCTTTAAACTTTATCTATGGTTTGATTTGTTTATTCGTGCTCGTATTTGTTGTAACCGGATCCAGGTCGGGTTTCGGTTTATGGTTTGGTTTACTCGTTATTGTCCGCTGCGTTTTTAGTTCGTTTATACATACATATATTAATATTGATTAATATTTATCGAAACAAAATAATATACTAAAACGGGTTAAAATAGTTTGACCGTTTTCGTTCCGAACCCAACAATTTATTTATTATATTTGTTTTCTTTTTCTTTTACTCTAGTGACACGATGTCGTTGTTTGTTCTTTTTCCGTACACTTAATAATAAACAAGCCGGCATGACCCCATAGGGTCACCAATAAATTATGAAACTTTTACTGTGTTGGGCTTGTCGTTTAATCTTGCTGTGAGTTGTGTGAGTATTGATAAATTGAAATAAACTTTTATTTAATGATTAACATGACCTAGATTACTTTGTAAACAATAACATGCTAAATAAATGCTACAATATAATTATACTGTTTGAGTGTGTGACATTAAAGTGGGCTACACTTTTTTGTTTGTTTTATTAGATTTTTAAAAGTGGCTTATGGTTATAACTTATAAGACTCTCTACATAGCATCACCCCTTGCTCTATCTGTGGCCTAGGTGGCAGCCGCATGTGGGAGGGGCAGTGTATCTTTCGAGTTTCGTTCGCGGCTATGTGTAAACTATGCGTGTCTTAATTTCTTTTCTTCTCACACAATTAATATTAGATTATTAATATAATATATATGTATAATGTGAGAAGAGTAAGTATGATAATGGTTGAAGGTAAAAACGTGTTTAAGTACAAGAAACTAATATGGCATGCTAATTAAACATGTATGTTGGATGAATAAGTTGTAACGTTAATAGATAATCCAACCTTACAAGAATAGCCAATTAAGTGTAACTTTTGATCAAAATATCCATAGGCACGTGATATTGTGGTAACATGTGAGGTGGACCATGGGTTTGTAGACTTGTAGCCTAGTAAGGATAAGAATTATAACTTTGCACAAATACTATTGGATTGTTTGGTTTTAAGTTTCTTGTTCTTGACCTTTTAAAAGCCTTAAAAGCCAATTGTCTCTATTATGGCTCGGGTCAGATTAAATTGTACATGGACCATGTAACGTTTGTAGTGTGACAGGTTTCAGCAATTTTGAAAATTATAACCCACTTAGCGAAAATTGACCGATTGACAACTCAAGTTATTTCTCTAATGCCACATTATGTTAGTCATTTACATTGTGTTATTGGGTTCTTATTTATCAAAGTTGATTATGTGTATTAGTGTAGCCCGTAATTTAAAGGTTTAAAGATGCAATCGTTGAAGTAGTTTAAATTATGATATACTGTTATTGTTTATATTTTTCAAGGATAAAGTGTATGAAAACGAAATAATCTTCCCATACTTGGATGGTTGTATGTGATTAGTTTTTAAACTCATCATTTAATTTAATGTAACAAAGTGTAATTAATTATCATTTAATGTAACAATTTCTTTTAACATTACATAACCATGGTTTTTTTGCTTGAAAAATAAAAGCCTTTGATGGCCTTGAATGAGAAGATTTTCTCGTCAATACAGAAAGACTACACATTCTATAGAATTTGACTTTTATTTTAAAGTGCATATATCAGTATATGTAACGTTAAGCTTGTAACGTTAAGCGATATAATTGAGTTTATTATATGCTATGATAAGTTATAACTTTATTATAAATTATTGTAATTATGATTAAGAAGAGAGATGATATTAATCATAGTAAAATAAGTAGTGAATATAAGTTTTTTTTTCAAGTTTTTGTTATATATCGTCTTTTGTTTGTTTAATTTATTGTTAACATCAACCGAGAATTGTCGTATAGGATATTTCTTGGACGGTATATCTTTTGACTTTGTGGGTAGCAAATATATTATTTGTTGAAATTTGTTTAATTTGTGAAAAAAAATAGATTTATTACATGTTATAACAAGTCATTTATACCAAATGATGATGATAATGCGTCATAACTTCAAGTTATTAGTTAGAAACTCTAACTGTGTTCTCGAGTTTCACTTATGAGGAGAAAGGAAAGAAAATGAAGGGAAAAAAAATAGACAAAGCGCGTCTCTGAGTTTTTTATGAAGAGAAAGATAGTTTTGGTGTGTTCTAAAGATTCATTTAACAGAAGAAATGAAAAGTAAATAGTGTGTTTTAAAGATTAAAATAGGATGGATAATTTTCCTTCTAATTTGGAAGGAATTGAAAGAAAAAAGAAGAGAAAGGAAAGGAAAATGATTCTTTTCCTTTCCTATCTTGAGTTAAACGAACTCGGAAACACAGAGATAGTTTATTACATATTTATCAGTTTATTTCTTCTAAGTGAACAAATTTTAAATAGTTAGTATTTATTGCAAAAACAACATTACATGATTAGTCAATAGTTTCTTTTATAACTCGGAACAGTTATCAAATAATGTTTGTTTAAAATTTGTCTTAGTTTTTTTTATTTAGACTTTAAGTAATATTAAGCTGAGAGACAATTATTGAAAGGAGAAAAAGATAAACTAAACCACCGGTGGCCCATCAGAATCTTAATTATAGGTGAAAGTGTGATTGTGAAACAAACAAAAACAACAAAAGATTTTGAATACCCTAAAGTGCTATTGTACCGGCAATTTAGCAAGGGCCTAAAACACAGTTATATAAAATATTTTGTGTGTAATGTTTTCATAATTGGATTTAAAGGGGCCGTATGAGTGTATGACTATTTCGTTAATTAAATTGATAGCATCCATATCAACAAAATTTCACAAACTATCACATAAGCAATGTTATGATTTAAAAATGAAAATGTGAGAAGAAAAATTAGAAATAGAAAGAAAGATATTAAAGTGTAGCACAAAGGCAATGACACAATCTCCGTTCACTTTGTCTATTTATGTAAAAGAAACGAGAGATGAAGAAGAAATGAAAGATTGAAGCACTAGTGAAGATTTTATAAGCACGAATGCATAACATGAATCAATGTTGAATTCTCTGATTTCTTGTAATAATTTATCATTTATTATATTTTAAACAAGTTAAATATCGAATTGAAATCAACGCTTAGTACTGAAGTAGTGTGTAGTATCTAAAGTTAAACCGAGTATATTTTCATTTTCTTGAGACACGCAAATACAATTTCTCATTGTGTAACTTTCTTATTACATGTCAATAAATAAATGGAATCGTATCACATATCTGATCTCTCCTAAGTAACCACTTGATCAAAAACTTGTCATTTTTGGCAAATTTTATATAATATGAGATCAAACGTAACACAAATCAATCCATTTAGAAGTAAGCCACCTCTTATGATCATGAAAGAATTGAAGTAGCATCAACAAAAATTTGTTTAGTCAAAATACTAAAACAAGAATAAACTATTAACAAAATATATGTTACCCTAAACCGTTGCATCTAGAGATGTTCAAAACGGTTTGGGACTAGGAACCGGAACCGGTTCCTAACCGGTTCCTATATTCAAAACCACCTTTTAAACCGGTTCCAGGCTCGAACCGGTTAGGGAACCGAACCGGTTCTCCCACCCTCGGACCCCTAACCTATCTAACCGGTTCTTACCGGTTCCTAACCCGGTTCCTGTACCGTAACCGGTCAAAAAAACGGCTATTTTTGACCCCAACGGTCAAAAAACGGCCAAAAAAAACGGTTAGGAACCGGTTCCGGTTCGGTTCCGGTTTCTACCCGCCCCCACTCAGAAATGCAAGAACCGGTCACGGATCATCGGGTTGAATCAGATAGGGTCCGGTTCCTACAAAAAACGGGTAGGAACCGGTTCGGGTCCGGTTCGGTTCCAGGAACCGGTTTTGTTGATCATCTCTAGTTGCATCTCATTCACATCTAAAATTCTACTGTAGAAACAAGATTGATATTGGTGCAATCGCCCATTTGAGTCGCAATTTTCCACTTCAAATGAAGGTTTGTTTGTTTTTGACCGCTTTTTATCATGGATTTGCGGGCTTTGTACATGGCACGAGAAGAAAATGAGAGTATTGACCATTTATATGGTTGATTTGTGGGCTCTATACATGATGCATATGGAAATAAAAAGCTGGTTGTGACATTCTAAGCAAATCTTACAGTGTTCGTCTACATGAGAGATATTAGATCGTAAGTAATGGCCGTCTTCGAAGTACCACTAACGCGTTTTTGGTGCTGACAATGGATAATTAAAAAGTTTGTTTATTTATTAGTGAACTTCTTGAAATTAATCTCCACTCCTGGAATCAAAACATAATGTGATCGATATTGTTGATCAAGAGGTGTTTTGAACAATATGTTTTTATCTTGTTGAGAATAACTCGACTGACCCGAACACAGTGGTCCAGTTCATCGATTACCTCTTCAGATCTGGGCGTTGCGCCAGGGCAGGTTGGTAAAATATGGGCAATGGCAAAACCCAAGCGTTATCAGTAGCAAGGTTGAGGCGGTAAGACGACGGGGAATCGGCCGGTTTTAGTCATTTGTGTTATTATACCGGAACTAAAGCCAAAATACAAAAAAATAAAAAAAATTTGAGGTGGACCAATTGGCATCAGCCGGCAAAACTCCGTCATTGGTAAAACCCTACCGTTGTCAATCTCGGGCGTTGAGACGTGAGTCTACGCAGATTTGGTTGGTTTCTGTCACGTTTGTTACGGTATCGGAACCAAAACAACAAAATCGGCATTCGGTCGGTTTTAGGTACGTTTGTTACGGTACTGGAACTAAAACAAAACAAAATTGATAATCGGTTGGTTTTCGTTACGGACCAAAACTAAAACAAACCAAAAAGGACCAATAAGTGTTCGACTGGTTTTCGTTACGTTTGGTACGGATCGAAACTAAAACAAACTTAAAAGGTCCAATCAGGTGTCACAAAGTTGCCCAGTCGGGACTTTGCGGCACCAAACTTTATATAATAATTAGGGTTTCGTTAAATTATTATTAATTACTATTATGGGGTGTTTGGTACAGAGAATGGAAAAGGAGAGAAAATAGAAATGGAAATGGAATTGTAGAGAAAGAGGATTGGTATGGAGCATGAGAATCATTTCTCTTGTTTGGTACACGAGAAAATAAACAGAGAACTCTACCATACCTAACCCCACCTCCACCCAACCTGACACCACTCACCACCGCAGCCCCACCACTCACCACCACCAGCACCACCACCACAGCCCTTTCTTCAACCACAGCCCACCACCACCGGCTGCCGCAACCAAATCCCCTTCTTCAACCACAGTACACAAGAAATTAAAAAGATTCAAATTTTTGGAACATAAGATATAGAAAAAGGAGGCTCAGATCTGTCATCACTGTCTCTTTGGAGATTTTGTGGTGGTGGTTGTGGTGGCGATGATGATGATGATGATAATCAGAAGCCACCTGCGACCACCACCGATTTCCACCACCACTGTCACCCACCTGCAACCACAATCACTCGACCATCTGAAAACCCTAACCTACCACGAACCACCACTTGAAACCCTAATCTCCGTTCACCCGTACCACCTACAACCTACAACCGGTTACCATCTCTGTGTTCACCACTGCGAACGGCGGAGACGGGGTGGTGGTTGCAGACTTGGAGACGAGGTGGCGGCCGGAGACGAGGTGGTGGCCGGAGACGGGGTGGTGGTCGGAGACGAGGTGGTGGCCGGAGACGAGGTGGTGACATGCTATGAGGAGGCTGCTGAGAAATGGATTTCTCTTTGTTTTAAAGAGAAATGGAATTCTCTATTTTTAGATAAATAGAAAGAGAAATAGAAATGAAAAGTGGAAAACAAACAAAAGAAATATTTCTAATTCCATTTCTCCCCAATCAAATCCCTCTACCAAACACCCCCTTAGTTTATTTGATATTAAGTTCTAGAATTAATTCATCTTATAACCAATGTTTTAAAAACCGGTTCAAACCGATCGCTTAAATCGGAATTCACATAGCAGGCCGGTATTTTGCTTATAACATTACAACAAAAGTCAACGCATGGCTTTTTATATAAAGTTTTGAGGACATTTGTCAACTTATTATTAAGTTAGAGGTTAAGTGATAGAAAAAATATATCTTTGTAAAAGATAAAGTTTCTTGACTTTGTTTGTTTATTTTAGAGCATTCTCATTCCCTCCATTGAAATGCCCCCTATCCTTAAAATTTAGAAAAATCAGCCAATAATTCTCTTCATCCCCTTCCCTATCTTTATACCCCAACTCTAAAATATGGAAATATGCTACAATAACTCTTCATATATAAAAAGCTACTGTAGCACCCCATCTCAACAAAGTCAGTACTTTCACCCGCCCTCTCATTTCTTTCCCGCTCATATTTCTAGGGTTCATCTACCATCTTTAAGCAAATAGAAGAAATCGAAGCAAATAGAAGGCAATTTGAAGAGGTAGGTCCCAGCAGAGCCCAGTTGGACCCGCAACACTCACCTTAAACAGGGACGTCTGCGCAGAGACCAACTGGATCCGCAGGACCAACCATGCTCAGAGACGTGACGTCCTTACGCGCAGTACGCAAGCTGGTCCCGCAGGAAATGCCTCCCAATGGTGAAGGACTCCGCCTGTCCCCGCAGCCTCGGATACAAGCCATTAGGGAAGGCCACCCGCGCAGCATGGCTACACGCACAAGGCACTTAGCTCTCGATCATTCAGTGTCACCTGAAGGAATGAGCAAAGCCGGGAGCAATCCCGCACAGAGGCGGGAGGGGGAATACTCCCGCCCAAATAAGCCAGTCTGTATACTGAAGGATCTTTTACTGTACCTGACGAGGTATGGGCGAAAGATCTGATCAGGGATACGACAGCTCACTGATACAGTATGGCGAGCAGCATGCTCCTATACTGTGTCACTATTAGCCGCTGCCTACTCACCAACTCTTGTCATACCACGTACGTAGCCGGCAGTTGGTGGAAAGGGAATAGTATATAGCAGGCCTGGTCACTATCAGCCGCTGCCTACCCACCAATTACCAGCAGGGCACGTGCGTAGGCTACTGTTGATGAACAGGAACACTGTTGCAGCCGGCCATACCTCCTTGGAAACCTACCTTCGGCTATAAATACCCCAAATGGTATGATCATCTCAACACATTACATTATCTTATATCATCATAATATACCTGATATCTGCTCTAGCAATCTCTTAATATATTTTTATATTTAAAGAGCAATCTAGTCTGATTCTCACGCCGGAGGGTGGTCACAAGGAGGAACCCCCCCCTTCTCAGTGACGAGCTCACGGTGTCTGTTTTGCAGGTTATCAGAAGAACCATCTTCCAAGGGTCTAACCCCTCGTGGGAAACAGCTATCCAACCCCCAGGTTACCAGTAATCTGTCTGGGGTCCGGTTAGTGTTTCTTCATTGGCGCCATCCGTGCATAAAGCTAGAACTACAATTTTCTCCAGTTTTTTCAAACTTCTACAAAGATGGTTAGAGAAATTCCGGTAACCACAACCCCAGCTACTGGGGGAAATACCGGCAACAGTTTTTACGAACACTACCCCGGCTACCGAAGCCGGGGCAAGTGAAGTAAATTTTGCGAACACTACCCCACTTACCAAAGCTGGGGCAGGTGCAGTAAATGATCGACTACTGGGATCCACCGATACCCAGTTTGAGAAACGAAGACTCCCCCGCCAGACTCTCGATGAAGTTAAGGCATGGGCGGAGGCACGACAAAAGGAATTCCAGGCTGAGTTGGACGAACGCTTGCGTTCCGTGCAACAGGCCGACGAATTCGAATACTGGGAGGATGACTCGGAGGAATCCGACTCCGACGCGAACCCTCGCCATAGGGCAAAAGGGAAGCGTAAGGAAACGGAATCCCAACCGAAAAGACATTTTGGACAAGCCTTCAAACCAAAAAGCACAGGTGGAAGTCCACGAGACTTCTCCAAAACGTTCAGACCAAACGTTGCAAATGCAGGAACGTCCAAGTTTGCAAGGGACATTGCGGAAGCAATCGCCCCAAAGAGTGCCAAACAAATGCCTAACATAGGCACATATGACGGTTTATCTGATCCAGACGATCATTTGAACAGATTCATAGCGGGGGCAACCGTCAGCAATTGGACGGAACCCACGTGGTGCTACATGTTCCAAATGACGCTTGTTGGGGCTGCTAGAGCTTGGTTTGATCGTCTACCGGTCAACCACATCTACGACTGGGCAGACTTCCAACAGAAGTTTAGCCAACACTTCAGCTAGCAACGGAAGTATACCGAGGAGCAATGGACAATCCTCAAATGCATACGAGAGGAAGATGAATCTCTGCCAAACTTCATCACTCGCTTCAACTCAAAGAAGCTAAGTTTGGGCAATATCAGCGAAGATCTTGTTCGCGCTGCCTTCATCCAGGGCGCACATGACCCAGAGCTCATCCGCACCCTAACGGGTAAAGATGGCATGCCATCCACATGGGATGGCATCATGACAGCAGCAAAACGCTATGCGGAAACGGAGAAGCAACTGGGTAAAGATCTCCCACAGAGCACAAACCTCTACACCCAGAGGACGAGAGAGGACAACGTCCTCACCGCCCGACTAAATAAAAAAACGAAAGCTAGGCATTTGGCAGTCAAGGGTAAACTTTGACACCTCATCCAGCTTGCAACATCGGTTGGGCGGAAGGGATAATGTACAGTCACACCGAAACTCCAGATGGACGCCACTCACCAAAAGCGTCACTAAGATATTCGCCACTGAAGAGCTCCCATGGCCAAAGCCTCCAATAATCCGACATCGTCACGATGCTGATCGGAGCAAATACTGTGACTTCCACAAGACAAAAGGCCACAACACTGAAGAATGCATAGACGTAAAGGACATGGTCGAAGCATTTGTCAGGGATGGGACGCTCGCGCACCTCGTGGCTCAATAAAGGCTGAGCAGGCGGATGCGTGTAGAACCCCAGCTGGGGAAAACACGAATAAAAATTCCAGCTTCAATGTCGAAACTACATGCTGCGAAAAGAACGAGATCCCGAACCAGGTGCGTATCGGCTCGATGGCACTCCCATCCCAACAACATGGGAGTTCATTTACACAGTTTGCATGTAATCAATTCCAATTTGTAAAGAAAAGGCCAAGAGCCACTTCTAATGGAAATGATTCTCTTTAGAACATCGAAGCTGATGATTTTACGTTTATACTTTTATGAACACTAATATGTCGGTTTTCACCGCATAATTACGTGAAAAGTCGTTGCGTGGGGAAGGCGGCAAAATCCGCATAAACAAAAAAAAAACGACAAAACCTTCACGCAGGTCAGTTGAAGGGGAAAAGTTCAGCCATCCCAATAATGAAAGTGCCGGTCTATCCGCACGAATCATAACGAGGAAACTGAACAATAACCTATTAACAACCGCGCGTCGAACGGTTAAACTATGCAACACTGGTGACGGCATTCACATTACATGAAGTCGTTGCGTGGGAAGGCGGTCCTACCCGCACGAACCCAAAAACGTGACAAACCTTCACGCAGGTCAGTCATTGGTAAACATTGGCTATCCCACTAAATGAAAGTGCCGGTCTTAACCGCACAAATCATGAAAGGAAACCAAACCTATTGACGACCGTGCGTTGAACGGTTAATCTAAACTAAAAAAAAAGGATGAGAAAAACCTACACGCAGGTCAGATATGGGTAAAGTTTTGCCATCCTGCTAAGTGCAAGTGACGGTTCTACCCGCACAATCACGAAAGAGGAAGCAAGACTTCCTGTTATCAACCACGTTCAAAGGTTAACTTATCCTCAAAAGATGAGGAAAACCTACACGCAGGTCAGATATAGGTTTAAAGTTAAGCCATCCTACTAAGTGCAAGTGACGGTCCTATCCGCACAATCACGAAAGAGGAAGCGAAACTTTAATCCATTATCAACCACGTTCAAAGGTTAACTTATCCTAATGCCTTAGAAATTTCGAAGAAAGATAAGGAAAACCTACACGCAGGTCAGATGAAGGTTAAAGTTTAGCCATCCTACCAAGTGCAAGTGACGGTTCTACCCGCACAATCACGAAGGAGGAAACGAAACTTTAACCCATTATCAATCACGTTCAAAGGTTAACTTATTCTAAACACTTGGAAAATTGCTAATTTAAACTAAGTATGCAAGTCATAAGTTTATAAAGCAAGGAACCCAGAGAAGGAAATAACAATCTTAGCAAAAAGATTAATATTTCAATAATATATTACAAGAATGGCCGGGTAACTACCCGCCTAAAAGAATAAAACTATACAAGTCTATCTTAGCAATGGGAAGGGATCTTCAGGATCAAGCTTCAGGGCCGCTTCCACTTGGACCCGCTCTGTCAGAAGAACGGGGTGGTTCGAGGAACGCTTTGAGGACGGCTAACCCATCATCAGCAGCAGCTACTTCGTCCACCTTCTCCATCACTGGATGCGGGAAGGCGGCGTATTGGTTCACTGCTTGGTCATAAATGGCTTCGGTATCCACATCGAACAAAGGGAAGTTGGAAGGCGGGACGCCTTTCTCAACAAACCCTAGACCAAGCAGGAAGCCGGCCTTTTCCCCATCCTCATGAGAAGCGTCGAGGGCTGCGCTCATAGCATCATCATAAGAGGTCTCTGAAAAGACCCGACGCACAACCTACAAAGAAAATACAAGTATTAGAACCTTTTCTTACAAAAGAAAAGCGTGAAGATAAAGCTAAACATACCTGAGGCAACGCTTCTCGAAGAAGCCATTGGAGGGCAGCTTGAGCTTCGTTATGGGCGCGTTCGGCTTCGCTCTTGTTAAGTTTGGCAAGTAAAACTTCCTTTGCGGCAGCCTCTTCGACGCCCTTAAGCTTCCGCTCGGTGTGGTCAAGCACCCCCCTCTGGTCCAAGATTTCCTGGAGTTTCTTGGCATCTTCCATTGCCAAGGCATCATGAGCGCGTTGGAGAGCCTCTAATTTGGCCTTGAGCTCCTCATTCTCCACACGCAAAGGCTCAGCAACGGCTTCAGCCTTGGCAGCCCTCTCGGTTGCGTTTCGCGCAGTCTCCCTGGCCAGCCGAAGCTGTTCATTCACAGCTTGGGCAGCCTTGGAGCGGGCCTCGAGTCGCGCCTGAACTTCAACCTCGAGGGCCTTGAAGGCCTTCTCCTTGTCGGCGGCAGCGGCCGCCAGCTGTTGGTTCTCCTCCCGAAGAGCCCGCGTTTCAGATACTTCCTTTGCGCGAGCTGCTTTTAACTTGTCATTTTCACGACAAAGCAGCTCGACGCGTGGCTGCATCCGGGCCAGGAGAACCCGAAGCTCATTGGTTAGCCTACCCTCCTGGTAGCTAACCATGGCTTCCCCCAACGCACCATGAGGAGCAGCGTGGCGAGCCCAGTCCACGCACTCCACAGGAGTGCGAAGGGTTGTTCCTCGGCGGATGTTCCATCGTGGAACATACACTTCATTGGAATCCGACACTGCAAAAGAAACAAAGGCAGTAAGGAAAAGATGATAAAAAACATAAGGGAAAAAGAAAGGAACCCTACGCACCTGTAGGGTCAATGACAGGCCGATAGCCGCCAAACCCATCACCTGAACCTAAAGGAAATCCATCCAACAGGTCAGGCAGACGGGAAGGTGGCAAAGATCGGCGGGAAGCCCTGCGCGTACCTGATGGTCCGGCCGTCGGTGCTGGTGGCGCGGGCATGGTGGCAGCCGTTGTGGTCGCCGCCGTGGTCGCCGCCTCGTAGTCAGCAGCAGCAGTAACCGCCGGCTCTGTGAAGGATGCTGTAAAAATCGCACTCACGGCCGGCGGTGACGTCATCACGGCTGGAACAGTCTGCTCAGAGGGAGCAACTGAACCAGCGGAAGCAGGCGCAGGCACCTGGGTCGACGCCTCAGGTAGGCTGACCAAGCCGACCGTCATTGGCGGACGGGTACTCCTCTGCGCTTCACCTCGGAATGCGTCAACATCCACGCTTGCACAAAGAAGTGTTAGATAAATTTATAGTGATAAATCTACAAAGACAAATTATGATTGTACTTACGGGTTTTCTTACGCCTGAACGTACGGACGGGCGGGGAGGAACCCGATGGAGCCGGCCTCTTGGTACCGGTCACCGTCGTCTTCGTTGGTTCTCCGGAGGTAACGGTCGTAGCCTCCGGAGCAGTGGTCTTCTCACCACCGGGGTTCCCCGCCACCTCTTCACTATCTGACTCCGAGTCAGATAGAACCACCGGATCAGCTGTGGAGGCCTTCTCCTTCCCTTTACCGCCGGCAGCAGCCTTCTTCTTCCGCACCAACGGAGGAGCATCTGAGGATTCCTCAGAAGACAGGTCAGGAATTCCAGCAGCGGGTACAGCATTGAGAGATTGAGGAAAGAATATCGCCTTACCTGGCCGCCGGTGGCTCAGGATCTCGTGGCCCAGCGGATAGACCTCCACAAACCGATCCGCCGTTTGCTCCAGGATGGGCAACTCGCCCTCGTCCAGAGCACGAGTACCCACCCGCGCGGGACCGTCGGTTTCCCGCGGGTACAGAAGCGACTCCAAATTATTTCCCTCTGAAAGAAAAGAAACAGTTAGAAGACAAACTCGTATCAAAAAGAAAGACAAGACATACCATAGGGAATAGAGTTCAAACCGTATTCGAGAAGGATGGGAACCTGAGACGCATCCTTCCACACCCGGCTCATCCCTAACATGACCATCCCGGACTCCGCAAACCGGTAAACCGGAGATTGGACCCGGGATATCTTCGAAAACCATTCCGTCTCCTGGTAATTGGGGGCGTGAAGGCTCGGTATCGCTTGGCCATTTTTAAACTTCAAGGCAAGGGGGATGGCGCGGGCAGAAATGTAGAAGAATTCCTGCTTCCACGCGCGAAGACTGCGCTCGGTGTCGCAAATCTTCAGACCCTTAATACGGGTCGTCAGGGTGTACCACCCCTGGATGCACCTCCAGGTATAGAAGGTCATCAGGCGGTCCACATGGGGCTCGATGCCCAAAATCCGGCACACCCACTCAAAATGGCGAATCTTGGCGATCGCCATGGGGTGCAGCTCGGTCAAATGAACACCGTGCCTCTCAAGGACACGGTAAACAAATTTTGTCAATGGGAATCTAAGATTCCCATAGACAAAAAATGAAGCATAAACCCCGATCTTGCCTCTGGGGGCATCGTACACGGTCTGGTGGGATTCAGGAAACTCAGGCTCGAGATGATCGAGCATGAACTTCCTGACAACATACCGATACTGATCGCCGGGCAGAGCACACTGGCACTCGCCAGCAGTACCCCTGTCGTCAGCTATAGCTTCAGCATCACGAGAAGACATCTTGCAGAGGAAGAAGAGAACGATTTCGAGAGAATGCTCGATTGAATAAATGAGTATTCGCCGGAAATCGCCTTAAAGATGAAGAGAAGAGTGAAAAGTATGGATTACAAAGAACCCTCTCCCCCTTTATATAGTAATCGCAATTAATGCGGTGAATTTAATGCGGAGGAGAGAGAAATCGAATGTGCAATGAAACTAGGACACGTGGCAAAAAGCAAGCTGGCAACAGCTGTTGACAGGACGCGTGCCAGTAATTTCGCGGCCACGCGCCCGAAAAAACGCGCCCACGCGCCTGAAAAAGCGACTGGAATGACCATGTACTGTCACGTCACCATAACTTCCTGCACGTCCTGACACAGTCAGAAGAAACCGTCGCACGACGTTTCAGAGGTTTGGACTGTTCTTATCTTTTCACCAACTCTTCGAATTTCAAAATTCAAAATTCGAAAATATTAAAAAGTAAGCGGGAAAATACCCCTTACCCCTTGGCAAACAAGTAACCATAAGACGGATGCGGGTACAGTGTAAAGGCAAAACCCTTCACATACCTAGCACCCGCAGGGAATTGAAGCCAAGTAAACCTTGGCGAACAAGTAACCATAAGACGGATGCGGGTACAGTGTAAAGGCAAAACCCTTCACATACCTAGCACCCGCAGGGAATTGAAGCCAAATATTCCTCGGCAACCAAGTAACTATAAGACAGGTGCGGGTACAGTGTAAAGGCAAAACCCTTCACATACCTAGCACCCGCAGGGAATTGACGCCAGGAATACCTTGGAAGTAAAATAACCGTAAGACGAGCGCTGGTACAGTGTTAAGGCAAAACCCTTCACATACCTAGCGCTCCGCTGGGAATTGAAACCAGGAAGGATCTTCTGGGCAATGCTTGCGGAAACGGAAATAACATCCCCGCATAGCAGGAACGTCGAGAACTACGTTGTTTGAAGCTCCAGAATGGAATTGGTGGTTTTAACATAATTGATCACTATGTTCAAAACTACCAAAACCTCATGGAAAATCCATACAACTGGGACTCAATGCTCCTGACTTGCGAGGAGGTTACAGACCTACCCGCATCATACCCAAAGACCAAGCAGGAAACTCGGGAATTTCTGCAAAGTGACAAGGACTTCCGCGGGAGGAATCCCCATGGAAAACCTTAAAAAACCCTTTTCAAAACCCTTTGCTTAAGTCCAAAAGTTCACCTCACTTTATTAAACACGCATGAGAAGAACATTGGACTGGGGGGACTTGAAGAGGTAGGTCCCAGCAGAGCCCAGTTGGACCCGCAACACTCACCTTAAACAGGGACGTCTGCACAGAGACCAACTGGATCCGCAGGACCAACCATGCTCAGAGACGTGACGTCCTTACGCGCAGTACGCAAGCTGGTCCCGCAGGAAATGCCTCCCAATGGTGAAGGACTCCGCCTGTCCCCGCAGCCTCGGATACAAGCCATTAGGGAAGGCCACCCGCGCAGCATGGCTACACGCACAAGGCACTTAGCTCTCGATCATTCAGTGTCACCTGAAGGAATGAGCAAAGCCGGGAGCAATCCCGCACAGAGGCGGGAGGGGGAATACTCCCGCCCAAATAAGCCAGTCTGTATACTGAAGGATCTTTTACTGTACCTGACGAGGTATGGGCGAAAGATCTGATCAGGGATACGACAGCTCACTGATACAGTATGGCGAGCAGCATGCTCCTATACTGTGTCACTATTAGCCGCTGCCTACTCACCAACTCTTGTCATACCACGTACGTAGCCGGCAGTTGGTGGAAAGGGAATAGTATACAGCAGGCCTGGTCACTATCAGCCGCTGCCTACCCACCAACTACCAGCAGGGCACGTGCGTAGGCTACTGTTGATGAACAGGAACACTGTTGCAGCCGGCCATACCTCCTTGGAAACCTACCTTCAGCTATAAATACCCCAAATGGTATGATCATCTCAACACATTACATTATCTTATATCATCATAATATACCTGATATCTGCTCTAGCAATCTCTTAATATATTTTTATATTTAAAGAGCAATCTAGTCTGATTCTCACGCCGGAGGGTGGTCACAAGGAGGAACCCCCCCCCCCCCTTTTCAGTGACGAGCTCACGGTGTCTGTTTTGCAGGTTATCAGAAGAACCATCTTCCAAGGGTCTAACCCCTCGTGGGAAACAGCTATCCAACCCCCAGGTTACCAGTAATCTGTCTGGGGTCCGGTTAGTGTTTCTTCACAATTGATTCCCTTTGAAGAAAATCACCGGCCCTCTCTACTGTCTTCATTCCCTTTGAAGCACCAAAATCAAAGAGTTATTGTTTAAATCGAAGCAATTGTGTTCATCGATACAACCTGCAATAGGTACTTTTCTCTCTTTATCTCTCAATTTCGTTATGTTTTAAAAGGTATTTTAAGATCTATGTAAGAGTCTACAAAATATGCACAACATCAAATTTTTCTTGGATCTGCATATTTTTTTATTTTGGGTTATGGGTCATTTATTGTGGTGCCTTGTTTATAAAGATTTCTAAACGGGCCAGGTATCATAAAGGTTTCGTGTTTGATAAAGATGGGAAATGGATATTACAAGGATGGAAAGGTATGATATTGTATGCGAGTTCATGTTGGGTACTTGCTTAGAAGCTGAAATAGTCATGTTTTGTCATTGTGTTTGCATTGTTATTTTAATATCTTAGTTTCTTTAAAATTGTGATTAGATGTATAAATTATGTAGTTGGTTTTTTTTATGGTGTAGTTAAAGTTGTGTTCATGTGGTTTTTTTGGTTGTTGTTTGCCCTCTCCTGCACTAGTTTTTGAATGACTTTGACTGGGATCAGACGAGCACATACACATGTTTAATTATTATGACCTGTGTTATTTGGTAGGAACACAAAGGGGTTGCAGGTCATGACTCATGAACATGTGACATTCGGTACGGTAACCCATTCTAACCGAATAACATTAACGTATTCAATGGATTAGAGTGTTCCCCTGCTTGCACTATCCTCTTAATGAATATGTGGTGCAAGTTGAATTTGTATTAGTCTTACACAATTATTGATTATATTAGTTGATATGTGAATGATGGGATCGGAATTGGAGATGTCAAATGTTGTTTTAGTAATAATTTCTTCATCCACCACCTGATGTGTTTGTTGCATTTCAACTTTTTTTTATTTGTCGTTTGTTTTGCAGGTCATAAGCGGAGGTTCATAAATATTCGCTCACAAGTTTCAATCAGTGTTTGTTTTATGGTCTTATCAATTAGTTCTTGACATTCAAATGTATGATATTGAGTTCCCTGGAAATACATATACTATTCTGTTTAAATTATGTGAAATCAAAGTACTAATTTGTCCATTTTACTTAGATTTCCTTTGCTGCGAATTTGCAAACGGGTCAAAGTCAACATAATAAATGGAATTAGGGATGAGCAAATTCGGTACTACTACTGAATCAGTACTAAAGTTTCGACTTTCGGGATCGTTACGGTACCGGAACCGGTATTTCACGAATTTTTACCTTCGGTACCGGTATTATCCCGGTACCGTACCAGTACCGAACCGAATATTTCGATACCGGTACCAAGAATTCGCGATTTTCGGAATCGATATTTTTGGTACCGGTACAGTACCAAGCTCATCCCTAAATGGAACTCAGTTGAAGCGTTGTTCAATGAAGTGCTATTTTGGATGAAGTTAATTGGGACCTACGAAGAAATTTAAACGCATATCGATTATAATGTTTGGTTTAATATACTATATGAGTTCGAGCCGACTTTAGGCTTGCATAACGTTTAACGCAATTTTTCTGAAGGTTATTAGAATTATTTTAGACGAAAAGTATAATAAGACAAAATAGTCTTTAGTTAAAATTGTAAATGAATAGAAAGAGAAAAAATAATAAAAAAAGAATGTAGAGATAAATATAGAGGTTAGGATGTGTGGTGTTTTTTAAAATGAGAGGCATATTTTAAAAAGTAGTGAATTTTTGTTAGATTATGAGGTTAAAGATGGTGGATGGGATAAGAATGCTCTTATAACATATAAAAGGTTTCTCTTGATATCTGAATATTCCAGTAATACATTACATAAGCTGAATAAACTATAAATCAAAATAAACAATCTGACATGTTGGTAAAAAAAATCAATACATGCAAAACTGTTAACATTCTTTATAAACACTCAATGTGTCTTACAAAGTTTCTGTTACATCAAAAATATTCTAAATCCTTTCTCACTAATAAATGAATCCAAAAATATCACATCTCCTAAGTAACCACTTGATCAACATTTAAGGGTTTCCTCTTAAAAAGCCGAGAATTCGGAAACCGAGTCTGAGCAGCAGCAGCAGGAGCGGGTGAGGGTGACGAAAAGCAGACCACAATCGCCGTAAGATTATCAGTAGCATCCAGCCGTAAAGCCCTGTTGATGAGCTCGTTAGCACACCGTTGCGGGTCGTTATGCAGCCTTAGTTGACACCGAACGAGACCCACCGCTTCTTGGTTCGACATAACATCCCAAATCCCGTCACACGCAATAATCATAAACTCGTCATTATCGGTCAACACCATTTGTCTCACATCCGGTTCAGAAGTTAAAACCTTATCATTCTTCATGTGCCAGTCTCCAAGGGCTCGGGTCACGCCGAGTTGCCCGTTTAAGTACCCGTCTTGGTCGAAATAACCGCCTAACCGCTCACACCTTTCCTTTTCTTCGCAAGTCGACCCACGGTGGTCTTGAGTTAACTGTGTCGCAGACCCGTTTCTACATACCACCGCCCGAGAATCACCCGCATTGGCGGTGATCACATGTTTTCCCACGATCAGAACCGTTAAAGCTGTGGTCCCACAATCACATCTCACGCTGCATTCATCAGCAAGGGCTTCGTCCGCCTGTAAAAACGCCTTGTAATGAGACCGCTCCACTTGTTTCAAGAACAAATCGTTATCCAGAACGTTTTCTGGTAGATCAGAATCTTGAAAGAACAACCGCTCGGCGTGTTGTTTAACGTAAGATGAAGCTTCGGTCCCACCATGACCGTCGAATAGAGCATAGAAAGAGCTCGGTAGGTCCCACTTGTAAGCTTCGCCAAGATGCTTTGGCAGGTCGTCAATCGTGATATGTTGGTCTTCGTTTAACCTGCGCAGTCCGATGTCTGAGTGGCTTCCTGATTGGATACTAGTCGAACTCTTAACAACAGCAGAACCGCTAACAGCCTATAAAACAAATCAAACGCCGTCAGTAAACCGTCATCAATAACCGAACAACATATTTTAACTTGTTCCAACTAGTAATACATGCAGCATAGATATACAGAATATACAAAACATACATGATGCAAACTTAAAAGCTGAACCGAAAACCAAACTTTCGGTTTTATGATTTTTTAAAACTGTTAGGTTTCGGTTTTTTCGGTTTCTGGTTTTAGGTTTTGGTTTGGTTTTGGATGCGGTTTTTTCGGTTTTGCTAATCGAGCCTAAACTTTTTGTGCCAAAAAAAACTTGTCCCAAGATATTGAAATTGGGCATGATATTGTTTTTCTTTAAACTAATAATTGATAGAATATTGAATATTTACACCTCAAATATTAAAAGCTAATATAAGATACATTTATATCAAAATTGAAATTCAAAACTAAAAATACCAGTATTATTAATTATTAACCATTATGTAGAAATCAAATATATTTGTTATTAACCATATGTTAAAACTAATCAAATAGTTATCGGTAGATTTTGTTTTAGTGGTTACGGTTAAGATATTCTGGTTATTTCGATTTTTTTTGTTAGTTCGATTCGGTTCGGTTTTTTACGGTTAAGTTTCATGCTTTCGGTTTCGGTATTCTCAACAAATCAATATCGAACCTAAACGAAGATCATAAACTTAACCCAGGTATTTCCAGAATAATCCATAACCATATAAACCCTAATTAGCACAATTGATTCATAAACTCGAATTAACACAATCGATAAACATATAAACCCTAATAAACAAAACCCAGAAGCATCTAAACCCAAATCAACCGAATCAACCCATAAACCCTAATTCCCACAATCAACCCATCAATTGCAAAAACCAAAGCAAACCCAGATGAACAAACACCAAATCAAACAAAACCCAGAAGCATAAACCCCTAATCGACAAAACCCATAAGCATTTAAGCCCAAATCGACCCACAAACCCTAACTACACCAATTCTCTAATTCACACAATCAACACATCAATCGCAAAAAAAAAAAAGCAAACCCAGATGAATAAACACCAAATTAAACAAACCCAGATCAAAATTAGCAAAAAAAAAACTTACCAAATTATCAGCAGAATTAGACTCCGATGAAACGGCGGCGAGTTTTAGCAAACTGAAATTGAACTGATCACACATTATCTCTGTTGGTACGGCAATCATCTTCTGATCCAGAATCATAATAATCGAAAGTACGTAAGGATTATTTTCGTAAGCAATAGCAAGCAATTTGATGAAATTATTAAATTAGAGTTTGGTGTGTGTTGTGTGGTTATTTATATAGTTGATGGTGCGTGGAACTCAATCTAACTAATTTACGCGCTATTATTATTATTATTTGAATAATTTGAATTTGTGGTCAGTAATAAACCAAACTATTATCCAAACTATAGAGATTTTATTTTAAAATATCTATTTTTTTTATTATTGTATAAGTGTTGGAGTTAATCGTTAAATTTTATATTTTAAGGGATTAGTTTGAAAGTTTGTTTTATTCATTTAAGTTTACTTGTGGGTCAAGGAAACAATCCTAATTAGTATGAATTTGAGTCTGTTTTGTTTTAGTATTTAAAGGGTCATAGTTTATAATTTTTTTTAATTAATTCAAAGTTTGCTTTCTTGTTTACAAAACTTTCATGCAGTAGCTAGCCTCAAAAGTTAACACAAATTTACTTTTCATCTTTTTTTCTTGTTCGTAACAAGTTGAAGTTGTTTACTCTTGATCAAGGCTTTTGATATCCATTAATAAGTAGTATTATGATTTATGAGTAATATTATTTATTTTCTTACGTATTAATTAAGTATTAAATATTAAATAATTTTGATGATAAATTTCCCCATCTTGTTGTGGGGTTTGGTTTCGTTCCGAGGACTTGTGAGTTTAAGGTCGTTGAAATCGCTTATCGTTGTCCTCAATGGGAGGATGAATCCAACGCTGTGTTGGTTTATTCACTTAGTACCGGCTCATGGAAGAAAAAGGAAGATACAATCGCACCTTGTTATCTGACTAGGGAACATCTAGTAACGTATTTGTTAATGGCTTCGTGAATTGGTTATCTTTAAAAGAAGCCACTCGGGGTGACTCTCATGTTATCATGGCATTCGACTTGAACCATGAGAGGTTTCAAGTTGTTAAATTATCCAAGAATATTATTATTAATGCCCCTAACTATCATCAAATAAGCATGCATTCATATGGAGATGGGGAGGATTTTGTCATTGTCATTTTGGTATGTTGCAGTCATATATATCAGTTAGTGTAGATGTTAGAATATTGGTGGTGAATGCTAAAACACAAATGTTATCAAGTACATAGGGGATGATGATTGTGATTAATTGGGAGTGCCTATTCAAAACATGCATATTATATATTTCGCTAAAATCAGTGGCGAAGCTTGGAAAAGTTTGCCGGGGGCCGGGCTCAAATTTTCGGTCAAAAACGGGTAATGTATTGTGAAAATCATTAACTCGGGGGGGGGGGGGGGGGGTGGGGGGGCTCAAATTTTCGGCCAAAAACGGGTAAATTTACACTACGTATACAAATTTTCGGCCGAATATCGGAAAATATACACTACTAAGCGGAAAAACGGGGGGGGGGGGGGGCACCCCTGGCCCTAGTGAAGCTGCGCCACTGGCTAAAATCATATATAATCATTAAGGAGTTTTAGTATTCAATCCCAATATATATTAGTATATCTTACACAATGTATGAGATTTGTAGGGTTATAAAAAGTTCTAACAAAACAAATACTCAAACAAGTTTTCAAATGTGTATTCGTGGTTAACCATAAGCAGAGATGCTAATTAAATCCGAACCCTATATATTTGAGACGGGTAATACCCGTTTCTTAGGGTATACGACGAGTTTGGGATTACCCGATCCGGTTACATGATTAAATTACCCCATTTACCCGAATATATAACCCAGCAAAATATATCTTAATTTAGTGTAACTAAAATATCATTAAATTCAAAAGAAAAAATGTATTGAATAAAAGAACTCAAAAATACTATCTAAACTATGTAAGTTAATGGAAGTAGAATCGGGCTCCACTTTACTATATCTTGACTTGTGGCACGCAATCGCCGGGGCACTTGTGTGGGTAGGCGTTGTGGGTTCTTTATCACATGGTAAACCCACCCCTATATATATGGGTAATTTGTCAAATAACAATTTATGGCAAAGGTTTACCGTGTATATACTACTTTTGAGACATTTGAAGAATTAAAAACACTCATTAATAATCAATTAATTACACATGAAGTTTTAGGGTGCTTGTGGGTATGTGTTGCCAGTGATTTTATGGTTTGTGGGTACTTAAGGGTAGATATGAAATAAGGATGTAAGATTGACCGATGTATGGGTAGTACCCATGAGTGCATCTTTCTCTCTTAGACTATGTATGTGTTTATTAGTGACACCAGGGTTGGGTCGTGTGCTTTTTGGCAAGAATATATATATATATATATATAAAGAGTTTTTTTTACCATTTTGGTAAAAAAACTCTATATAAATTATATCTAAATGTACAATCGGTCGTTTACATATATAGTCTAAATTAATGAGTCTAGTTAGACTATGTTTGTCAGTATTCTTATATATAAATCAGTATTTTCATTTCTATTTGCTTACCGATACTATATACAAGTCACAAAGCAACATAATGAACAAAAGACTTAAGATGAAACTATTAAGTAAAGACTAACGCATGTCATTAATTCAAATAGTTACTCAAATAATTGATTATTTTATGAGTCGTATTTTGTCAAAACCCGATGTATACACGGTGGGTTTGGTCCGAATATACAATAATTTTAGTAAACTAACGAGTATATCTGAAATCTACAGGTATGCATGATATAGGGTTGGGAATACCTAAACAAGACTCGTTGTCATCACTAACCATAATCAATATTTTTAACCGACACGAGATGGTTCTCAGGTTAGGGTATTGAAACGACACATAAAATATAAAAATAAAAAATGGACATAACTTTTATTAATGTGTTACATGTATTACATTATTTAATAATATTATAAAACATAACAGTCATCACATCCTCTCCCCTGGCCCACCTCATCTCTCTCTCTCCCTCACAAGAAAATAATCTCGTCAAAACCTTTAAACCTCACCACTAATGGCTTCCCAACATAAATTTATCCTTCAAAAGCAACAACTGCTTGAAAAACTAGCTTGTTTTTTAAGAAGAACAAATAAATTTCTCTTACCTTTTGTGCCAAATGATAACGAAGATATAATAGATGCATTCTTCAGGCCATGGGAGTCAGAAGACGTTTGCTTTGAGAACTTGAAGACGGTGAAAGAAAGACTGCATCACATGCAAGATAAGTATATCTCTGAGGTTGTTAATGGGGATACAAAGATGGAATCCGATGATATCAGAGGCAGGATATTTGAGTTGTCTAAGTTTGTTGGGGGGGGGGGGGGGTAATGGTTGTTGATTTGAAATATGATATTGAACGTTTTCATGTTCACAAGGATCCATATATATCTTGTTTGAGTTGAAAGATTTTATTGAAAAGAATAACAAGAATGGAGATAGAGGTGTAGATGTGGATGTTGATCATGGTATCTCAAAGGAGTTTAATGATCAATGGGCCGATAAGACTGTTGTGTAAAACAATTTGTATCTGTTGAAGAGGAGCATTCAATTGATCAGGTGTAACTACTTCAAGAACAACACTAAAACAACAAGGAATGAAGTGTTGGATGAATTGATGTTAAAGCTGGACGTTTCAATTTGGCATGATTATCCCAGCGTTGGAGCATAGTACAATTCGGGGGGATCTTGTTGATGATTAATTGATGTTTTCCGGGATTGTGTTTTGTTCTACTATGTTCATGTATCTTTTTATTTTATGATTAATGTTTGTTGTCCGATGAGTTTTTTATGATTGACTTGATTAACATTTTTGTTGATCTGATCTGATGATGTTTGATTGATGTTTTTTTGGGTTTGCTTTGTTTTGTTCTACTATACTATGTTCATGTCTTTTGATTGTAACGGCCCGCACCCGGTAGCCCTACTTTGACGCTGGATTTACTCATAAACCCAGTTTGTTAAAGCGGAAGCACATACAATTTGCAGCGGAAACCAAAACTCTTTGCATAACAACTTCTTTCTCTAATATAATCTCCAATATGAATAGTCTCGTACACACATCAAGCTCGCCACATCCTCAACAACACCTGCATGCATGCTAAAAGTCAAACAACACGCTAAGTGAGTTCTAACATTTCTTTGTTTTCATAAAATACGATTTATAAAAAAATCACATCTTTTGAACATTCATACATAGCATAGTCTTTCTCATTCATTATTTACTTTCTCTATGATTGCCTATCAATCATTCCATAACTAGGTTCATACATGCTTGCTCATAACCGAGCCTTCTATTCTTCCTCATAACCGATTCTTATCCATAAAAGGAACTATATTCATATCCATAAAAGGAACGTTTACTCATATCCTTAAAAGGAACCGTAGTGTCTAAGCACGTAACGTTAGCTCGTATCTATAGAAAGAAGAGTAAACACATAACCATTTAAGGAACACTTATCACATAACCATATAAGAAACACACATTATTATTACCGAAAAAACAACGCATCAACTATCATTCTTACTATCCATAGGAGGAACGCATGTATATCGTATAAGCCAACTATCATTCTTGCTATCCATATATAGAGGAGGAACACATGCCTATCGTATAAGCCAACCATCATTCTTACTATCCATAAATAGAACACATGTTTGTCGTATAAGCTATCATTCTTACTATCCATAGAAGGAACACATGTCTATCGTATAAACACTCGCATACTGCCCACGGGCATTTGTGATGTGGACATGTTTAAGGTACCACGACCTCCCTGATGTCCACGTCATGACATACTCATGTTTTTTATACAACTTAACATAAGAGAGTTGTGTATACTTATCATTAAATTACTTGCCTTTCCATTCTCATTACTCATTTACTTTCTTATATAAACATGTCACATTCATCTTTTAAATTCTTTCCTAAGTATGCATACAACCCAAAAACGTTAAAGGTAAAATGGGGGCTAAAATGCACCTAGGTCTTGTTCCTTTCTGAGTTAATTGCAACACCATTTCTCAGTTGGGCATGACTTACTGTGTAACAATCATATGTGTTAATTAATTGTCTTTCTAGCTGATTAATTTTATATAGTAACTAATTCGACTTAGTCACACATATTATTATCCTTTTGAATCTCATCGCATATTGGAAACCAATCGCATCGCTGGTTAAATGAATCGCATCTCATGGTTAAACCATTCGCATCACATTTTAAGCAAACAAATCTAATTTTCAAACGAGTCTCATCTCGTTTTCAAACGTATCTTATTTCATACGAATCTCACCCGATAACACTTTTGTCACCAAGTTTATGTTTTTTCTACAAGTTAGGGCGATTTACTATCCTACCACGTTTCATGCAAAACTGACTTCGTTTACACATTCTTTTCATGAACCGAACACTATTCGTTTTACCCGAACCGAACCAACTAACCCATTTACGCGCAAGTTCGTTACTTCATTAATTATCGTGACCTGATCTATCATCCTACCAAATTTTATTCAGTTTCGTACACGAAAAGTAAACTTTATGTTAACAAAAAAGTACCTCTGAGGTTAATGTTCGAAATCACTCGAATAACCTAAAACCATATCAAACGAGCTCCATTTACGGAATTCAAGCGGACATGGAATTGTCTCGCCAAGATCTACGAACTCCTATGCTCTCCATTGCCGGAAACTGCCGCTACAGCCGCCGAAAACTGAAAAAATTGCCGGAAAATTCAGTTTTCACTATTACGGTTTCTTTCATAAAAAATGGACTTCCCGACCTCTGAGCGAAGATCCGATTGGTGAAAATCTTTATATGCTATGAACACTCTGTTAAAATTTGAGACTGATCTGATGGTTAGATCTTCAAAAATTGTCGGGTATATGTGGGTTGCTCACTGAAAAACGAGAATTTGGGTTGGAATGAGGTTAGAGGTGAAGATCTTGATATTTTTCTTGTTAGTTAACTATTAAGGAGCTCAAATCTTCTTCTTAAGCTTCTAGATCTAGGGATTTTAGATGAAGGGTGGAGTGTGTGTATCTTGACTATGTGAAGGCAAAGATGGAAATGAGAGATTTTAGGGTTTGTGGAGTTTAAATACTCCAAACTCATGGACCTTAGGCCCATAACACCCTTAGTCCATATATTTCTAAGTCCATCTTATATATGTAAGCCTACCACCTAACTCATTATTTATTTAAAATTAAAATAATAAGTCTCCATAATAATAAATCCTTATTATTATTTTACAAAAAGTTCGGATGTTACAAGTCTACCCACCTTATAAGAGGTTACGTCTCCGAGACCTGCTTAATTCTTGTCAAAAGAAAACTTCCTGTATTCACTTATCTTTCGTACACACATTAACTTGTAAGTGACCCACCTATTTCCCCTTATACTACTTTTCTTATTCCAAATTCATAGTCATCGAAAAATGTTTAGTTCTAGCTGTCCACAGTAGCTGGTCCATGAAGTATTCGATGATACGCATCCTTATTGATGAGTAGGTGTTTGGTTGTGACTAATTGTTGATAATAGTACATTTTTAGTTCAATATATTGTTAGAATGTAATTACATTAAGTGGTTTTTATATTTTATAGGTTCTAAACATAAAATATGCTTAAACGATATAACTTAATTATTTATGAGATAATAATATTCAGGAAGTCACCAACACTTTAAATCTCTTAATAATTATCCAGACTTAGCAAATCCTCATAATTTTCATAAGTGTGCTTTTCTTTATTTTCCTTTAAACAGAAACATTGAACTTAGTATCAAAACACTTAGCATTGAATAACCTTTCTATCCAATTACAACCTTTAGCAAAAATTGGTTTGTGTTGGGCTATGAATGAGAGTGAAAATTTATATTAGATTGAGTTGTGTAGGTTGAAGTAGGGTTTTGCGCGATTTGGTTATTATCATTATCCAAACCGAACCGGTCGGTTAATTTCGGTTAATAACCAACCGATATCGAACATAGGCTAAAATTTTGCTTAAAAATACATAAAATGAATGCTTAAATACATGAAATGAAGGTATATATATGAAATTGAGATATTACTACATGGAATGGAGATATAAATACATGAAAATGATAGTACTAAACTATTATTACGTATAATACATTAAATGTAGGGAAAAAAGCTGGAAAATATGAAAAAAAATGAAGAGTTCGGTTCAGTTCGGTTAATTCGGTTCGTTCCCGTCGGTTTTCAATTCGGTTTCAGTTAACGATTCGATTATTACTCACCCCTAGATTGACAAAAAAAAATTAGTTTTTTATTAAAGGTTAAGTTGAATTAAGTTGTGAATAAAGATCGTCTAAGAGTTAAAATAATATGAAATTCTGTAATAACTTTTATCGTAAAATAATAAACCATCGATCATCCACCGCCTCTAACATTGACCCGGATCCATATAATAAAAATAATCCCACATATCCAAAAAGAAACCCAAAATCAAAATAAAGTCAAAATTAAAAATTAAAAAAATAATAATAAATCAGGCGTTCCGGCGATGGCAGACGACGGTGAGACGACGGTGGCGGTGGTGGTAGGGTTAATAGAGAAAGCAACCAACTCAACTGGACCCGACTTGGATCCGAGAATCCTCAAATCAATCAAATCCGTTGTCCGTGACTCGGATTCGGAGCTCCGGATAGCGGTTGAAAACCTAATGAGCCTCATGAAACGAGATCACTCTCAGGTCTGTATGTTATTATATGTTTTCATGTAATTTGTCAATTAGTTGTTAATTGCGTATACTCTGTTGATATAATATTTGAAGCTCATATATTTATATTGTTAACATATTAGACCTAAATATCTGTGACATAAGTTATTGAATAATTAGTTTGTAAGTTTAAGACTTAAGTTAGAAATATAGGTGTAGATGAAAGCTAATACCGGATGAACAAACGGTTCACGAACAGATAACACAACGAAATTTCTTGTTCTGTGTTTGTTTATTAAGGAAATGAACGGTTTACACGAACGAGTACAAATAATTTTTTTTTTTACTTGGCTAACCGAGAATGGTTCGTGCCAACGGTTCGCTTACTCTACCAAGTTTGCGTTGGTGTTTTTTTTGACATTTATATTCGTATTGTGATTTTGCATATTAATTAATCACGTAATACTCGTATATATTTGTTTTATAGTCTATAATTTGGCTTAAATATTTATAATGAGATTAGGAAAGTCATTAAAAAGTAGTAAAAGACCTTTAATGAACAATCATTAACGAACACAAACGGACGTAAACGAACACATTATCGAACGTTCACGAATGCAAATGAATGAACATAGTCTCTGTTCGTGTTCGTTCATTTAGTTAGGCGAACGAAGTTCCTCGTTCATGTCTGTTTACTTATTAAACGAACGAACTTCCCGCCAAACGGTTCATGAACAGTTTGCTGAACGTTTGGTTCATTTGCAGTCCTATGTATTAGGCGCAATCTACATTGACCTAAACTTCTGTGATGGTTCATTTGCTGAACGTTTTGAATAACTAGTTTGTAAGTTTTAAGTGTTTAGCAATGGTTATGCTTATGTGTCGATAATTTGTTACAGCAATGGTTAATGTTTAATGGTTAAATGCCAAGACATGTATTGCTTTTACTTTTGCAGGCATGAATGCAATGCTTCTTTGTTTTGTTAGCTCTCAAATAGTGGTTGTTTTCAAGATGAAATTCTGACATGCAGTTACATTACAGGTACGGTATCTCACACTAACTATAATCCATGAACTGTTCATGCGGTCAAAGCTTTTTAGAACCCTAATCGTTGAGAATTTGGACCAATTGTTGACTTTGAGTGTCGGGTTCAGAAGCAAACAGCCACTCCCTGCACCTCCAGCCATTGCATCCAAATTGCGGTGTAAAGCAATAGAGTTTTTAGAAAACTGGAACTTAACATATGGAATCCATTACAGACAGCTTAGATTAGGTTATGATTATCTAAAGAACACCCTTCGGTATCAGTTTCCAAATCTTCAAGCAAATGCAGCAAGAATTCAGCAGGAGAGAAGAGAAAGAGAGTTAAAAACGAAAGAGATTTTGTTAAAGAAGTATGAATTGTTAAAGTCCAATATCGCTTCGATTAAGGATGAAGTTAATTCAATAGTTGATGAAATTAGTGAATGCTTAGATATTATTATAAGTAATAAAGAAGAGAACGTAGCTTTAGATCCTATCGATGAAGACGAGTTGGAAGTGTTTCGTAACCGGGAACTGCGCACGATTCGTGAAAATGCGTTGACGGAAGCAGATAAAGTACAAGAAAACAGTGAAAATAAAGTGGTGTTCGATGCGTTAAGAGAACTTTACAAGGTTTTAGTGACTAAACATTTAGTTGCAGTTCAAGAATCGGTTTCGGTTCTCATAAGGGTAGAATTGTCAGATAACCGACTTAGAGATACCATGTTAAAAGAGTTTATCGATTTTAGAAATAATCTCAAATCAATAGAAAAGAAATGTGAAGAAGTCGGATGCGTTCTGTCAACTCCTGAAAATGATGACGAAGAAGATATATGGGAAGATGGTGCGAGTATATCGTTTAATATTCCAAATTCCGTTACACTCGCTAAACAAAACGATTCTCCCGAATGCAGTAAAAGTAGAGAAACAAATTCTAATTTGAAGGTGAAGGTGAATCCCAATTTGGATCCGGGAAAAAGAAAGCTTATGGATGAAGCTCCGGTGATGAAATGGGGTTCGTTTTTGGATAACTGGGGTTCGAACCGTGTTCATATGGCTAACCAAAGGGGGTTAGAGGTCGAAGCTCATTGGGGTCGGGTTGACCATGACGCGGTTATCCCAGCTAATAAGATCGCTGAATTAAACGTGCAAGCAACCTTATACGAAGAAGAACGTAAAGAAATTCAACAATGTCGCGCACCTTTAAGAAAGGGCGGGTTATGTGAGAGACGGGATTTGAAAGTATGCCCGTTTCACGGGCCCATTGTTGCTCGAGACGATAAAGGAATGATAATAAATCAAGAACCGGATATTACTAACTTCTCACAAGAGGATTTGTTAAAACAGGCGGTTAAGAACGTTAGAGAGAGAGATAAAGAGGTTATAAAGAAAAGAGAATATGATAAAAAGGAACTAAAGCGTGCTAAACTTGCTAAGGTTCGGGAGCATAATGATGCGGTGTTACGTGATGCAGCAATGGCTTCGACTCCGGTTTCGTCTGCTGCTGGAGAGTTAGATTTGGGTAGAGAAAAAGCGAGTCTTGCAAAGATGTTGAAGAAGAAAGTAACTGCAAAAGATAGATTGGCTTCGCGGTTGTTGAGTAGGAAGGCTATTGCAAGACAGGTGAATCTTGCAGGTGATGATTCAAAATACAGAGAAGCTTTTCCTAATCAATGGTAAAACTTTTTTTTATGTTACTTAACTTGTTTCTTGTGTTTTTTTTTTTACTTTTTTAAGTATGTTTTATGTAATAAGATATTTTGAAAATGTGTTGTATATAACAATGGGTACAAATAATAAACTTTAGTGATGATGTACGTTTCGACCAAATCGAACTATTTTTAAACTGGCTCGGTTTGAACTGTTACCGATCCAATCATTTACCAGGCCTAATTTGAAAGTTCTTAAATACGCTCCGGTGGATGATGTGTCAAGCCACATTAAGGTTTAAACCATGTTCGTACTAAACTCTGTAGAATGTCGCGACTTTACAGTTTTGAGATAAATACGCAGGTTCATGAAAATTCATTTTGAGGTTTACACTTTTATTTTGTAAATTTTGATCACTTAAACTTTTTACTAAAAGTCTAAAACGACCTGTTTTGACCGGAACCTGTTTAGTTATAACAGTGTTTGACCCGACCAAAAGTAAGCTACTTTTTAAGCGATCAGTTCTGACCCATATCCATACTAACCAACCACCCGCTCGACCTGACCCATCTATTTTACTAGGCTCAGTTTTATAGTACTTGATATCGTTTTCATATGTCGCTAAAAATTTCCGGTTTGTCGTTTGTGTCTGCATGATTGAGGATTTGACTCATCATATGATACATTGATACTACTGGTGATGTCTTTTCATAAGCCTACCACTTTTCATATGATACTTGTGGTGTCTTTTAAAACTTCAAAGTCTCATCACCAAACAATGTGACTATTTATGTATTTATGTGATGATAAATAAGTTTGCTCTAATTAGAATAGACAATTCTTTAAATGATGGTAGTTAAGGTACCTACTCTATTAGTTTCTTAACTGTTTGAAAGATCATATAATTAGTTTTTATCTTGTTATAATTTTCATGGATCTTAGGTTGATCAACTAACTAACTACCAACCAAGATGTCAGTGAGTGGTTTAGAAGATATCATAATTGTGCATGTTGAATATTATCATGCTGAAATTGCAACAAAGAAAAGTGTTTTTTTTCAACAGCCAACAAACAGATACTAGGTTAGGAATTTAGGACACTCTATGCCAATGTTCCAATTCATTTAGAGTGTGATTCATCTGTTAAAGTTTGCATGTAGCATGTCTTTCCATATCACGTGTCGTGTGTTATGCGGGCTTGGGTGAGAGAAAATATTTAAAGACGTGTAAACATTTTTTTTCTTACTCAAAATACCCAAAAGGGATGTAATGGAAGAGACTTGGTTAGTGATTAGATAATCATTATTCCCGACACAACCCAATGATTCACAAGTAAAGCGCTTAGATTTAATCTCTATCTGGTCAAAGATGGCCACCCTATTTACTGCCAGCCCCAATGGCCATGCCCCGTGCCCGTGTGTGACGGTGTAGTAAGGTGTTTGCTTATGTGGATGCTCTTCCGTGTCTTGGGCGTGATGATAACATATGCTCTAATATCATATGAGAGGAGATGCGTGCGTGCTTGATACGAGAGGACTCGGAATACCCAACAACTTCGTACGAATCTTCTATAGATTTTGTTACATGTAGTAGTTACCCTACGGGAACACCGGTTTGACTTACTATTTCATACGTAGTTGGTTGAAGTTACACAATTATGTTATACAAGATAAAATAAGAATCCGCTTAAAACCCGAAAATTAGTCCATATTATTTAAACTAACTACATATTTTCATATTATGAAAAAAAAATATATGACTATGAACCAAAATACCAAACATTGTTCTTGATGTGGATAAAAAATCATAATATCATATATTTCCTTCAAACTTGTAAATAAACATACACACACATTAAGATACTTTATATTATATAACTAAATATAAAAGAATTTAAAGATAGGAGAGGTTATAGAAGTGATTAGATGCGTGCATGTAGGGGACGAGGTTGGAAGTTTATAAATGCATAACATGCTTGAAATTAGGTATGTAAGATAAGAAGATATATGTTAGGCAGCCATCACAATCAAGATGGTTATGGGCGTTGTGACATTGCTCAATACATTTTCTCATTTTATTTATAACCAACTAAAATTAAATCCTTTTATTTTTCTATTTTTCTTATCCCTTTGAGAGAGAGGGGGGGGGGGGGGGGGTCGGTGTCTTCGAAAGATTTGCGCTAGGTTGGTTGGTTGGTTGGTTGGTTGTAAGTAGGTGGTTTTGGGTTTTGGTTGTCGTGAGTTTCTTGCTTGATTTTTCTTTTATTGAGGTTATTTTGTTGATAGTTTCAAATTTTTTTTTTTTTGAAAAAAGAAACTAACTCCCTTGACAAAGATAGAACAATAAACAAATCATTGACATGATGTAGTGATGTGTCCAACAGTGTTTTTCAATCATGTCATAATTTTCTATCCTTTGTATATCTTTAAAGTAAGTGAGATTGTTTAGCAGATCAGGTCATAGAAATAACTATGGGTGTAAATGTGTTGAGTTAAATTTGAGCTTGGTTTGTTTTAATTTAAAAGCGCTTGAGCACAAGCCCAGTTAGTTTAGAGTTTTATTTCTAAAATCCGAGCTCGATTTATGAGTAATTCGCCAAATTCATGCTCGTGTCTTTTATTATTTATATATTATAATAATAATTATATACATATTTAAATATACTTAAAACCTTTTTATCATATGTTTATGTATAAGAAAAGATATTATATAATTATATCAATAAAAATTTATGTAAATAAACAGCTCATTTAGTCTCGTGAGTCGGCTCACGCTAATATATGAAGCTTAGACTTGAGTCTGTCTTTAAATGAGCCTTAATAAAAGCTTAAGCCCGTTTAAGCTTAACTCGATTTGACCTTTTAACGAGAAGATCTTAACTAGCTCACAAGCTGCTCAACTCGTTTACACTCTTAAGAATAACAATAATGCAAGATACAAAAAGAGATAGATACATTACATTCAAAATAACATTATTTTTCTTCAAATAGAAATAATATAATACAAATTTACTTCCTTAAGAGTACCAAATTTGATAAGCCCATCTCAACCAACCACACACACACATATACATACATAATTCAATAATCCATTAATCCAACATTTTGTAATCTAGTTCACAATTTACAAATAATAATAATAATAATAATAATAATAATAATAATAATAATAATAATAAACCCTATCCACTGATCTCATTTCACAAAAAAAAAAAAAAAAAAAACTATCAAGAAAAGCAAAGCACATCCTGTTGCCCATTCTTGCCTTCATCTCCCTCCCCTGATTTCATCATCTTTAACCTCATTGGGGAGGGAAAAGCTTTCATCTTTACACCAACATCTTATTATTATTATTCAAATCCCACTATTATTATTATTCAAGATCCAATCTTTTTGCTTCAAGGGTGTTAATCTTTTTCCATTTCAAGATGGAAATTGATAACATTGAATGTGTTTCAACCTCTGATGGTGATGAAATCCCATATAATCACCATCATAATAATATTAATATTAATAATAATAATAATTACCACCACCATCATCAAAATAATACCCAATTTTCATCTTCCAAGAATCATCATCATCAACATAAAAATAATAATAATAATAATAATAATAATAATAATAATAATAATGTTGTTGTGCCTTCTATTAATCCCACAACTAGTGTTCATGAGCTTCTTGAATGCCCTGTTTGTACCAACTCAATGTACCCTCCTATTCATCAGGTTTGTTTTTTTTATTTTTATTAATTTTAATTTTATTTATCTTATTGATATGATTTGATTCAGGGATTTTAGGATTATGATATTGGTTTTGACTTTTTGGTCAAACATATTATTTTGTCAAATCATATTAATGTGAATTTTTATGATTTTATCACCAGTTTGCAGTGTTGTAGAAATTGCTAGACGCTAGTATGGCGGTGGGGTAGGGACTAGCGATTAATCAGGATTAGTTGGAATTAATCGGATTAAAATTTATATGTAAATTTTCAAATATACAATAATTTTGGCTGATTTTGGACAAATGGGGATTAATCGGCGACACGTCAGTGGGGTAGCGACTAGCGTTTAATCGGCACCTAGTCGGGATTTTTTACAACACTGCCAGTTTGTAATAATATATCATGACTTCAAGAAACAATCTTGAGTGTTGAAAACTTGAAATATCATGTTTGACTTTGAAAAGTCAATTTCATCTCTATGCAAAGTATGCAACACATTTGTGTAAAAAATTTATTTTTATGATTTTGTGCAGTGTCACAACGGGCACACGATATGCTCAACATGTAAGACACGGGTCCACAACAGGTGTCCAACGTGCCGTCAAGAACTCGGGGATATAAGGTGTCTTGCTTTGGAAAAAGTGGCGGAATCACTCGAGTTTCCTTGCAAATACAACTCCCACGGGTGCCCCGGATTCTTTCCGTATTACAGCAAGTTGAAACATGAATCTGTCTGTAATTTTAGGCCATACAGCTGTCCATATGCTGGATCAGAATGCTCGGTTGAAGGTGATATCTCGTATCTAGTTTCTCACTTGAGAGATGATCATAAAGTCGATATGCATTCAGGGTACACTTTTAATCACCGTTATGTGAAGTCTAATCCTCGTGAAGTTGAAAACGCCACATGGATGCTTACGGTTAGTATCATTCACATTCTTTTTGGGGTGTAAACGAGCCAAACCGCTTGTGAGCTACTTGAGATCAGCTTGCTAAAAGCTAGAATCAAGATGACACTTATTGAGCTCGAGTAGGCTCACAAGCCTAAATGAGTCCATTATCTTTATGACTTTTATTTAATGTATTAAATATATATTTACATAATAGTAATAATAACTATTATAGATGAAATTATGATCAAAGTAATTAAATAATATATCATGTTGAGAAAAGATGCAATACAATAATTGCTTAACGTACAAGAATACTTATATTTCATGAAATCATATCACAAGATCTCGAAATCGTCAATATATATCCAATTAATCATTGGTTCACCGAAATAAACAGTTTTGGATCGTTAATCGATCAATTTTTTACTTTTCTTCACCAAAACCGTTTTTGAGCGTTTTAGCTTTTGGCTGAGCGTTTTAGTATTTTTTTGCCTTTGAGCGTCTTGCGTACCTATCGTACGTTAAAGCATTATTGTACAGTATCTCGACACATATAATGTTATGTATAAATGTTTTAATTATAAACATAAATTTATATAAAACGTACAATAAATAGTAGACTAGCCAATCCGGCTCGAGCTTAAAAAACTACTTATGAGCTCAAGCACTAGAAATAGAGCTCCAAACGAGCCGAGCTCTTGTAGAGCTTGGCTTGGCTTGGCTCAGTTCGTTACACTCATAGGTAACGCAAAATTTTACTATTTTTTGATATGATATTGTTATTAACAAAAATTCTTAGATTTTCGAATAGTTTAATGTTGTTTCTTACCTACATATGTTTAATTTCTACTTGAGAGTTGTATGTTTGACTTAAAAATGGTCAAAACTTTACATATTCTAAACATTATTAATATTTACAAGATCTTTACATTTAAAAGTAAGTTCTTGTAACTTAAAGGTGGCTAGATGGACGACTTGCGTAGCATGTCAAAACGAGTTTGCGTTGAAATGGGTCATGTTTGTATGGCCTGAAATGGGCCGGGCCGGGTCGGGTCGGCCCATAAACCCTATGTTACAATTTTATTATTACACGCAGGTGTTCAACTGCTACGGCCAGTATTTTTGCCTCCACTTCGAGGCGTTCCAGCTCAGCATGGCGCCGGTCTACATGGCATTCCTCCGGTTCATGGGCGACGAAAACGATGCACGTAACTACCGATACAGTTTAGAAGTTGGCGGGAATGGCAGAAAGCTCATATGGGAGGGTACCCCTCGGAGCATAAGAGACGGTCACAGAAAAGTTCGGGACAGTCATGACGGGCTCATAATACAAAGAAACATGGCCTTGTTTTTCTCTGGAGGTGAAAAGAAAGAGCTCAAGTTGCGGGTCACGGGTCGGATATGGAAAGAACCACCTAACAATGATGGTACTACTGTTTACGTTCCAAATATGTGAGGTTAACTTGCTTGGTTTTGTTTTGTCGGTCCCGTTTGTAGACGGGACCATAAATGCATACGAAAGTAAACAGGAAACGGTGAATGGAGGCGCGTGTTTTTCTTTTTTTTTTGAATGTGTGGGAAATTTTATGGCAATGAGATTGTTTGTGCCTTTGTGTAAGTGATCTCTATGTAAAGCTAAAGCACATGACTTATGATGGAAATTTTTACATTATTTACATTGAATTACAAACCTCCGTTGCGACTGACAACACCAACACCAACACCAACACCACCACCGCCTTTACCACCGCTACGACTGACATCACCACCACCACCGCTACTGCCAACGCCACCCAGTTACAGTGATTCTCTTTTTCTTTTGTAACAAATACTACTCTACAGTTTATAACTTCAATACTAATTGGAAAATAAAATGGTCTAAACTTAACTTGATTAAAGTGTTAGCAAGTGAGCTTATTGCTTAGATAAGTATAGGGTAAAGTTATCGTACAATAATTGCGCGTACGATAGGTACGCGAATCACGCTCAAAGGCAAAAATACTAAAATGCTCAGCCAAAAACTAAAACGCCCAGCCAAAATATTAAAACGCTCAGCCAAAAATACTAAAACGCTCAAACACGGTTTTCGTGAAGATAGTAAAAAATTGATTGATTAACGATCCAAAACTGTTTATTTCGGTGAACAAATGATTAATTGGATATGTATTGACGATTTCGAGATCTTGTGATGTGATTTCATAGATCGATTTCATGAAAATAAGTATTCTTATACCTAATGTACGCTAAACAATTATTGTATTCTATGTTTTCTCAATAAGTATAATACTAATATTAATTAGATACAAATCTCCATTCCAAGCTATTTATAGAATTTAATCGGATTTTTGTATTAAGTTTACGAGAATGAAGAGGTAGGTCCCAGCAGAGCCCAGTTGGACCCGCAAGACTCACCTTCAACAGGGACGTCTGCGCAAAGGATAAACTCGCAACCCCTTGAAGAGGGACGTTTGCGCAGAAACCAACTGGGCCAGCAGGACCCACCATGCTCAGAGACGTGACGTCCTTACGCGCAGTACGCAAGCTTTTCCCGCAGGAAATGCCTCCCAATGGTGAAGTACTCCGCCTGTTCCCGCAGCTGCGGATACAAGCCATCAGGGAAGGCCACCCGCGCAGCAAGGGTACACGCACAAGGCACTTAACTCTCAAAATAATTCAGTAGTCACCTGAAGGAATGAGCAAAGCCGGGAACACTCCCGCACAAAGGCGGGAGGGGGAGTACTCCCGCCCAAAAGAGCCAGTCCGTACGATACGGGAGGATCTTTTGTACTGTACCTGACGAGGTATGGACAAAAGATCTGACCAAAGATACGACAGCTCACTGACAACAGTACAACAAGCAGCATGCTCTTGTACCTAATGTCACTATTAGCCGCTGCCTACTCACCAACTCCTGTCATACCACGTGCATAGCCTGCAGTTGCTGGAAAAGGAATAGTACACAGCCGGCCTGGTCACTATCAGCCGCTACCTACCCACCAACTACCAGCATGGCACGTGCGTAGGCTACAGTTGGTAGAACAGGAATACTATTCAGCCGGCTATACCTTCTTGGAAACCTACCTTCGGCTATAAATACCCCAAAAGGTATGATCATCTCATCTTATCTTGTATCTTATATCTTATATCGTATACCTGATATCTGCTCTAGCAATCTCTTAATATACATTTATATTCAAGAGCAATCTAGTCTGATTCTCACGCCGGAGGGTGGTCACAAGGAGGTACCCCCCCCCCCCTTCTCAGTGACGAGCTCACGGTGTCTGTTTTGCAGGTTATCAGAAGAACCATCTTTGCCGGATCTAACCCCTCGTGGGAAACATCTATTTAACCCCCCAGATTATCCGTAATCTGCCCGGGGTCAATTAGTGTTTCTTCATTGGCGCCATCCGTGCATAAAAGCTAGAACTTAATCTTTTTCAGTTTTCTCAAAACTTCTGGAAAGATGGTTAAAGAAACTCCGGTAACCACAACCCCAGCTACTGGGGGGAATACCGGCGACTACACAGTTTTTACGAACACTACCCCGGTTACCCAAGCCGGGGCAAGTGCAGTAAATTTTACGAACACTACCCCAGTTACCCAAGCTGGGGCAAGTGCAGTAAATAATCGCTCACTGGGATTCACCGATACCCAGTTAGAGAGACAACAAACGAGGCTCCCCCGCCAAACACTCGATGAAGTTAAAGCGTGGGCGGAAGCACGTCAAAAAGAATTCCAAGCTGAGTTGGATGAACGCTTACGTTCACTCCAACAGGCTGACGAATTCGTAGAGTACTTTGACGATGATTCGGAGGAATCCGATAGTGACGCAAACCCTCGTCATAGGGCGAAAGGGAAGCGTAAGGAAACGGACTCCCAACCGAGAAGGCATTTTGGAGAAACCTTCAAACCAAAAAACGCGGGTGGAAACCCACGTGACTTCTCCAAAGCATTTAGACCAACTGCGGCAAATGCGGGAACGTCCAAATTTGCAAGGGACATTGCGGAAACAATCGCCCCGAAAAGTGCCAAACAGATGTCCAACATCGGCACTTACGATGGTATATCTGATCCAGACGATCATTTGAACAGATTCATAGCGGGAGCAGCCGTCAGTAATTGGACGGAACCTACGTGGTGTTACATGTTCCAAATGACGCTTGTTGGGCCAGCTAGAGCGTGGTTCGATCGTCTACCGGTCAACCACATCTACGATTGGGCAGACTTCCAGCAGAAGTATAGCCAACACTTCAGCCAACAAAGAAAGTATACCGAAGAGCAATGGACAATCCTCAAATGCATTCGAGAGGAAGATGAATCTTTGCCAGACTTCATCACTCGCTTCAACTCAAAGAAGCTAAGTCTGGGTAATATTAGCGAAGATCTTGTTCGCGCTGCTTTTATCCAGGGCGCGAACGACCCAGAGCTCATCCGCACCTTAACGGGTAAAGATGGCATGCCATCCACATGGGATGCCATCATGACAGCAGCTAAACGCTTTGCGGAAACGGAGAAGCAACTGGGTAGAGATCTCCCCCAGAGCACAAACCTCTACACCCAGAAAACAAGAGAAGACAACGTCCTTACCGCCCGACTAAACAAAAAGCGGAAGCTAGGCATTTGGCAGTCAAGGGTAAACTTTGACACCTCATCCGGCTTGCAACATCGGTTAGGCGGAAGGGATAACGTACAGTAGAACCAGAACTCCAGATGGACGTCACTCACCAAAAGCGTCACCGAGATATTCGCCACTGAGGAGCTCCCATGGCCAAAGGCTCCAATAATCCGACATCGTCACAATGCTGATCGGAGCAAATACTGTGACTTTCACAGGACAAAAGGCCACAACACTGAAGAATGCACAGACGTGAAGGACATCGTCGAAGCATTTGTCAGAGATGGGACGCCCGCGCACCTCGTGGCGTAACGAACGCTGAGCAGGCTGATGCGTGTAGAACCCCAGTTGGGGAAAACACGAATAAAATTGCAGCTTCAATGTTGGAGACTACATACTGCGTAAACAACGAGATCCCGAACCATGTGCATATCGGCTCGATGGCACTCCCATCCCAACAACATGGAAGGGAGCTCAATCACACAGTTTGCATGTAGATCAATTCCAAACTTGTAAAGAAAAGGCCCAGAGCCACTTCTAATGGAAATGATTCTCCTTAGAACATTGATGCTGATGATCTTACATTTATACTAACTTTCCACACTGATATGCCGGTCTTCACCGCATACATAAGTGGGGAAGTCGTTGCTAGTGGAAGGCGGCAAAACCCGCATAAACACAAAAAACGGCAAACCTTCACGCAGGTCAGTCATAGGTAAAGTTTGGTGATCCCACTAAATGAAAGTGCCGGTCCTAACCGCACAAATCATGATAGAGGAAACCGAACTAACCTATTGACAACCGCGCGTCGAACGGTTAATTTATTCAAAACACTGATGCCGGTTTTCACCGCATAAATAAGTGTAAAGAAATCGTTGCTTGTGGAAGGCGGCAAAACCCGCATAAACACAAAAAACGGCAAACCTTCACGCAGGTCAGTCATAGGTAAAATTTGGTGATCCCACTAAATGAAAGTGCCTGTCCTAACCGCACAAATCATGATAGAAGAAACCGAACTAACCTATTGACAACCACACGTCGAACGGTTAAACTATTCAAAATACTTAGAAAATTCCTAACGGAAGGACGAGGAAAACCTCCACGCAGGTTAGATATAGGTGAAGTTTAACCATCCTACCAAGTGCAAGTGACGGTTTTACCCGCACAATCACGAAGGAGGAAGCAAAACTTCAACCTATTATCTACCACGTTCAAAGGTTAACTTATTCTAAAACCTTAGAAAATTTCTAACGAAAAGATGAGGAAAACCTCCACGCATGTCAGATATAGGTAAAGTTTAGCCATCCTACTAAGTGCAAGTGACGGTCTTACCCGCACAATCACGAAGGAGGAAGCAAAACTTCAACCTATTATCTACCACGTTCAAAGGTTAACTTATTCTAAACACTTGGAAAGTTGCTAATTTAAACTAAAGTATGCATGAGCAAGTCATATAACGTTTATAAAGCAAGTAATCCAGTGAAAAAAGATTTATATTTCATAATAATTCAAGTATTACAAGAATGGCCGGGTAACTACCCGCCTACAAGAATATAAATCTATACAATGTAAACCTATCCTAACAGTGGGAAGGGATCTTAAGGTTCAAGCTTCAGGACCACTCCCCCCAAACCCACTTGTACCCGCACCATCAGTTGGCTGTGGCGGTTCAAGGAAGGTCTTTAGAATGGCTAGCCCATCATCAGCAGCAGCAACTTCGTTCACCTTCTCCACCACCGGATGCGGGAATGCGGCATACTGATTCACTGCTTGGTCATATACAGCTTCAGTATCAACATCATATAAAGGGAAGTTGGAAGGCGGGATGCCTTTCTCAACGAACCCTAGACCAAGCAGGAAGCCGGCCTTTTCCCCATCCTCATGAGAAGCGTTGAGGGCTGCGCTCATAGCATTGTCATAAGATGTATCCGTGAAGACCCGATGCACAACCTACAAAAAGAAAATGTGTCAAAACCTTTTCTAAGTACAGAGAAAAGCGTAAAGACATTATGAAATTACGCATACCTGAGACAACGCTTCTCGAAGAAGCCATTCCTTGGCAACCAGAGCCTCCTGGAGGGCGGCTTGAGCTTGGTTACGGGCGCGTTCGGCTTCACTTTTATTAAGGTTGGCAAGCAACACTTCCTTTGCAGCAGCCTCTTCAACGCCCTTTAGCTTCCGCTCAGTGTGGTCAAGCACGCCCCTCTGGTCCAAGATCTCTTGGAGCTTCTTGGCGTCTTCCATAGCCAAGGCATCATGAGCCTGCTGGAGCCTCTCTAGCTTGGCTTTAAGCTCCTCGTTCTCAATGCGTAGAGGCTCAGCGACAGCTTCAGCCTTGGTGGCCCTCTCAGTTGCGTTCCGGGCAGTTTCCTTAGCCAGCCGAAGCTGTTCATTAACAGCTTGGGCAGCCTTGGAACGGGTCTCGAGACGGGCCTGAACTTCAACTTCAAGGGCCTGGAAGGCCTTCTCCTTTTCCGCAGCCACTGCGGCAAGCCTCTTGTTCTCCTCCCGGACAGCCCGCGCCTGAGCTACTTCTTGGATACGAGCTGCTTTTAACTTGTCGTTTTCACGACAAAGCAGCTCGACGCGCGGCTGCATCCGGGCCAGGAGAATCCGAAGCTCATTGGTTAGCCTACCCTCCTGGTTGCTAGCCATTGCTTCCCCCAACGCACCACTGGGAGCTGCGTGACGAGCCCACTCCACGCACTCCACAGACGTGCGAAGGGTTGTTCCTCGGCGGATGTTCCATCGTGGAACATACACTTCATTGGAATCCAACACTGCAAAAAACAAAAAGCAGTTAGGAAAAGATGATATAAAAAAAAGGCCAAAAGAACCCTACGCACCTGTAGGGTCGACAACAGGCCGATAGCCGCTAAACCCATCACCTGAACCCAAGGGAAATCCATCCAAGAGGTCAGGCAGATGGGAAGGAGGCAGAGGTTGGCGAGAAGCCCCAAGCATACCTGAGGGATCGGCCGTAGTTGCCGACGTCGGAGGAGGCATGGAGGCCGCCGCGGTAGAAACCAACGGAGGTGAACTCACCGGAGGTGAACTCACAACCGTGGTCGCCGCTGCGGAGGAGCCCGCAGAAATACTCACCGCCGGCTCAGTGAAAGATTCAGTAAATATGGAACTGACAGCCGGCGGAGATGTCATCACAGTTGGAACAGTTGGCTCAACTGGGTGAGCAACTGAACCAACTAAAGCAGGCGCAGCCGCCTGGGTCATCACCTCAGGTAGGTTGACCAAGCCTACCGTCATGGGTCCGGAGGTGCTCCTCCCCGCTCCACCCTGGAATGCGGTAGCATCCACGCCTGCACAAAGAACATATAAGTATAATGGCGGAAAGATATGAAGTTAAAAAGTAAAGGAAGTTTGTACTTACGGGTTTTCTTGAGCCTAAAAGTGCGAACAGGCGGGGACGAACCCGATGGAGCCGGCCTCTTCACGCCGCTCACCGTCGTTGTCCTGGGCTGCTCGGAGGTGAGAGTCGTCTCAGCCTCCGGAGCAGTGGTCTTATCACCACCAGGGTTCCCCGCCACCTCCTCGCTTTCGGTCTCTGAATCAGACCGATGCACCGGATCGGCTGTGGAGGCAACCTTCGCCTTACCCTTCCCGCCGGCAGCCTTCTTTTTCCGCACTAACGGAGGACCATCTGCGTATTCCTCATCAGAAGACAAGATTAGAGGAATTCCAGCAGAGGTTTCAGCATTGAGAGGTCGAGGGTTGAATAACGCCTTACCTGGCCGCGTGGCGCTCAGAATAGGGTGGCCTGGCGGGTAGACCTCCACAAACCGATCCCTCGTTTGCTCCAAGATGGGCAACTCGTTCTCATCGAGAGCACGAGTACCCATCCGAGCGGGACCATCAGCCTCCCGCGGCTGCAGGAGCGACTGCAAGTCATTCCCCTCTGAAATAGAAAAAAAAAATAAATAAACAGTTTGAAGAGAAACCTATATCAACAAAGAAGACAGAGCATACCGTAAGGGACAGAGTTCAAACCGTATTCGAGGACGATGGGAATCTGGGACGCCTCCTTCCACACCCGGCTCATCCCAAGCATCACCATCCCAGACTCCGCAAAGCGGTACACCGGAGTCTGGACCCGGGAGATCTTGGCGAACCTCTCCGCCTCCTGGTAGTTGAGGGCGTGAAGGGCTGGGAGTGGTCTCCCATTCTTAAACGTCATCGCAAGGGGGACGACGCGAGCGGAGATATAAAAAAACTCACGCTTCCACGACCGAAGACTGCGCTCGATGGCGCAAATCTTCAACCCCTTGATCCGATTGACCAAGGTGTACCACCCCTGGATGCACCTCTAAGAATAGAAGGTCATCAACCGGTCAACATGGGGCTCCACGCCCAGAATGAGGCACACCCACTCAAAGTGGCGAATCTTGGCGATCGCTATCGGGTGTACCTCCGTCAGATGCACACCGTGCCTCTCCAATACACGGTATACAAACTTCGTCAATGGGAATCTGAGATTCCCATAAACGAAGAATGCAGCGTACACCCCTATCTTGCCCTTGGGGGCATCGTACACCGTCTGGTGTGGCTCCGGAAACTCAGGCTCGTACGGCTCGAGCATGAACTTCCGGACGATGTACTGAAAAAGCTCGGCAGGAAGAGCGCACTGGCACTCGCCAGCAGTGCTCTTGTCGTCCTTATCGGAAGTGGACGACGGATTCTCGACGAACACGTCAGACTCCTCGGCAAAAGAAGACATGTTTGGATGTACAGAAAAACGATTTCAGAAGAATGCTCGACGGAATAGTGAGTATTCACCGGAAATCGTTTAGAAGATGAAGAGAGAAGTGAAAGTGTGGATTGCAAAGGACCCTCTCCCCCTTTATATACTCATCGCAATTAATGCGATGAATTTAATGCGGAAGAGAGAGAAATCGCAGGTGCAATGAAACTATGACACGTGGCAAAGAGCAAGCTGGCAACAGCTGTTGAAAGGACGCGTGCCATTAATTTCGCGGCCACGCGCCCGAAAAATCGCGCCCACGCGCCTGAAAAAGCGCCTGGAATGACCATATACTGTCACGTCGCCATAACTTCCTGCACGTCCTGACACTGTCAGAAGAAACCGTCGGACGACGTTTCAACAGTTTGGACTGTTCTTATCCTTTCACCAACTCTTCGAATTTCAAAATTTCAAAAAGATTCAAAAGTAAGCGGGAAAATACCCCTTACCTTGGCAACCAAGTAACTATAAGACAGGTGCGGGTACAGTGTTAAGGCAAAACCCTTCACATACTTAGCACCTGCAGGGAATTGAACCAAGAATACCTCGGCGACCAAGTAACTATAAGACGGGTGCGGGTACAGTGTCAAGGCAAAACCCTTCACATACTTCGCACCCGCAGGGAATTGTTGCCAGGAATACCTTGGAAGTAAAGTAACCATAAGATGAGTGCGGGTACAGTGTCAAGGCAAAACCCTTCACATATCTAGCACTCCGCAGGGAATTGAAACCAAGAAGGATCTTCTGGGCCATGCTTGCGGAAACGGGAATAACATCCCCGCATAGCGGGAACGTCGAGAACTATATTGTTTGAAGCTCCAAGATGGAATTGGTTGTTTTAACATAATTGATCACTATGTTCAAAACTACCAAAACCTCATGGAGAATCTACACAAGTGGGACTCAACGCTCCTGACTTGCGAGGAGGTTACAGACCTACCCGCATCATACCCAAAGATCAAGCAGGAAAGTCGGGAATTTCTGCACGTGACATTAGGACTTCCGCGGGAAGAATCCCCATGGAAAACCTAAAAACTAAACCCTTTTCAAAACACTTTGCTTAAGTCCAAAAGTTCACTTCACTTATTAAACATTCATGAAAAGAACATTGGACTGGGGGGACTTGAAGAGGTAGGTCCCAGCAGAGCCCAGTTGGACCCGCAAGACTCACCTTCAACAGGGACGTCTGCGCAAAGGATAAACTCGCAACCCCTTGAAGAGGGACGTTTGCGCAGAAACCAACTGGGCCAGCAGGACCCACCATGCTCAGAGACGTGACGTCCTTACGCGCAGTACGCAAGCTGTTCCCGCAGGAAATGCCTCCCATTGGTGAAGTACTCCGCCTGTTCCCGCAGCTGCGGATACAAGCCACCAGGGAAGGCCACCCGCGCAGCAAGGGTACACGCACAAGGCACTTAACTCTCAAAATAATTCAGTAGTCACCTGAAGGAATGAGCAAAGCCGGGAACACTCCCGCACAAAGGCGGGAGGGGGAATACTCCCGCCCAAAAGAGCCAGTCCGTACGATACGGGAGGATCTTTTGTACTGTACCTGACGAGGTATGGACAAAAGATCTGACCAAAGATACGACAGCTCACTGACAACAGTACAACAAGCAGCATGCTCTTGTACCTAATGTCACTATTAGCCGCTGCCTACTCACCAACTCCTGTCATACCACGTGCATAGCCTGCAGTTGGTGGAAAAGGAATAGTACACAGCCGGCCTGGTCACTATCAGCCGCTACCTACCCACCAACTACCAGCATGGCACGTGTGTAGGCTACAGTTGGTAGAACAGGAATACTATTCAGCCGGCTATACCTTCTTGGAAACCTACCTTCGGCTATAAATACTCCAAAAGGTATGATCATCTCATCTTATCTTGTATCTTATATCTTATATCATATACCTGATATCTGCTCTAGCAATCTCTTAATATACATTTATACAAGAGCAATCTAGTCTGATTCTCACGCCAGAGGGTGGTCACAAGGAGGTACCCCCCCTTCTCAGTGACGAGCTCACGGTGTCTGTTTTGCAGGTTATCAGAAGAACCATCTTTGCCGGATCTAATCCCTCGTGGGAAACATCTATTTAACCCCCCAGATTATCCGTAATCTGCCCGGGGTCAATTAGTGTTTCTTCAGAGAAGAAAGCGAAAAAAAAAAGTATTTGAAACATAGCAAATGAACAAATGAAGGTGAAACAGACCAAATGAAGTTTACCATAACTTGTTTTGAACCAAACCAAACTGTTACTTTTTTAGACCAACTTATTTCACCCTTGTTTTGACCCAAGCCAAACTGTTACTTTTTTAGACCAACTTATTTCACCCGAATTTGCTTAGAACCGATGTTACTTTTTTAGACCAACTTATTTCACCCGAATTTGCTTAGAACCCATCTTGACTCGTTATCCAACCGACCCAACCCGTTCATATTGCCAGGCTCAGTATCAACCAGTTGGGTTAAAGCGCTGGAATCTGTTTGATAACGTTGCAGTCATTCCCTGTAACACCGACGAACTTCCTTCTTAACTAGCAACACCACGATCGCCATGGCGATCACAAGAAACAAAGAACCATTTTGTCTATTTATTCATATCAACTGAATAAAACAAATGTCAAAATCACAAGATTGATCCTAAAGTTATACTCTTGGCTGTTATTAACACTTCATTTGTGCATACAAATTCTTCAAGAAGACTAAACTCCACTCAAACTCAAGCCAACCGACGAAAAACCCGACACCAAAATACAACAAACAAAAGAATAGTCAAATATAACCAACTTTTAACTGCTGAAGGTTTTGAAACATATGTGCCAAGAACATATGCACATAAGGTCTTGTACACACACAAATAAAAGAAACAAATTTTATATATGCTAGTTATTTATAAGTTCCATAAACCTTCGTATTAAACGATTAAATCTAGACGACGATCCATGACCTGAGAAACAGCTTCAACGAACGCAGCCTCGCTACAACCGGGAAGAACAAGATCTTCCGCCTCTTCAACAATTTCTTCAATCACGGATTTCTTATTAATATTCTCCCTGCACATAATATTTCCGATAATGAAAGGCGTGAATCCTTTCTCGACACCTTTCTTAAGTAACATAGTGGATATACGAAGAGTGCGTGCACATTCGGATGGTAAATTCCATCCGTAAAAGTTAAGTAACGCGATATCTTCCTCGGCATCTAGTGACTTGATGTAATCAACTGTTTCGGGATTAAACGGTTTGCGAGCTTGTGGCCAGTAGAGCCAGTCAAATGTGCAATCTTCAAACTGATGTTAAATTAAAAAATAAACAAAAACCATATTTTAAAAACTATTTAAACAAACATAAAATAATTTAGATTAGGGGTGTGCGTGGTGCGGTTTGGTTCGGTTTTTAGCTAAAACCAAACCGAAAACCAAAACTTCGGTTTTTGGAGTTTTTGAAACCGTTTGGTTTCGGTTTTGGTTTTAGTTTTTCGGTTTTCTTTCTGGATTCGGTTCGGTTCGGTTTTGTTTTTTTTTGGTTTTTGCCATTTGAGGTTGAAAATTTTAGACCGAAAAAAATTTGCAAAAGATAATGAATTTAGATATATATAAATTTGTTAATTGTAAAATAATAGACTGTTATATCTTTGACCAAAAATATTTGAGTAACATATTTATTAAATTCTTATAAATTAGTTAATATAAAATATAAAAAAAATTTAAAAAAATTTAGGAATTCGGTTCGGTTTTTTCGGTTTTTATTACATGCAAAACCAAAACCGAACCATTAGTTCGGTTTTTACAAAGACATAAAACCAAATCTTCGGTTTTTGTTTCGGTTCGGTTTTTTCGGTTTCGGATCGGTTTTTTCGTTTTCTTGCACACCCCTAAATTGTAAATAGCAAAGATATGAAAATTACACTGGTGGGAAGACAGTAACCATGGTCAATCGGAATAAGAACAAATTGACCATCTTGCCCTTTACTGACTAAAATATTTCCGGCATGTCTATCAGCATTCGCCATCCTAATATCCAACACAGAGATCTTATGCACCTCATCGACAGGAAACGCACCGGGACCCATATCCTCACAACTCCCATTATTCTCCATAAACATCTGCAACGAACCGATCTTCTCTTTCACACCGTCCGGATGGTTAAACCCTTTGTGCAAACACGCAGCCAAGAACGTCGGCGGGACCCCCGAAAACCCAACGTCCACACCGGATATACCCCTGCGTTCGCCTCTCGGGTGGTCCAAAAGATACGCAGCAACTTCCCGTAACGCACCCTCACCGACCGTCGTCCCTTTTTTTAAACCTTCGCCGTCCGTCGACACCGGTAACCCTCTCGGGTTATTTACCGCCTTCGGTTCCTCGTCAATCGGTTTGAAAACCGAAATATATTTACTTCCCGACGAATTCGTCATGAAGTAGGCCCCACCGGTACCTTCCGATGACCTTATCGGATAATTCCCGTTCATCAAACCGTCGTAAGTCGAGTTAATTAAATCCAAAACGACCGTCGGAAGACTCGCTTTCGGGTTAACAATAACCGGTTCTAACCATATAGATCTATTCAAAGCTTCTTTCGGAACCGACCCGTAATACTCTATACCATGAGCTCCATTCCTAAGTTCTCTAACCGCAAGATCGTCTTTTTTCGAGTCTTTAGACTGCGAAGCAACAATCGAGAGCTCGAAATTCTTATCTACCGGTTTAGGTCGAATCTTCGCAGACTTCCTAACGACTAAATGAATAACCGCGTCGTTATTATTCTTACAAATATCATTAATCAACCTCTCGTCCTCGAGCTTATGACCCTTGAACAAGATCTCTTGTTCATCAATATCCTCCGTTTTCTTCCCCTTAGAAAGCTTCCGTTTCACATACCCGACGTCATGATTCTTCTCCACATGGAACGTAAACTCTTTCCCGCACGACGTTTTCACATTAATCACTTGCAAATCCGAAAGCCGAACAACTAAATGCACAACATTCCCATCACCAACACCGTAATCCTTCACCAACGAGTTACTCCTCGACAATTCCCGGCCCCCACACACCAACTTCTGATTCTTAACAACAAACCCCTTATAACTCTGAATCCGAAGCTTCACCGACTCAATCGAATCCGACTCCAACACTCTCATCGGCACCACCGACCCCGGTATCGCCAAATGGATCATAATCTCTTCTTGGTTACAAACCGGCCCCAACGGCAACACCGAGTCATCACTAAACGGACTAATCGCAATCACACCAGCCGACGACATCTTTTCTGTTAATATTTACCCAAACCCAACAAAACCCGAATATATTTCACCGATTGGAACCCGAATACATCAAAACGCCCAAATTTTACCCATGATTAAGGTTCAATTTGTTACGGACCAACAAACCCTAGATATGTACAGGGGTGACTAAAATGAAATTAAAACCTACAGGACCAAGATCCAGAGACCCAGATCCTAAAACCAGTAACAAGTAACGAAATTGACGAATAACAACGATCAATTGAAACAAATTAGAGTGAGATGTGCATAGAACAAGAAGAGGAATAGATTCTTACCCAAGTGATGAAAATGGAATTGAGAAAATGGGTGCGAATAAGATGGAATTGAATTGAACGTGTGTGTGGTTTGACGGGTTCAAAGGTGAATGATGATCGTTGATTAATCGAAATTGGTGGTGGTTTACGATGGCTTGAAGGAAAAGAAAGAAATGAGAGAGAAGATAAGTGTTAGAATTTGGAATTAGAATACGCGTGTTGAATTTTGACTTTTTGTTCAAGACAAAGATACTTTGATGAATTTCAAAATGTGACAATTTTGCCCCTCGAGCTTCGGTTTTGAAAGATTGGTTAACTATAACTATAACTGAATGGTTGGCTAAGTATCGGTTATAGGTCATTTTCGGTAAAGTCAGGTAGATTGTTCAATGTATGTTTTTATATGTTTTCGGTTGAAAATGGTTTGGTTATGGTGTTTCAAGCTTTATAAAGTTTCAAATGCGGAACATGTCAGTTTCAAATTTGGTTTATGGTTTTTCAAACTCGGCTATGGATGCTAGAAAGATGAGTTTAAATGTTTGAATCTTGAAAAGGAGGTATATAATTTTGAATAACACAAACAAACCCGGTTTAGTTTGGTTTCAGTTAACGTTGGTTAATGAAGACACGTTGATTGTAACCAAAACTAAAATGTTCGGTTAATTAGATTCAATTAATTGTAACTGTTGGTTTTGCTCGGTTATGGTTAATTTGGGTTAACGATTCAGTTTTCGCTTATAGTTTGGTTATGACTAAGAGAAACAAGTGGAAATAAAACTCGAATATGAAACTTCTCCTAAAGATAATAAGATGGTTACCAGTGTTTTGTCTCTTGAACGTTTTATTTGAGATCTTAAGCTTATATATGTTAGTATTTTGAATTAAGTTTACTTTATTATAAATAATTTCACTGAGAGTTATTCAAACATATATATTCTTAAGTTATCCCGGCACATAAGTATTTTTTTCTCTTTATTTAGTCATTAATCTTTTTTGAGTTTAAATCAAGCGTGCTTTTAAAAGACATGCAATACTATGAGTCGAGATCGAACTTGGCCTAACACCATCACCATGCTAGATCATATCTACTCGTTTGCCAAGACTAGTTTAAACAAAGAGATAGAACAAGGAATGCATACATAAATATGATGAATTATATTACTTCCTTAACTATTAATATTACTAAGTTCCTATAAGAAACTTGTTTATAGTTAAAGTTGATGTGAGTTAACAAGAGAATCCAAATAATGACACCGTTATAGTTTAAAAACCCTATGGATCGAAAGTATATGCATATTAAGTAGAAGGTTGAAAATGAGATGTTCTTGAAACATTTAAAGAAAAAATATAAAGCATATTCCCCACCCGAAGTCCAACATAATTTCTTGCTTTTATTTTATTATTATTAGGAAACTTCCTATCTCTTTCCTAGTATTGCCAACCACGTTCAAATCTAAATAAATATAAATAAATAAATAAAATAGAAGCTTCTTTTGTGTCTTTATAACTAAACGTACTTAGTTTAAATAAAAATAAATAAATAAAATAGAAGCTTCTTTTGTGTCTTTATAACTAAACGTACTTCGTTTATTTTGCGTTTCCTACCCGTATATTGTTTTAGTTTTATTTTTTACGGTTATTTGAATCACTTGGATCATTGACTCATCCGATCATCTTCATTCTTCTCTTAGAAGTAAACCCATAATAATAAAAGGTGAAAAACCTCATGGTTAAATATGAAACACTATTTTATAGGATAGCAGTTATACATGCGATGTTATATGGAACAAGGAATGGGCATTTTCAGTACCGGTATTCCCGAATTTTGCATGAACTACCGCTATATCGGTATTGGTGCCATACCGAACATTTCAGTACCGGTACCAAATATTTTTAAATTTCGAGATCGGTACCAGCACCGTCCCGATATCATAAGTCATAACTATATGAAACAGATTGTTGGATCATCAAGAAATTACATACATATAAGCTGAAGGAAGCAGATATGAGAATGCTAAGGTGGATGTGTGGGCACACAAGGTTGGACTGAATAACAAACGAGGTTTTTCAAGAGAGATTATGGGTGACTAACATATCAGATTTGACAACTCAATTTATGACCGTAGAAAACATTACTATAGAGGGAATGAGGGGCAGAGAGCGACCCAAATTGACTTGGGATGACAGAATTACACGTGATTTGCCCGTCCTGCAACTTTCTAAGGATATGATTGAGAACAAAAATTATTGAAACATGGAATTATTATTAAACACCTATAGAAAGAATGTAGAGATTTTGATTAGAATTGTGTCTTAAGGACTTTCCTTTTCCTTATTTTTAGTGTCAAGATATATTATTTTAATATTTAATTACTTTCTTAATTTTTATTTTTCTATTTATTATTATGTTTCTTATATTTGATCTTACGTATGTGGTTTTGAAGTTGAGTGTCTTCTTGAAGGCAATATCTCTATTCTTCAGAATAAAAGTACGGTTTGTCTAATTATTACCTTTTTTAGACTATGCTAATATCTAGATTATTGATAAGTATCTTTTATAAAATATGATTGTTTGTTTTCATTACACAAGAGATTTAAATAGAAAACTTTCTCCTATTGTATTCAAATTAAAGTATTTGAATGACTCATCTCAATCATCAAAACTTTGAGATGATTAGCCTATATTGTTTTAGTTAATTGAAAATAATAGTAATCAATTTGGATATATAATTCATAGTGGCTTAGTTACTACCATTTTAAGATCCACACGTGTACACTTTTATGTATCATATTAACATATTCTTTTCTGTTTTAAAGTTTCTAATACAACATGCAACTTATTTAGTTTAGTCGGCTAATATGCCAATATTTATTTTAGTTAATTCATTCATCTTTTGTCGTCTGGTCTCAAAATATAATACTTTTGTTTTGCTTTCCACCTTCTCTTATTCATATTATTAATCTATATAAAGTTAGGTGACTAAATTCACTGTACAATTTTGAATGGCCATGGCTAGCTAACTAAAGTGTTCATTTGAAGCCTTCACAGTCAATTCTGAGTTTTCCAAATCTTAATATATTTTTAACCTATACATATATTAAAGTTGGGTTACATGTATCTTTTTTTTTTCTTACTTTGATTGGAATAAACGCTAGATACCACTAGCTTAAGAGACAATAGGCTCTTAATTAATTAATTAATTAATTTACATACAACTATACAAGGTGGGCTAGGTCAAACCTATGTTGCATTGCCGCAACCAACCTACTTGTAGGTGTCGCCGTATGAAAATATACCGTATCATTGAAAAATCCAGATACAAAAATATCACATAAAAAATCTATGAACACTAGTGTCTTGCAACACCGCATGTATAATGTATGTCCGCGACCCGCCCTTACATACATGTGTGTATTTACTCTTAAAAGAGACTTCCAAAATCAACATTTTTTATACATGTTTTGTCCATGACATGTAGTGGCTAACATTCAAGTGCCAAAGTAGAAGCATACAAAAGAATGAAACAGGACCAAATTATATCTTAAACGGCTCGGATAAAACGAAGAAAGCGAGGCTGTTTCACACTCGGATACATTTTTTACACGTTCAATCGCAAAGAGGAAGACGGTTTTAGCCGGTCGTGTATGTCTCCTCTACCTGAATGTTCATCACAAAGCTTGGAAACCTCAAAGTTATGTCCCTAAAAACCATCATTAACAAAAAGTTATATATAGTTAATATAATTATAATGTAACTATGCTAGTAATATGGCTTACATTTAATGAGGAAGAGTCATATTCTTCAATAACGACGAGTTTTTGTCTACGTATTCTTTCCATTCTTCTTGGTCGATCCTACCATCGCCTTTACTATCTGCTTCAGTAAACGTCTGATAAAAAATAAAAAAGTATACTCATTCATCACAATTAAAGCAATATGATTTAGGAGGTTATATGCATTAAAATTTCACTTTGTGCGACTTTCAACCTGTTTGACCCGTTAGAAATAAAATTTACAAAAAAAAAAACATAACCCAGACTAATCCAATTATAAGTAAACGGGTTGAACTTGCCACCTGTAACAATAACAAGCAAGCAATGCATACCTTTTCTACAATCGTTTCGATTATATCATTCGATAGTTCAAGATCAGATTCATTAAGAAGAGCCAAAACCATCTTCTTCAACTGCAAGCATGCAGCATTCAATATTATGAAAAAAGCGCAAAACAATTTTACATATATACGAAAAAACATGAGCGAAAACAAGAAACCGAACAAATTTACCTCCTCGCGTTCAATGAAGCCTGTTCGCCCGAGATCATATAACTTGAAAGCATCTGCCACAAATCATTTTTTATATTTAATACTTGTACAAATGACAATGAAATATGTTAAATGTATATCTTAATATCATTTCTTACACAGAACTTTGTCTACTTGAGGAGCTTTCGGATGAAATACGCCTAACGAACGAACAAACTCGCTGAAGTCGATATGCCCACTCCTATTCACATCAAAAAGATCAAATATCTGCAAAAGTAACATCATAAGTTGCTTCAATGTTTTAAATCATACAATATTAAAATATGTTAAGATTAAGAACATCACTTACTCGATCTGCAAACAAGTTTCGTTTATCATGATTTCTAAACAAGGCTAGAAGAAACTCATCCTGCAAAAGACATAAGATTATTATTTAACAAAGTTTTCAAAAAAAATAAATAAAATAAAATAATATGAGAACATTACTTTCCCTATAAGCCCATCATCAACCACAGAACTGCTTAATTTCCCGAACAGCTCGTATAAAGCCTCCACTTCATTAACAGTAACTGCAAGAATCGAAATTGTTTCGTGCCATCTATAAAACTATAACAAAATGATAATTTTTTTTTTTAAAATAAAACACTTAAACAACTTACAAGGGGTCTGAGCAGCAAGCTCAGCAGGATCAAAAGAAGGTAATCTTTTAAGACTCTTCGATGAAGTTGAACAAAAACAACCCATGGTTACACGACAACAATCCGTAAATCTTTAATGTTGCATGATCAAATACTTAGCTGAATTTGTCATTGTGATTATTAGAATAAAGAGAGTTGCATATGTGTAAACAACCCTCCAAAGTGACAGTAGCCTTTGATTATGCCTATAAATAACTGCAAAAAAAAAAACTGGTTTAATACAAATAACAAAAAGAAAACTTTAATATTCAGTTTAATATAAACTACACACAAGTACCTAAATATACTGGTTTAGTGGAGTTGCTAACAAATGACATAATTTCATTATTGAAATAATAACTTAATAAATTGAAAACACACATTAAATGACTATAAATGAATGATAATAATAAAATGAATAACATGATTTTTTAATCCACCTATGTTGTCAAAAGCCCTTCGGGCGTGCGCCTCTACTGAATGGCGATGCATCGAATATTGTGGCAAACTTATGTTTATGCTACACGCGCCTTGCTTATCTTGGGTACTGGCTTTTTTAAGCGCCTTACACCTTTGACAACTATGAGATCCAAACAGACATATGAATATGGATTCAGTGGAGATGCTAACATATTACCTAACCTCAAACTATTGAAATAACTTATTAAAGTAAATACCTACATTATTAAAGGTTGATGAGACAAAACCAATAACAAAAAGTAATCATAATTATATAATATTATAATCCACCTAAATCCACACAAACATATGAATACTAATTCAGTTTACATGCTAAATTGCTAACAAATAACCTAAATTTCAAAAAAATAAAAAATAAAAATAAAAATAAATCATTAAAATCACAATCAAACAAATAACCTTTTCACCAAAAATTGTATCTCTAATAACAAAAAAATTAATAGAACTACAAATATAATAATAATTTTTTCAATAAAAATGAATTAAAAGGAATATGTTAATAATTAACCTTGTGATCATCAATCAACGGATCCATGCATGTGCATGTGAATATTCTGAACAACGAAACGTGACATAAACTTACGTTTATTCGTTATGATTAATAATAATAATAATATTGATTTTGGTCGCAGAAATTAATTAGTTAACGTGTTCCTGCGCCAAGATCAGATCGATCCAAGGGTTTTGCTTGCCACTTTTTGAAAATAATGTTACCGGTAAGTCAAATGATGAAGCACATTTTCAGTGGCTAACAAACAAAATAAATAAATGAATTAATTAAAATTTATAGATTAGTTTTCACTTATTACCCATATCTATTTACTAAAAAGCAACATGTCTCCCTAACTTTGTAACAACTTTCACATATATCCGTTAGGGGGTGTATGAAATCGAAAAAAACGAACCGAAATGAAAATAGATGGTTTGGTTTTATGTTTGTTTAGAATTTGAAATTTTGGTTCGGTTTTGGTTTTGCATGTATTAAAAGATGAAAAACACTGAACCAAACTTGTAGATTTTGATTCGTATTTTGAATTTTAAGCAATTTATAAGAATTTTATAAATAGTGTGGTCCAAATACTTTAGCTCAAATATACAAAAATCAATTAATTGTTAACTAACAAAAATATTTAAACATAAATTCATTATTTTGGGTCAATTCTTGTTTCGGGCTAAAAGTTTCAAGCTCGACTAGCAAAATTGAAAAACCGAAACCGAAAGATTTCAAAAACTCAAAATACCGAAATTTCGGTTTTTGGTTAGATTTTAGCTGCAAACCGACCAATGCTCACCCCTTGTTGCCGATAGTTATGAGAACAATAGTTGGGTTAAGCTTACTTATATATGCGCCGATTTCAATTAATTTATCTATACAATCATGTTTTAATGGTCTAATTTGGTAGCTCAAAGCCTCAAACTTATAAGATGAGATTAACTACATTTTTATCTAAAACTAGCAATAAGCAAAGAAATATTTGTACATAACCATTAAATATTTAGGTTTTGGCTTTTGTTAACTACACCCCTAATTTCATTTTCTGGCATGAAATAATATGGACCCCAATTTTTTTGTCATATTAGTTTAGTGGTCTGAGTATTATATTAAGGTGAAGCTAATCAATCATTCATCATAAATGTGTTGTGTGTTTAGATAATCTAAAATATTGTTAATGCAAATCCAAAATATCGACGGATAGCTCACATTCTTAATTCTTAAATACATAATATAAAATTTAGCTGATGTTGTGATTTGGTTATAAAAGAAACTGTAAATTAATATGCAGTAATAATCTCTTTATGGTAAGTTGCTAACATAAGCTTATGGTCAATTACTAAGTACTTCAAATAATCAAGTAATTTCGTTTCAGTCAAAATAACAGTTATTTTTGTGTTTACTGAAAGAGCGAATTACGAAAACGCACGTTAAATTCATATGTGACACATCTTTATAATCATGGCATAGTGTGATTACACTTATAGCCAAGAGTTACAAGAAACCATATTCATAAGCATGTTTGCGTTCGTTAAGAGAACATGTTTGTGTTCGTACGTGAACAATATAAATGACCGGTTCATGAACATAAACATACATGATTGAATGAACATAAACGACGTAATTATATTAAAAACATAAACAGATACATCTAAATTAAAAGTCTAAAAGACTAAAACAAGTTTCAAAACACTTGCTTCAAATCACGAAACAAAACGAGAGAGACACGAAAACACATCATTTTTATATGTGATACATCTTTATAAGTGTAATTACATTTATAGCCAGAAGTTACACGAAACCATATTCATAGGCTGGAACAAAAGGACCACACACGGGTCATGTTTCTTGTTCTTTCATTTAACTTTAACGAACAGACAATCAAACACGAACGGATGTTCCTGTGTGTGCCCATTTGACGTGCTTATTTATGTTTATTCGTTAACAATATGCATGAAAGAACAGTTACGTTGTACATAACTAAATGAACAAAATTAAAATTTAAAATTACACAAATGCATCTAAAACAAGTTTCAAAACACTTACATCAAATCACCAAATTAATCATCATGATCAACAAATCACATCTTCAAGCACGATATGGAAATGAAACGAAAATAAGAAATCAAGTTGATGTGTTATGGCTGCCACAAACAAGAAAGCTCAGTCAACTAAACCACCCTAAATCAATGGTGAGTTATGACTCAGTAGTCGGTAGTATTTGCGTTGGTTTGATTTATTGTTTGAACAAGCATGAGTAAATGGATTAGGCTGCTATAAGTGTAAACATGAAAATAATCAAATACTATGGGCTTATCATGGGCTAAACAACAAATAAATTTGAATAATATTAGCACTATACGGAAAACATGTAGGTTTAAAGATTAAACTTAGCGAACATAAATGAAAATAAACAAAGAACGTAAATAAATGAACGAAACATTTGTATGTTGGTTCGTTTATCTAACCGAAAAAAATTTGTTCGTTTTAGTCAAATGATTACTGAACATTTGGTTCGTGCACATGCCTACATATCCACTTTAGCTTGTGTATCTCACTTTATTCAATCCATGTCCACTAAAAAGATGTTGTGCATAGGTAAATAATTTCTTGCATATATATCAACTTCTGTTAGCGTATCATCAACAAAACATACATTAATTATATAAAGTTTATGCAACAAACGTTTGGTTCACTTAGGGCCAACTGTTCTTAGCGTTGGATGTCAATTTGTAACTTAATAACTTGTTTAAACACATTCATGGAAAGAACTTTGTTACGTGTGGGTTGTTTTCTATTTTTGATGAAGATCATATGCCATTAAGTAGGGGTGTGCAAGAAACTAGAAAAATCGTAGTTTCATAGTACCAGTTCCAAACTTCCAATACAGGTCATATGACTACCATACGATTCATACACGTTAGGTGACATGACTTTTGTGACAGGCCGGGGTGATGGTGTATCGGCTTTGTCAGAGCCGTGTGACCCATATTAACTGACAATGTATCTACTTCTAAGTTCGAAGGATGGTGATAATAACATCACCCTATTAATTTAGAAACTAATATTAATGTAATACACCACAAGTAGTCCACAAGGCTTGTTTGAAATACTGTTTTTCCTAGTCTAAATATGTTAATTTAGATGCAAATTTATTGCATATGTAATATATTAATATTACTTTCATTTGTGGGTGGATAAGAGAATGATCAAAATGGTACACTAATGGTAGAAATGATTGTTAGGATAATGAGTTGAATATAATTATATAACTAGATGTCTAGATCAGTATGTAATCAAATGGATTGTGAGTTTGTGACCAACAAGTAGGCTGTTAATGGGCTGTGCAAGTGGGCCGCCAATAGAAAAATAGAAGATTTTTGCTTTTATAATTCAACCATCAACTATACGTGATGATCATGTTGTGCACCTCTAACGTGATCTGTGGTTGAGCTAAATTATAAAGTGAACATGTTGGCTTAAACTTGATTTTATATTCAGTCACAAACAAAACTATATCCGGGAAAGCAACTTCACATTGAGGACTAAAAGAGATGGTATAAACTATAAAAAACAAGTTTTCAGTATCTCAAAGAACATATGGGGAATCGAGACATAGTATCATATACCGTCTTTTAGTTATTGAAGGAACACATTAGAGACTAAAAAAATGTTATACATTCAAGACTTGAATGACATGATATTTGAAGTTATTTTTAGTCCATAAAGAAATATATTAAGGACTAAACAATGTGGTAATAGAGATTACTTCCAGTCTCTGAAACAAAATATTTAAGACTAACCGACACAGAATTGCAAACACAATGAACATATTGGGGGATGAAAGATATGGTTTAAAGGACCGAAATATCATATTGAGAATTGAAACTTTCTTTCTTCGCTAAGTCGCTTGACAGCTATAAAGAAGTTATACTTTCTAACTACAAAGTTAACAAGAGTACGTGTTGTCGCATTAAAGAGCGTACATACATACTTTGCTAAGGCCATAAGAAGTCGTCTCATTATCCCAACAAGTCACATCAACATTTTTTCTTGTTTGCCTAGTTTTTCATTTGTTTTCCCCTTTTATGGAGGAAAGGTTTTCTGTTTTGTCCGTTCTTCCCACATGCATCAATTTCAGTTTTTTTTAAACATGAATTTTAAATTTGAATTAATTGTAAACCAACATAAAAAACTAAAAATAAAATTTCAGTAATGATTAATATTAAATTTCTTATTAATCTTGAGATCGATGAATAAATAGATAAATTTAAAATATAAAATAAAAAAGTGAATTCATATTGAAACAACGGCCTTTGTAAAGCATGTATGTACTATGTGCGTTCCTTGATATAACAACACGTACTCTTGTTAAGTTTGTAGTTAGAAAATATAACTGATTTCTTGCTGTCAAGCAAGGAAAAAAGAAAGTTAACATGCTCCAAATTTACCAATACAATACAAAACTAAGTGTCGATTGAAGTTAATAAATATAACCGGTAAGTTGAAACAACTCTCAGTAAATACTTTTTTAGAAAAATGGGCGTGCTTAATAGGGTTTCCGATGAATTTTACTAATGTATGTGAGAAAAATTAAAAAAGTGTCGTTTTTACGGATCGATAGCTGATGGACTTTGAAAAACAAAATTTTTAAAAATAGTTTGCTTTACAAAAATCGAGTTTCATTTTCAGATTACAAATAGATTCAATGTGAATTGATAACTCAAAAAAAAAAAAAACAAACGAAATCAATATAAGACAAATAAAAATGATGTGAATCAACATAAATCAATATCCGGATTCAATATGTTAGGATGGAAAAATCAATTCAATATGTTTAACTGTTGGATGCAATCAATGTTTTAAAACCGGTATTTTACTTATACTGGATTAAGCTAAAAAATGGTACAACTGGTTGAACCGGGTTATACCGGAAGGTTCAATCGGTTGAATAGTTTACCTTATAATTTCCTATAAATGTAACTTAAATCCAAAAATAACCCAAAAGTAAATGATTCCATAACAAAAAATAATCCAAAAGTTAATTCATATTAAAAAAGTAATGCAAAACCTCTAAATTTTTAAGAAAATAGTCATAAAGTTTACACGTTCGAATTTTAATTGTTGGAATAAAAGTAATTTAAAAAAAATATGGACCGCAAATATAAAAAATTTCTCGGACATAAAACCGGTTTGCCGGTAAAAACCGGTATTTTAGACAAAAACTGGTACGATGTTCTCGCAAACCGGCCAAAAATACCGGACTCAAAATATCGGTCTACTGTGCGAAATCCGGTTTAACTAGCCGGTTTCAACCGGTTTTTAAACACTGGATGTAATATAAAAAATATATGTATATTTCAATATATTTTAATTATCTGTTAAAACATAAAAAATATAAGTGCAATAAAACCGAGTTGAAAAAAAAAAACTAACACCCCAAACCTAAGGAAGGTGTTCCCATCCGAAGATCGATTTTTTCACAAAACAACTTGTGAGAGAAATAATCATGAATGCTGATGGATATACACGAACCACCCTATTTAATTTAGTGGCTCCTAAACATTAAAAACATCACTGTTATACATTAGTTTCGGTTCATTAAGTGGGTTAAATTGGTAACATATTTACCTGAATCTTAAGACCCGCAATGATCCGACCCATCACTAGAAAATGGAGCCACATTTTATTCTCTATTCCATTTCTAGTTTTTATAATCTAGATGTGTTTTTTAATTCTACATTTTTATTTCAAGTATGTGGTAGTAATCAAAGGCAGTTTTCATGTTTTTAGTAACATTTTATTTTGTTTTCTCTATGTAACCCGTGAGGAACAAAGAATAAACGCAGATGATTGATTTGAGTTTTGAAAATTATGTTTTCTCCGTTTGAGTAAACGCGTTATCCACTGCCAATTCGGATTTGGCAAATTCGAAAGGTGTTCTTTGGAATCAAGAATTGAATCGAGTGGTGTCTTATGTATCTTGATTCAAGTTTACTTGCTCTACGTGTTTGTTTGGTGTTGATTTTTGTATCCAAACGACCCGTAGACCTATCCGTTTCTAACAGTTAAATTCAACTTTACTACTAAAAAATTGACCTAACGCAACCTTTATTTTGAAAATGTTGTATTTGAGAGAAACAATTGCATTATGTAAAAAAAATGTTGTATTAGGTCTAATACAATTTTAACTAATACAACTGTTTTGTAAAATAAAAGTTACATTAGACCAACTAAAGCAGTGATTCTACACGTTTCATATTCGTTTACCGATTGATTTCCTATAAATCACCATCTTATTATATATTTTCCTTCCTTTTAGAGGGACCACAATGGGCATATTATATGATATTTGGATTAGTTAAGATCTAGCAATAACATGTATAAACACGATTAAGATTCGTAGTTGGCATTCTGATTTAATGACATGAGGTGATGATTAAGGCTCGCTATATTAAGGTCTTAAGTTTAAAGCTTAACTTAAAAGGGGAGAAGGGGGGGTTACGTTGATGGATTTCCTACTTGATGATGTCATTGGGCGAGTCAGACATAAAACATCAAAATTAATATTGACAGTTTCATCACATCTCATAATACTTATAGATGCCTGGTTTTGAACGCTGTTTAAAGAACGTTAAACACTATTAAATTTTGAAAGGGAGAGATTGTATCACGTGTCCAAGATTGCATCGCATGTTAGTAAGATAAAATCAACCCCCTTTACTGATGGAGATGTGCACGTGAGACATGATGTTTATATTAAATAAAATTATAAATAAATGGCTTTTTCCTTGTCCCTCACAATAAATAACACAAAACTTTAGGGTAAGACTTTTTCTTTTTTTAGACCAATACATTTAGAAAAAAACGGGACTACTCATAAATAGCAAGCAAACCAAAAATACAAGAAAGTCAAAGAAGTTTAACAAAACAACAATCTAAAAGGCACCTGACAAGAAAAAGTCAACAAAATTAAATCTACATCATTTGTCGTCTTAATACCATCGAGAAGGGCTTGTTGAAACTCATGTCATATATTGATTTCCAAATTATCTAACAAGTTACCGTAGAAATTTCTTGTACCGCCGACACTAATTTCACAGAGAAAGATTTTTTTTTCTTTTTCTTTTCAGTCATGCATTTAGTATATTTATTTTAACGACCAATGATTCCTTTAAATGTGCACTTGCTAAATTCACCACATCAGGATACACTCGTATTTTGATTCGGGAAAAACCTCACCTAAGGCCAACGTCTGTGAACACTCGCACGAAGGCATGCCAGTGCAGTGAGATAAAACTCGTTCATTCAAGAATCCAACTAGTGAATATCACATACTCGCTTAGTCTCGCATCATCACTTGAGGCTGCGGAAACTAAATTATTGGGACATGAATCGAACATATGCAACATCAAACACAAAGTCTCTTCCTTACTACCGCGTCACTAGCTTATCGACACATTTAATATATTGAAAATTAGTTTGGAAAATGGAAACTAAATTTAACATTAATTTTTCTCTTTCTTTTTCATATTTTTTTTGGGAAAATTCCTATATTGTCCCTAGAATAGAAAGAGATTCTAAGTTTGTCCAATTGTCCATCATATTCAAGTTTTTAGATTTATCCATCACCTATCTCGTCACCGACAATGTGCTTGTTATTCCCGTTGACGTGTTAGTAAACCAATAAGAGAAAGACGTGTGATCAAAACTAGGCGTCCATGTGTGTTATTCAGGCCATCTCGTCGTCAGCGATACGTTAGGCACGTGCATGTTCTGGTCGTCAACGCCGGGTTGCCATATCTGACACTCATGTTCTTGTCGCTGACGACACGTTAGTCAGGCCATCTCGTCGTTGGCGACACGCTATTCACCTTCATTAACGTCGCCGGAGACTTGTTTTGTTAATAGGTCGTTCACTCGTTCTGTGATTGGTTTGCTAACATGTTGTCAGGAATATCAAATTGATCACCGGCGACGCGATATGTTTGGGACAAACCTAGAAACACAAATTAGAGGGCACAATTTTGTACTAACTTTCTATAAAGTGACTATTTTGAGATTTCTCATATTTCTTTTGTTGAAAACGGACAATGAAATAAAGGGCAGTAAATACTAAAATAGATTGAAAATGAGGTTGGAAATGGAAGCTATAACCCTATAAGTCTTTGTTGAGCCCCAAGGCCCCCAACAATGAAGGTAAAATGCACTAAATAGACTGAATATTTCGGTTGGAGGATGGGAATTTAAGATTATTTCTTATTTTGTATTTTTAGAATTATACAAAATTGCTAGTCGTGTTTTCAAGACAACGCTTAAAACTTTTTACGTAAAAAAAGAATAATTAGATTTTAATAATTCAAACTATTAGCTATTTTTTTTTCCATAGAAACATCCAAACGATTTACAATGAAGTGGCAGGTAAGCGGACAACAAGCTGCGCTGCAACCCCCTTAATCGATACTAATTCATATTCTCCGAGTACTCGCTCCAAGGTATGGTGCCGAGAGTATTTTTTTTAATTCCGTCTAGTTACTAAAAATTGTTCAAAGGTGGTCAACATCAGCCAGAAATACATCTAGTCGGTTAACTTGGGTCTATTTTGACTTAAAAATACAACATAATTCGTATTTCTATAATATTAAAGAACGAATATCCTTTTTTTTAATTAGTGATTAACATTTTATTCTTAATAATTTTGTATTTAAAAATGTATTTATCTTATTTATATTGATATTCACTTATTTTGTTATAAATATTAGTAAACTTATGATATTTGAAATATATATATTACCCAAAAAATTAATTTTCTTTATATTTATCATGTCCGAGTACTCCCTCCAAGGGGGTCGGTCGCCTAGGGACCGCCTAGCGACTTTTGCAACAAGCAGTTTGATCAATAACGTTCTTAAATTTCACTTTTTTTGTCACCGAGTGGTGAACTCAGAAGAAAAGCTAAGAGGTAACGCTTGTTAAAAGCTTTTTTGTTCAAAGATTGTGGACACATAAGAATAAGAAGAAAAAAAATGTCCACTAAAAATGTACTTTTATAAAAAAATGAGGAATAGTCTTCACAACCTATGCTAGGCTGTCCCTACCAAGTACCAATCACGCGTGATCATCAAATGATCAAAGATTTATAGTTGGCTTTCACTCGATGATGTACAAAAAAATGGCGTGAAATGATCAGGATATCGAAATTGGCATTCTACCATTCTAAAACATTCGTCAATGTAAAGCTAACTCAGTTGATAGATATCTTGTCTCTTAGGCCATATGTAATGGGCGAAATCCGGCGAAATTGGACGCCAACACCGCCCCCGGCGATCGGGGTATTTGTCGCCGGCGTTGTATTGAAATACCCGATCGTTTATTTCGTCGTTTATTTGAGACAGATGTATTGAAAACTGACCACTCATTAAGCCAATTGTTTTATCGGTTTTTGGTTGGATTATATTTAAAAATATTTGTGCTATAAATCATGAAATAATGTCATTTTCATTTGATAGTCTTTCTAGTATTCGAATTGAATAGGAAACTTTTGTTTTGTGAAAAAGAAAAGATAAGGGGTAGGTTGTCTAATAGGGTTCTTCCTTCATTAATTGATACTTCTAATAGGTTTTACCTAGAATAAAAGAACAAAAATGAATTAATGAAGGTTTAATTACTGAATCGCTTCCCAACGGCATGTTCCAGGTTCGTTTAGATAATGAAGATATGATTCCAGGTTATGTTTCAGGAAAGTTCCGACATAGTTTTTATAAGAATTATAAGAATATTGCAAGGAGATAGAGTCAAAATTGAAGTAAGTCATTATATGATTCAACTACAGGTCGTATCAGTGGCGAAGCTTGGACGAAGATACAAGGGGGGGACTCAAAATGTATTATAAAGTTTCACAAACGAGGGGGGCCGGGCTGAAATTTTCGATCGAAAACGGCTAAATTTACACTACATATAAAAATTTTCGGGCGAAAACGGGTAAATTTACACTATTGCGCAAGGGGTCGGGCCACCCCGGGCCCTAAGTATACTTCACCTGTGGGTCGTTTAATTTATCGACTCCGCAACAAAGATTCGAAAGATGAGGTGTTTTCACTATTTATTTCACGGAAATATGATTTGAAATCGAAAATGTGATAAAGTGGTAGAAAACATGAGTTATTCAATGGAATCCCTACAAGGCCACTTTAGGGAGGACATGCGTGGCTCAATGAAAGAAGACATATATCTTTGTGATCTCATGTACCATCCTGATGACGTTCGGGTTTTAGCTAGCGGTGGCCTTTTTCCAAATACCTAGACAACTCTCTATTTGTTGACTGTTAAAAAAAATAAGGGATGTGTTATTCATACACCCTTTATAGGGTGTATATAGAGATAATATGTGTGTTAAGAGGGTGTGTAAAAATCCAAAAAGGGTGTGTGAATAACCATTGCCAAAAATAAATCATGAAATAATCAAACAGATTTGTGGTTTCTAATTAAACTAGTTATCCAGTCAGGTTTTTATGACATTTTACAAACCCGTACCAAGAAATAAGAAATTGATGATCAATAAGGGGTGTGCCTTCTCCTGTATTCACCTTATTCCCAATATTCACAACCCAAAGTATTTTAGAAATTTGGTTGTGTGATTCTCCCTATTATTTAAATTTCCCTGTGATTTTCAACCTTGTAAAACATCAAGAGTTTGAGTTATGGTAGGGCTTCAAATTGTGTAAACCTTCTCGGTCAAGTCATGCAGGCAACATTGCTCGGCACCAATCTATGTAATAATATGCTCGACACCAATTCGGGTTTCATTATGCAATGGATCAGATGCGTTCCTAACTTCCTATAAAGGTAAATGTATGTATTTGTTGTAAAGGAGAGTATTTAGACCATGGACGCTCTAGGCAGAAGAAATGTGCCGGTTAACTCAGATTGATTGTATGCCCTCTATGTGAGGGTTCCTTGTATATACTCAACTCTTGTGGCACGACAACATTGCTCCAACAGTTTGTTTTCCACTGGTGTAATATAGCATTGGTGATTTGTTGTGCATGCATTCATCAAAATATGTGTAGGTCCCGAAACCGGATCAAACAACAAAACAAACTAAGTACTAGTCGTTCTTGGATCAACCTCACAACTAGTTGGCGGAAACAACTAGTCGGACTGAGATCTCGGATCTTGTGTGTGTGGGTAAGGGAGGCCGAAAGTGAGAGTAGGGTTAGGGGTTAGAGAGAGTCTTGAGAGTTTGTATGTTACTTGGAAGAATGAAAATGCAAAAAGGTTAGTTGGTGTATTCCATACACACACATTATATAGTGTGGGTATGTTATACACCATTTCATTAATAACTAGCCCAATGGGCATCAATTACACAAGGCCTCGGACCCAATACATATAAGCGTAACCGAACATAAACGAAAACTAAAAAGATACAAATACGAAAGACTTAATTAAACAAAATTAGGCCTTACAATCTCCCTCTAGTCTTTGGTATTTGCTTTATTTCCATCCCACCACTCGCATTCGGACTCATAGTCAAATACACCGTCTGGATCTTCTTCAAAAGGTTTCTTCTCAACAAGTAATCTGACAAACTTGTTGAACTTTCCAACAATGGCGTCCGTGTTGTCACGACGGACATCTTCGACTGTACAGAGAGGCGACCCAACAAGCTTCCTGAGGTCGCGGAGTCCAAATCCAGCCAGCTCATGCTCATCAAAGAATCTGAGCTCGTGACTGCGAGTGCAATGCATGATGACCTCACCGTGTTCGTTGTCGAATTCCCAAGCAATAAAGTCATGAAGAAAGTTTTCCTCAAAAGGCATTCCATGACAGACCGCCGGACTGTGGTTGTCAGGCATCCTATATACTCTTTCTTTTGACGGCTTGTTGTTGTTGAATGGATTGATCTTCTTCACTTTGAATGACGTACCCGGATTGAGTTTGAGCGACGGGTAGTCATTTCTCCATTCCTTCTTCAGAAAAGTTGTCTTAAACCATGATTCAAGAGTGTCCTTGCTATCATCACGAGCTACAATTTTTCGAAAGTAGTTCATGTCAAATATCGATAGCGAGTGTATATCTCGGTAGGAGAGATATGTGAGATCTCCATTTGCACGTCTAATAACCCATCTTTGGCTATCTTTGTGGAATCTGGCGTACAAAATGGGATCTGAATCATGATAAGGCTTCGACCTCAAACGCATGCTACACATCCTGCTCACTCTATAGTACTTGATTCCTTTTCTTGATATTCTTCGAGTGGGAGAAGCAACTAGAGCGACAACGTGCTTGTCAACGGTTGTCTCAACATTCTTCCCAGTTGGTGGTGTGTTGGGGTTGGGAGAATAGTTGATACTGTCATCCTCATTTTTATTTTCTTTCACGGCTTCTTGAACAGAAGGAACGACACCTACAAAAGAATAAACGTTAAATAAATTGTCGAGCTCATCCTCCACCGTAGCCTCCGTTTCCCTCGTCTTCTCAGCCTATTTTGACTTGTCAACATCAGAAGTCTTATTTTCAGTGGCATCACCAATACCACTACCACTTCCACCACCATTACCACTATTATCACCATCACCATCATCATTTCCACCATCACGAGGTTCATCATAATTATCGTGCTCGTGATCATCATCCTCGTCATCGTCCCCTTCATCATCTTCCTCATCATCACCATTTGACTCGTCATCATCATCCTTATCACCACTATCATCATCACCATTTGACTCGTCATCATCATCCTCATCATCACCACCTGGTGCTACAGGTTGAACATCGGAACCAGTAATCATTGCGGTGGTGACTGTGGCACTTACTTGTGCACTAGTGGTGGGTGCAACAAGTGTTGAACTTGTAGTACTAACCTGCTCAGAAGAAACCGCAGTAGTAACAACAAGTCCAGTGCCAGTGATGGTCCCAACAACTACTTCGGGCTCGTCAGCTGTCTTCGAGCCTGATCCACCTTCTCCTCTAACCTGACCTGTTTCTTCCGTGTAATGGAAGCTCTGAAAGTTTTCTTGAGCTCTGATCCTTTCGGCATCAGAGTCTAAGTGAGCAAGTACAATGTTTCGCCGGTTAACCTGCTCAGCCCTTGGCTCTGTTGCACGAAAAAACCGTCTGAATGATCTCATCAAATGAACCCTTAGGTTCTCAACATCCTCATCTGTCATACGCATCAGTTCCAAGATTGCAAGGTATCGATTTATGAGTGATTCATTTTCTCATCCCCGCTCAACATGTTCTGTCTCGATCTGTTCTTGCAATCTGTCACTAAAATCCCTCAACCTGTCACTTTCACCCCTTAACCTCCTAACCTCCATGTTCTCAGAATTCTCCAACCCACCAACTCTCGATTCAAGGCGTTCAAAGTTTGACCAGGCACGATTAAGATAAGAGTCAAGTTCCTTTCTAAACTCATCAACAACTTGAGAAGTGGAAGAATTATCAGTCTCTATTTGAGTGACCTTATCAGTTAGCTTTCCCAAATCAACAAGATGTTCAGCACTCTGTGAAGCAGTTTTGTTCATTAATTCTTGCTGATTGTTGATCCTTTGTTGCAATGTGTTGATTAGGTCCCTTTGTCTTGCAATTTCTGCTTGATCCAAGTCAAGTTGTTGTTGCATGGTAGTCAACTTGTTAGCCATTTCATCTCTTTGTTTGGTGACTTCTAAGTGGTTGGCTTGTTGATCTTTAAGGAATTTTATCAACTTGAGCTCCCGTTGGGCACGACTCTCATTTGCCTCTTCCAGTGCTGCGAGGAAACCTGCAAGTGCATGGAGTCCTAGAGACCGCTCCTCCGATTCTGACACGTCCCATAACTTCATAAACAAAAATGAGAAAAGGACATTTGATCCTCCCGAGACAACTAAGTCTCGGGAACCTGTATCTAATTAAACTGTTAATGTGTGAAGGGTTAGTCAAGACATTCTGTAAATAGTATTTGGTGCTTGGATAGTGGCTGTACCCGACACATGACAGGAGACGAATCCTTACTATTTGACATTAAAACCGTTCGATGGCGGATACGTTTCTTTTGCTGGTGATATGGGTGGGAATATTTCTAAACAAGGTAAAGTGTCAAATGGAGTCCTGACGTTTGAAGACGTCAACTTGGTGGAACAACTAAACCACAACTTGCTTAGCATCTCTCAAATCTGAACCGAAAGCTTCTCATAATAGAACGGGTTGATACTGATGACAACTATGCAGACCTGTTTACTAAAACCTTTGATTGTGCCCGATTTTTGTTTCTCGTTGAGTCACTTGGCATGATCTCTTTTGAACAAAATTAAGTTTTATTTTTTATTTTTACTTTACTTTTATTTTAAAATTATTTAAAATTTTAACTTGTTTTATTTTATTTTATTTTTGTTTCACTTAATTTTTTTCTTAGTTTATTTGTTATTTTATTTTAAATTTTCCTTTATTTTAACTTTTAAACTTTAAACTTTAGTTTTTTTTTTAATTTTCTTTTTTAATTTTCATCTCATTTATTTCAAATTTCTTTTATCTTTTTGTATATAAAATTTGTAAATATTTTTTAAATATGTCACAATTTTAGAGGGAAAAAATGAGTCTTAACTCATCAAAAAGATTTTACTTTTGTTAAGAAAATCAAAAATTAAGTCACTTGAAAATGAGTCTTAACTCATCAAAAAGATTTTACTGTTGTTAAGAAAATCAAAAATTAAGTCACTTGACTTTCAAAAATAAAATTTGTAAATATTTTCCAAATATGTCATAATTTTAGAGGGAGAAAACGAGTCTTAACTCACCAAAAAGATTTTACTTTTGTTAAGAAAATTAAAAATTAAGTCACTTGACTTTCAAAAATAAAATTTGTAAATATTTTTCAAATATGTCAAAATTTTAGAGGGAGAAAATGAGTCTTAACTCACCAAAAAGATTTTACTTTTGTTAAGAAAATCAAAAATTAAGTCACTTGAAAATGAGTCTTAACTCACCAAAAAGATTTTACTTTTGTTAAGAAAATCAAAAATTAAGTCACTTGACTTTCAAAAATATTTTATATGTTATTTATTTTATTTAAGAACATCTGAAAAAGTCTTAAAAGTATATTCTCTCGTTTAGAGGGAGCTCCTGTTTAGAGGGAGTCGGATAATATTAAAATATTAGAAAATTTTGAGAAATCGATCCGACCTTTGGAAGATGATAAGAAATTGTCTTAGGTGAACCTAGCACATGAAAAGAGTATATCAAAAGCCAACAAGATCATTGCTTGATGTGTAGATAGGCTTGACAAATGAGTAAATATCACAGTAATATAAACTTAAATATCTGTCTATGCTAGTGGTTACACTCTTATGAAGCGGTTGCCGACTCCAAATAAGTCATATTGATGAAGGCAAAAATCCTAATAGTCAGTCATACACGAGCCCGTTAGGATTAGTCACAATGAAAATTATTTCTTGCTTTAGCTTCAAATATTGAAAAACATCAAGATCACCGAAATGTCTGACAATGAAAGCAGTAAGAGGCCAGATAAGAGAATCATCCCAAACTACTCCTCTGAGTCAAGGATTCCCAAAATCAATCGTGGAAGCACATCAAAAAGGAACTTGGAGTCGAGCTCAAAGGCGATGATTGCTAGGAATGTCGAGTCAAATGTACCTGATTGGGAAGAGGATCAATTTGAAGAATTAAAAAATCCTCTAAACTTTGCTGGGATGGCATTCGTTGATCAAGCTGGCACTTCCTCAAGCACCTCCAATGGGATTCCTAATCCTGCCTCGCTCATTCCGAGGTACACAAACTTTGCACTCAAGAATGTATTGATAAAGTTCTTCATTATGAAAACCACAATGCTAAAATTCTTGAACAAATTCGTAGCATTCAAGTTCAGAATGATGATCTTAAGAAAGATGCAAAGATTTATACCACTAGGATTAACACTCATGGTAACGATATGGCAAAACTTAGGGAAAAGGTCACTATAGCTACATATTTAGCTCAACATCATGAAAAACATATAGATGAACTAAATGCTAAAATTTCCAAGTTAGAAATTGAATTATCTTAAAAGAAAATTGCCATAGAGAACTTTGAGTTAGCATCTGAAAAGCTGAACAAACTAATTGGGTCACAAATGGAATTAAGATTAAAGACTGGTTTAGGCTATGATAGTTCTGTACCTCCACCGTTTAACAATAACTATACTAGTGTTCCTCACCTTGATTTTAATTCTCCTCCTGTGGAAGAGATGGTCTATGGTATTGGTCATGTACCCTTATCAAAGACATTTGTTCCTGCTGCTCTTAAGAATGTTAATTCAGCTAATTCTTCAGTTAATCCTAATAGTGATTCATCTTCTGTAGCAGGTTGTGTAGAAGAAAATGGGTGTATGGAAACAAACACGGGTTATGGAGATAAAAATTTGCTTTTTGGTTCATCTATTATCAAACCCTTCTGTAATAATTTTGTTTCCAAAAACATTTTGAACAATGATGTATGTGACGAGTATGTTCATGTTGGCACCTCTATTGAAAATGAAAATGATGTTTCTATTTCCGAAAGTGATTGTGAAACTGTTTTTGATGAAACCATTGTTGATAGAACTGTGCATGAAACCGTATATATGAATATTAACTTACCTAGTTGTTCATCATATGATTGTAAAGTGGAGGAACCTAAATCTAATGAAAATCGTTTTGAAAAGGAAAAGGCAAGTACTTCTAGTAAATATGTGCCACCTCAAAGAAACAATTTTTATCAATCCACAAATCAATATTATCAACCTCAACTGTACAATCAATTTGATAATAGCTACTATGGTTACTATCCACAAGATCATGTTAATTCTTTCTATACAAATGTTTTTGATGATCGGGGTCATAGATCTGATAGCCTGTTTGTTCCCGTACAACCATCTCCTTACTTGCCACAACCCATGTATTATCATTCTGACGGTTTCTATAGGGAAGATAGAAGAAAGTTGTGTTTTATGTGTGATAATCCTTCTCACCTTGCAAGACATTGCAAGAACTGGCATGATATGAAAAGGAAAATGAACAGTCGGTTTAATCAATTCAGATTCAGAGCTAAACCAAGCTCAAGGAATAGAAATGATCAACCTGACAGTTCTGCCAGTGAAATGGACGTGAGATCCAAAAATAAAAGAAATGACAAACCTCCTCTTTGGATAACCAAGAGGAAGAGAGCAAAAAGAAATTCAAAGACTGAAAAGTCTGAGAATTCATCAAAAAGGAAGCAGAAAAGACATCCAAAGATTGAAAGATCTGAGGATGTTGTTTTAAAACCAAGAAGGAGACAATCTCGAAAATCGTTTAAAAACGGGAAACCTGCTCGTGCATGGAATCCTAAAAACTGTTCTTCCGATTCTGACACGCCCCACAACTTCATAAACAACAATGAGAAAAGGACATTTGACCCTCCCGAGACAACTAAGTCTTGGGAACCTGTATCTAATTAAATTGCTAATGTGTAGAGTCAGCCAAGAAAGTCTATAAATAGTATATGGTATTTGGATAGTGGCTGTACCCGACACATGACAGAAGACGAATCCTTGCTATTTGACATTAAACCGTTCGATGGCGGATACGTTTCTTTTGCTGGAGATATTGGTGGAAATATTTCAAAACAAGGAAAAGTGTCAAATGGAGTCCTGACATTTGAAGATGTCAACTTGGTGGAACAATTGAACCACAATCTTCTCAGCGTTTCTCAAATCTGCGACAAACAGTACTCCACACTGTTCACCAAAAATGAATGCTTGATTCTCAAACCAGGTTTTAAGGTCCCAGAAGAATGGATTATGATGCGTACTCCGAGGCACAATGACTCTTATGTAATAGACATGAATAGTTCTTACTCACGTAAGGCTGCCTCTTGTTTGTTATCTAAGGCCTCAGAGAACGACTCATCTCTATGGCACCGTCGTCTAGGTCATGTTAATTTTAAGAATCTAAACAAATTGGTTAAAGGGGAACATGTGAGGGGATTGCCTGTTAAATCTTTATCTTGCATTGAAAATTGTATTTCATGTGCTAAATGCAAGCAACACAAGCTCCCTCACAAACCCAAGACGATAAGTTCCATAGATTCCATTCTTCAACTGTTACACATGGATTTGTTTGGTCCTATTACTCCTATGGCAATCGGCCGAAAAGCCCATTGCCTTGTGATTACTGATGACTTTTCCCGTTTCAGTTGGACTTTCCTTTTGGGGCATAAGGATGAAACCGCACAGTTTTTGATCAAGTTCATCACTTTGGTGGAGAGACAAACAGACAAGAAGGTGAAATGTATACGAAGCGACAACGGAACTGAGTTTTGCAACCGATCTATAGATGACTTTTGTAGCTCAAATGGAATATAACGCCACTTCAGTGCACCCTATACTCCTCAGCAAAATTGCTGAAAGACGAAACCGAACACTGATTGAAGGTGCACGAACAATGTTGTCTGATTCCAAACTACCTCTGTTATTTTGGGTGTTTAGAAATAAGAAAGATGATAAAGGGGTTATCACAAGAAATAAGGCAAGATTGGTAGTTCAAGGTTTCTCTCATCGTGAAGGCCTTGATTATGATGAAACTTATGCACCGGTGGCTAGGTTGGAAGCAATTCGTCTGTTTCTAGCCTATGCCTCGTACATGAATTTCAAGGTCTATCAGATGGATGTAAAGACTGCATTTTTGTATGGAAAGGTCAAAGAGGAGATATATGTGAAGCAACCACCAGGTTTTGAGGATCCTGATCATGTTTACCGTCTTGACAAAGCTCTGTATGGCCTACACCAAGCACCTCGTGCATGGTACGCAACATTAGCAAACCACTTGCTTAAGAATGGCTACGGAAGGGGTGTAATCGATCAAACACTCTTCATCAAGAAGGTAAAGGACGATCAGATCCTCGTCCAAGTCTATGTTGATGACATTATCTTTGGATCTACGTCTGATAAACTGTGTAGAGAGTTCGCCGAGGTTATGCAGAATCGGTTTGAGATGAGTTCGTTGGGAGAAATGAGTTTCTTCTTGGGTCTTCAGGTTGAACAAAATGATGATGGTATATTGATTCATCAAGAGAAATATGTTCGGGACATCGTTCCAGAAATTTGGGTTCAAAGACTCATCTCCCTTTCTCACTCCGATCGCTACCCGACCTGTGCTTGCTCCAGATCCATCAGGATCTCCTGTTGATCAGCATCTATATAGATCTATGATCGGCTCCTTGATGTATCTCACTGCCAGCAGACCGGACGTCATGTTCCCTGTCTGTCAGTGTGCCAGATATCAAAGTAATCCAAAAGAGTCCCACTTAATTGCTGTTAAGCGCATCTTCCGGTACCTCAAGGGAAAGCCTTGCTTAGGTCTTTGGTATCCCAGAGACTCTCCGTTGGTACTTCACGCTTACACCGATAGCGATTATGCGGGATGCAATTTGGATCGAAAGTCAACATCGGGTGGATGTCAGTTCCTGGGTGACAGATTGATTTCCTGGCAATGCAAGAAACAAGTCACCGTGTCCACCTCCACTGCTGAAGCGGAATACATTGCTGCCTCTGCTTGCTGTTCTCAAGTCATTTGGATCCAACATCAGCTGTTGGATTACGGTTTGAATTTCTTTAACACCCCAATTAAGTGTGACAATAATGCAGCTGTGTGTATTGTGAAAAACCCGTTTCAACACTCTAAGACAAAGCAAATTGACATCCGAATTCATTTTATTCGTGATTGTTATGACCGGAAGCTTGTCACAGTAAAACATGTCAATACTGATTACAACTTTGCCGACCTATTTACCAAAGCTTTTGATCGTGCCCGATTTTTGTTTCTCGTTGAGTCACTTGGCATGATCTCCTTTGAACAAACTTGAGTTTTTAAAATTAGTTTATTTTCAGTTTACTTTGTTTTAATTTACTTTATTTTTACTTTTATCTTATTTTTACTAAATTTTAATCTCAAAATTATTTTAATTTTATTTTGTTTATCTTTCTTTTATGTATTTGCATTAAAAAAAGATTATTTTTTTTTTTAATTTTTCAAGCTTAACTTTTCTTTTGTTCTAAGTTTTATAACTTTTTTATTTTTTTAAATCTTCTTTTTGAATTTCATTTTAATTTTATTTTTATTTTATCTTTTTGTATATAAAATTGTAAATATTTTTCAAATATGTCAAAATTTTAGAAGGAGATTGTAAGGCCCGGTTTTGGTTATTGAGTCTTTCGTATTTGTAATTAGTTTAGTTACGATTTTAGATTGTTACGTTTATATGTAAAAAAAATAAAAATTGTAAGTGTAAGTGTAAGTGTAAGTGTAAGTGTAAGTGTAAGTGAACAGGAAGGATTGTAAGCTAGTTTAATCAAAGTAATCTAGTTCCACCACCCAATTTCATGTATTCGAAAATTTTAGACCAAAAGGGTAAGTTACCAACTTACTTTCATATCACCATTCTCAAACATGTCCAAATGCATGTTTATCACTACTTTTCAAGAATACTTTCACAAACATCAATACCTACACCAACTTTGAAGAATTAAACACCAAACAACATCAACTTTTACACATTTTGAACAACTTCTTGAATCATGAACAACTTAAATATCTCAAGAACTTCAAGAACACAAGAACTCGAAAACCAATTATTTTCTCGAAAAATCCGTCTTTTCACACACAAGACCAAAATCCAAGGTTGTGACCCAATATCTACAACTAGTCGAGCCCGAAAGCTCTGATACCAATTGTAGGTCCCAAAACGACCACCGAACGGTTTTGCTCTCGATAAACGTGTCGAGACGGGTGCGATAAATCAAACGATCGAACAAAAATATAAAGATAATAAGTATAGTGAACGACTCCATAATCGGTTAAAAGACTGATATATTAAACCAAAGAACCGACCCACCCAATGTGAGCTCCCCTTGGGTGGTGATTTACACTAAACAAAACACACACTAAAATGAAATACATAAGGCATATATATAGCCAAATAAAAACATTCTAGAAGCCTAATCCCGTTGAAGCTAAACGCGCGTCCCCAAAGCTCTCGTTTCGTGTCCGGTTTTCTTGTCGGCTTTAACTATTTTTTTGACCATAATATAATTAACAGTTTTCGTAATTTGATATCACAAGCCACACTTTTTGGCCTTACAATTGTAAGTGTAAGTGAACAGGAAGGATTGTAAGCTAGTTTAATCAAAGTAATCTAGTTCCACCACCCAATTTCATGTATTCGAAAATTTTAGACCAAAAGGGTAAGTTACTAACTTACTTTCATATCACCATTCTCAAACATGTCCAAATGCATGTTTATCACTATTTTTCAAGAATACTTTCAGAAACATCAATACCTACACCAACTTTGAAGAATTAAACACCAAACAACATCAACTTTTACACATTTTGAACAACTTCTTGAATCATGAACAACTTAAATATCTCAAGAACTTCAAGAACACAAGAACTCGAAAATCAATTAGTTTCTCGAAAAATCCGTCTTTTCACACACAAGACCAAAATCCAAGGTTGTGACCCAATATCTACAACTAGTCGAGCCCGAAAGCTCTGATACCAATTGTAGGTCCCAAAACGACCACGAACGGTTTTGCTCTCGATAAACGTGTCGAGACGGGTGCGATAAATCAAACGATCGAACAAAAATATAAAATAATAAGTATAGTGAACGACTCCATAATCGGTTAAAAGACTGACATATTAAACCAAAGAACCGACCCACCCAAGGTGAGCTCCCCTTGGGTGGTGATTTATACTAAATAAAACACACACTAAAATGAAATACATAAGACATATATATAGCCAAATAAAAACATTCTAGAAGCCTAATCCCGTTGAAGCTAACCGCGCGTCCCCAAAGCTCTCGTTTCGTGTCCGGTTTTCTCGTCGACTTTAATTATTTTCTTGACCATAATATAATTAACGGTTTTCGTAATTTGATATCGCAAACCACACTTTTTGGCCTTACAATCACCCCCTTGGCTTGTGATATCAAAACATCGAAAACTGTTAATTATATTATGGTCAAGAAAATAGTTAAAGCCAACAAGAAAACCGGACACGAAACGAGAGCTTTGGCAATGCGCGTTTAGCTTCAACGGGATTAGGCTTCTAGAATGTTTGTATTTGGCTATATATATGCCTTATGTATTTCATTTTAGTGTGTGTTTTGTAAGATGTAAATCACCACCCAAGGGGAGCTCACCTTGGGTGGGTCGGTTCTAGTTTAATGTTATTATCTTTTACTGATTACGGAGTCGTTCACTATACTTATTATTTTTATATTTTTGTTCGATCGTTTGATTTACCGCACCCGTCTCGATAAACCCCGTCTCGACACGTTTATCGAGAGCAAAACCGTTCGGTGGTTGTTTTGGGACCTACTATATGTTGTGGCAGTTCATGCAGTTGTCCTACCGGTCTGTATGTGCATTTGGAAAACCCATAAGAAAACAATTTTCAATAGGAATAAGCAACTCATTAATCACATTGTTGAGGAGATCAAGAATATTAGTTTCTTCTAAGTATATAGAGCCGAGGTTGTCTCTTATGATAGTGTGAACAATGTTGTTTCAATTTGTAGTTTTGTATTTTGTCTTGTTGTTGTGGTTGTACAATTATAACTTGCGATCCTTTCATATGAATCTTGTTAATTTTTTCAGTATTGTTTCAATTTTATAATACCCCCAAGAACGGTGCAATAATTTGCCTTAGGAAAAAAAATCATTGTTCTAGTTCATAAATTAAACATTATACAGTTGACCACCCCATATGAGTCTATGACCTCTCTTTTTCTATGCTAGAAATTAACGCCTATGTGTTTCCACTTTCCACCATACACAATTTCTTGTCGGCGTTGAACAAATTAATATTGGCTAATTCATCCAATTATATGCGGAAACTAACAAATAAACAAACTAGATCAAAACTATGTAGCTTAGAGTGACATATTATGGGTAATGTATTTCTAGCTCTTTGCTAGATTAGGTGTTTTCGTATAATGGTACTTAGCCCCCGTACTATATACACACACACATATATGTATATATATACACTAGTTTTTATCCCCCGTGTTACGAGGGTTGTTTTATATTGTTTGTTCTAATATTTATTTATTTTTTGAATTTATATTTTTTTTATTGTACGAAAGTTAATAATATACTTATAGTTTGATGATAAATTGTTTCACAAATAAATGAGATATTATAACCCGGTTTAAAAGCTACATGGTTTTGATGAGACCCAAGACCCGTTTATTTTTTTACTATAAAATTGGTTTTTTTAATTATAAATAATATTTATGAAAATTAATAATATACTTATGGTTTGATGAGATCCAAGACCCGCTTATTTTTTTACTATAAAATTGGTTTTTAATTTAATATTATATTTAAAATAATTAAGATATTAATTTTTAGTATATCCTATTTTATAGGATTTTTACATCAATAATTTGATGAGAATAATTTTTAATTTAATGAGATGTTATAACCCGTTTAAGGAATATCTGGGTTTGGTAAGACCCATACCCATGAATTTGGGTCAAAATGCATGAGAAGCCTCCATTTAAAAATCAAGCAAATTTGGTGACTCCAAAAAAAAAGGGGAGCGACCACATCGCTACACGTAGGATTTTTATGTTTTCGTTTATATATATTTTATATATATATATATATATATAGAGTAGGATCCTACGAGAACCTTTTGCAAATTGAGAACTTTGAGAACCATTTTAGACCACTAAAAACACTTTAAAAAAATAATTGAAAAAATCATAAACCAAAAATTAATAAAAATTTTAAAAAAGTAAAAAAACCAAAATTCTTATATTTCATTCCGGTTTCATTAAAAAAATAAAAATAAAAAAAAAACTAAAAATAACGTCGTATTATACACATATGTATAATTTTATATAATCTTTAGTTACGTAATATACACATATGTAAAGTATCATTTATCTTAAATTATACAAATATGTACAAAAAAACATGTAAATGTACATATATGTATATATTATACATATGTGTATATAATTTAGCTAAACCGAGGTTTTTTTTAATGAAACCGGGATGATAAACTAAGAATTTTGGTTTTTTTTATTTTTTTGATTTTTGTGTTTTTTTTATTTAATGATTTTCTTATTTTTGGGTTTTTAATGGTGCAAAATGGTTCTTATAGTTCTCAATTTTAAAATAGATCTCTCATGATCCTGATTATATATATATATACATATATATATATATATATATATATAAAACCTAAACTCTAAACCCGTATATATAACCGGTTCCAAGGGTGGGGTACTGCCCATCTTTCGCTCTCCAATCATTCTCGAACTCTCTCTTATTCTTATCAACGACGCATTATATTTTCTCCGTCTCTACTCTAACCATCATTAAATTCATGATATCCATATATTTATATCCATACCATTTTTTTAACTAAGTACTTAAATAACTAGAACCTACTCAATATTATTCAACTTGTAAATAATATATTAATTCGTTAAATAAAATTAGTTTCATAATGCAAAGAATTAAAAAACCAATATTTCATTATCTTTCTCAGAGTATCCATAATATATGTTTTTGGGGTGTTTTTAAGGAGAAAGAAGGTGATTGAATCTATAGTTTCGAAATGGTTTTTAGTTTTAATCGGATTGACATTTTTTTAAGATTTTGGTGTATTTTGGTGCAAATCAAAATTTCCATGTTTGTTGATTTTTTGGTTCAAACTTTTAAATGCTCTTAGTTGACTATAGAAGACGTGAACCAAAGTTGTGATGCTAAATTAATCCCAAAAATCAAGCTGATCGGTTCTGGCTCTAGACTTGGCAACATAGACAATGAAAGATCTTTCTATTCACTATGTTTAATTTGTCCATAACACAAATGTTTGAACTCAGATTAATTTCTTTTTACAAGCTTTGACCAGCTTTTTAATCTGTTATTTAAAATAAAAGAACTACAGGTTAAAGAAATCACTATTTGTTGTCAATGTATTAATGGATTTGATGAAACACGAAGCTATTTAATTGTCCGACGTATTAGGATGCATCTCATGACAGATTAGGATGTGTCTTCCAAGGAAACATCTCATCTTCTACATCTGAAACCCTCAACCTCAATTGCCAACCTCCATCTCTACCTTTTTTAGTTCTTCACATAATCAAACACATCCATAGTATGATCACTTAGGTGTTATTTTTTAACATATGTCTGCCTATTCCTAAAAAACCATATCAATCTAACATTATCAAAACCAAAGAACAACACAATCAATCTAGCATTAACAAACCAAACAACAACATAAACCAGGATAAAAAACAGATCTATCTATCATTAACAAAACCAAACAACATAAAAAAAAACCAGATCAATCTCCCATTAACAAAGTTACAAAACCAAGCATATAGCACAAAAGTACAAAGATAATCAATTGGAAACATGCCTGGTGGTGGAGGGCTGTAGAGGGTCGACGGGGGTGGCGGGGGTTCGGGGTCGTAGGAGGGGTTGACGGGGTGGACGGTCGACGAGGTGGAGAGGGGTGGAGTGCTGCCAACGGTGGAGAGGTGTGAGAGAGATCAATGGAGTGGAGAGGTGTGAAAGAGATGATAATTAATGCGATTGTTAGGGTTTTGAAAAAAAAATATATTATGAAAGAGCTGATGGTATGAAAGATGTTAGAAGATTTGAGAAGTGGGTGGTCCATGTCTGCGTGAGGAAGATGGTGCGCATACCTTTTTTATTGAATTCTTACGAAACACAAACAATCGACTAACCTCAACGCCTACTCGTGGTCTGCACGACGCAGACAAAAAAGGTCAGGAAGATCTTTTATGAAAAAACAAACACCCTCTTAGTTTTTTGAGAACACATTTGTTTTCCACGAATCACATTTGTTGTTGAGAAATCTGCGTAAGAAAGTGACGAACCCTAGAGTTCATAGTGTAAAAATCCGACGGGAAGGTGAAACCATCGGACCCAACGGAAACAGACTTTGCACCATCAGAGTCGACAATTTAATCTTCCGTCAGAGCCTTAACCGTTCTGTCAGACCTTCCACTCTTCCGTTGGATCCAAAGGAACACTTATACACATGACGAGTTGTTATAGGCTCAACTGATCCTCAGAGAGTTCCGTTGGATTCGACAAATAAAAATGTTATTATAGGTAATTTTTTAAAACTGTAACTGAAGTCAGAAAATGTTGGGTCAAAATGGCTATTTTGAGGGTTTCTTCCTCACTAATTACAAAACATCCAAAGAAGTCAACAACAATCTGTAAGGCCCCGAACCGGTAGCCCTACTTTAGCGTCGGATTTACTCATAAACACAGTTCTTGCAATCAGAGTTAATTAAAACTTTCGCGGAAACGTTTACTTGAAGCATTCGTTACAAAACATTCAATCTCTTCTTTGATACTATAAAACAAATCATTATATTTAAAACATCTTTTCTTCCATCCTAAGATGCCAGCCGTTCAATCCATGCCATGTGCCATCCTCATGCTAGTTCTTTGGTCTGATCACCTGCGTGCATACTAAAAGTCAGCTACGCTGAGTGAGTTCTAGTTAATCAAGCAACTTATCATACAACCACTACATGCATCATATGCGTATCCGAAGACACGTAGTCCACTATCTAACCTGCTTACCTTACCACTTAGCCTCTTATTTACACCTACCACCTTACCACTTTGCCACTTTAATAACGTATAGTGTTATGCCACTTTGCCGCTTTAATAACGTATAACGTTATGCCACTTTCCCACTTTAATAACGTAGTCACGTATAGGCTTACCCTACCACGTACTATCGTCATGCCACTAACACTCTTACTACACTCTTGCCACTTCTAACACGCTCTACCTCTACTTGTCTACAACACGCTTCATATCATTTACATAATAAGCAAGTCACATCATAGCATTCATACACACTAATAACCACTTGGCAATCACTATCCTTGGCGATGCGTGCAATATCCGAAGATCGTTCACGCACCAACAAGTATTATATAATAGCTACCTCGTATAACATCTATAGCATACACTTACCATTTAAGGTAAGTGTATTCACACTTCACATCGAGTATGCACACAGCCCCGAAAACATAACAAGGAAATGGGGCTAGAAACTCACCTGAACTCTGCTTCTTCCTCCGATAGTTGTAAATCCCTTCTTTAACTGAGCTCGGCTGACTGTATAAGTTACACGTATCAATACTCGCCTGATCTAATCTGGTGGCCTAGTATTAGCTTACTTTTACTTATCGTTTTTAATCTATTTTCTAATCGAACTTGACTTTAGGCGAAGTTAAACCTTAGGCGAACTTAGCTTTAGGCGAAGTTAAACCTTAGGCGAACTTAGCTTTAGGCGAAATTAAACCTTAGGCGAACTTAGCTTTAGGCGAAGTTAAACCTTAGGGGAACTTAGCTTTAGGCGAAGTTGTCATCAGGCGAACTTAGCTTTGCTGCAAAGTTGTCATCAGGCGAACTTAGCTTTAGGCGAAGTTGTCATCAGGCGAACTTAGCTTTGCAGGCGAAGTTCATCAGGCGAACTTAGCTTGCAGGCGAAGTTGTCCAGCTGCAGGTACTGTTCGCTCTTAAATCCTTCGTTTCTTAACCAAATAACTCGATTTAGGTATCCACGGAATCGTCTGACCAGCGCCTACAAACCCCAACCATCAAATCGACCTAACATCGATGTTTAAAGGGTGCGATTTAGGCATATAGGTTACGGGTTCTTTTATCAATCGATTAACCCATCAAATCATAACCATTTTCAGTAAGTTTAGCTTTGTTGGATTCGTTTTTTTACCATACAAACACAGATCTATCATTTCTATACTAATCCAAACCTAAACGAACAAGTTATCGATATAAACGTACCGTAAATGAGTCGAACTACGAACACGAGCTGGTCTTGTTGCTTTGGTTCGTCACGACGATCTAGCACCAACAAGCTCGGGTCCTCGCCTTTGGATCTTGGTTCGGGTTGTGTGTGTTTTTGAGTGTGTAGAGATTAGGATGGATAAATGGATGGAATGAAAAGGATTGGGGTTTAAGGGGGTATTTATACTCTCTTATGCCCATGGACCGAAGGCCCATATTTCCTTTTGGTCCATATCTAATCCCATCTAATTATCCTACTAAGTCTTCATATTTAGCTATTATTATTATTATTATCATTCCACTAACTCGTTTATTTCACCCGACAAAATAATATATTAAATATTACTTTAGAAATTTCGGGATGTTACACAATCACATCATGTCGGTGGATTGCAATGTGGATTTGGGCACTTGGCACTTGAACATCATATCAAATATCCTTTTCTCTGTTGGAAATGAAAGCCTATGTGTTTCTAGTGTTCACCACACACACCTCTTACTCGATGTTGAATAAATTAACGAGGTTGTTGCGAAGATAACCCATTAATTTCATCCCAATAATTTGGTGCATAAACTTATAATAAAAAATAAAACAAAATACTATTCCTTTTATATGTCCATGCATTATGAGCACCTATCCTTTCCTTTGTTCATTAATTACACCACCTTTGCTCACCCTATATTAATCAAGAGACCAGCCTCTCTAATAGTCATATTATTAACATTCAACTATTACATTGATCAATGGAGTCGCTAACAAAAGGGTTAAAATGGAGACAATCATCTCTAAAACCTATTCAAATCACCAAGAAGCACACCAATAAAAACGACGATGGTATTGATGATGATGGTGCATATATGATAGCAACCTGTGAGGAACAACCGTTGAGCCCAGCGGCACGTCTGTTCCATGAACCAGATTTTAACATCTATGTCGTAGCGATTATGGGTTCCAAGTACCCTATTAACCCTCGTGTTGCATACGAGAAGCTGCCACAAACTTTACTTAAACATCCTCGCTTCTCAAGCGTGCAGGTAATTTGTAAGTTAATAGTCACTACTAGAAAAAGAGATGTTTTTCTACAACTGAGTTCTTATGAAATTTGTTGCAAAATCCAGTTTTTAACAGTTTTCCAACAAAAAGTTACGTTGGAAAAACACATGTTTGAAAATCGTTTTCAACTGTTTTCCATCAACTTTTCTTACAAAATTGCTATAGAATCATGTTGTTGTAAACTTGCTACAACTTTCATATAAAAACTATTTTGACTTAACATAATGTTTATTACATAATATTGTAACAAAGTTGAAGCTTATTTTTTTTGTTAGAAATCTGTTGGAACTACTTGTCCTAGGAAATTTGTGAGAAAATGACTTGTTTTCTAGTAGTGAGTTTTAACTTCTTAAGATCAATCAACATGTTTATAAGAGACTTGGTTTTGTAATCTAAAAGAAGCTAACAACACAACTTTATTGCCTGTTTACCTTCTGTTTAATATTTATAATTTATCTTCTACTTTTAAGCAACTATATATGTAGCTAATTTTTAAACCTTCATGCATAACTGCAGGTTGTAGACAAGAATAGTGGAATAATGAAATGGGTTCCTACAACTGTGAATTTAAACAATCATATTATCATCCCTAATATCCCACAAACCCTAGACTCCCCTGATAAGTTCCTTGAAGATTATGTATACAATCTCAGTAAAACATCCATCGAATCTTCGATTCCCATGTGGGATATCCACCTCCTCAACCTCAAGACATCCGACGCCGAGGGTGTTGGAATAATTAGAATTCACCACTCCCTCGGCGACGGCACCTCCCTTATGTCCTTGTTACTTGCTTGCACACGCCAAGTCAACAATCCTGACGCAGTTCCTACCGTCCCAAGGAAAAAAGATTCGAATTCAGGATGGTTTTCGTCCTTAAGCAATGATGGTGGAGGGCCATGGTGGAAGCGGTGGTTCATGGCGGTTTACATGGTATTCTGGTTGATTTGGAATACGTTGGTAGATGTTGGATATATTATGGCGACGGCCTTGTTTCTTAAGGACACGAATACGCCGATAACTCCTCAGGCGGGAGTTGAGCATAATCCGAAGAGATTTGTTTACCGGACAATTAGCCTAGATGATATGAAGCTCATCAAGAATGCCATGAATATGGTGAGTGATTTAGAAAATGGAAACATGCAACTCATTCTTCAGGCTCATTATTTTCACATTATCACTACTTTAATGCTCTTTGATGCCTATTTAAAATAAAAAGAAAATATCATAAAATAGTAAACAAATTTCAAAGTGTTTTAATTAAATCACTCATACAATTTTATTTCAAATCGGGTCACTAAATTTTCAAATAAAGTTTCGCTGGATTTTTTGTACGTCAAGAAAACAATGAAGGATAAGATGTCTGGGTTATGATTTGCAATTTATGTATTTGTATTTTATTAATTAAAAAACATTAATTATATTAAAATTTAAAATAAAAAATAAAATTCATATCATCACTTCACGTAATCACAAGCGGGCTAACTGTGTCTGGTTGAAATCTTTCCAAACTGAAGAGAGCCCGGCCTCCGACTATTTTTTATGTTTTAACTTTTAATTTAATTTTAAAAAAATATAAAGTAAAAACTAAACAATACAAAAATAGTGGGAATTGGACAGGGTCGTTTCCGAGAATTTAAATACCTCAGCCGAGCCAAAATAAAAAGACCCGTAGGCCTTAACGAAAATTTTTTATTCGCTAGTGTACATGAATAAAACTTTTATCGGCCGATTTATTATAAGTAGAAACAATTCTGAGAATGTAATTATCTCATAAACCATTACAAATAACATTATTTTTAACAACAAATACACCTATATATGTAATACGTATAAAAAAAAGTTTGTGCCCCCGAAACTTATGTGCCCCGGCCGATGGTGCGGCTTGCACACCCTCCAAGCCTCCCCTGGATTTGGACTCTCATATTTTACGAAGAGGTTTGCTCAAATACATAACAAGTCCTATAACACACTTTATTTTAATTTTGTTTTTAACCTTGTAGACTATAAACGACGTCGCAGTTGGAATGACCCAAGCTGGATTATCACAGTACCTCAACCGAAGATATGGTGAGTTAGACAAGAATTTAGTTATGGCTCTAACCCTATATCAAACCACGTTAAAACGCTTGGGCTCTCAGTTTCTTTTCACAAATTTCTGTTTATGTTAGAATGGGAATACTTTGTTCATATAATATTTGTCATTAGGTGAGGGGAAAAAAGATTTAGGTGCAAGTGAGAAGAAAAATAACCTTCCAAATAAGAAGATACGATTGCGGTCAAATCTTTTAGTCAACATAAGGCCATCTCCAGGCATTCAAGTAATGATCTTCATAGAAAAAGAATAAAATGTTTTGTAACGTTTGATAAATTTGTGGAATATACATATATATTATAGGCGTTAGCTGATATGATGGAGAAGAATACAGAAGCAAAATGGGGAAATTGGATTGGTTACGTGATCCTTCCGCTCACCATTGGTATAAGAGATGATCCGCTAGACTATGTTAGAGAAGCCAATGCAACGATCAATCGTAAAAAGCATTCGCTAGAGGCATTATGTTCCTTTTCGGTAGCAGCCTTGGTTTTCAAATTGTTTGGCGTTAAGGTGATTTCTCAATATTAATAATATCATTTGTGCATCATGTATTAGTGGCACAATCCACAAGCAATGATTCAAGTTACTGACTATATTATTTTGTCTAATAATAGGCAGCAAACACAATGTCACACATGGCCATCGGCCATACAACCTTGGGCTTCTCAAACTTGGTTGGACCTCAAGAAGAAATCAAATTTTATGGTCATGACATGGAATTTTTGGCTCCTAGTTGTTATGGCCACCCACATGTAAGTACACATGCGGTTTTATGTTTATGCTTATGTTTATGTTTATCGGTTACAACACAACGGCTATTGATAGAGCTAACTTCTACCATTGTTTGTTTATGTGATATTATACTAGAGTTTGATGATTAATTTCCAAAGCTATGTGAACAAGATGACAATAGTCCTTTCGGTTGATGAAACCGCCATCCTGGATCCTCATAAACTGTTAGATGATTTTGAAACCTCGCTAAAACTCATCAAAGAAGCCGTTTATGTGAAGGGACTTGCTGAGGAGGACATGTCTAAGGCTGCATCCACATGAGCATTTAATTTTAGTTTGCATTATAAAAATGTGTGTTGGTAGGTATGTTCAATATATAAAACAGCAATTATGCTCAGACTTGTGTGTGCCTCCGTGCCTACATGCTCACTATAAATGATTTGTTTTGACAAATATTAATATGTATGTTATATGCTATTATAATATATCTATCTATTTATTCTAATAAAAGCCTACTATTTTTGTTACTTGTCAATACCATAGCCTTTCTCACCTTTTTTTCTACCAATTTTCATATATGGTCATTATCTTTTAAGTCTTTTCAATATATGACATTAAAATTATAAGTTTATTCCAACTAAATCCATTACTACATATAATAAGTATTCTTCATATGGATTGACAAGAGACTATTAGTGAATTTTGAATTGTTAATTAAAGTGTTTATTATGGTTTATATTCAAAATAATAAACAATAAATATTCGATTCATACTATGTAGAATAAGAACAATCGACTTGGACTAAATCCTGATAACGTCAGCGGTTAAGGCTTAGCCCTTAATACCTAAAAATACATATGATTATAAAAGTAAAAGTTTTCTGGTTGACCTGAAACCTAGAATTCGGACCCAGGAACCAACCCGAATTACTTCGGTTCAGGTTCGGTTTAGTATTTTCTTGGGTTCCAGTTTCTCGGGTCGGGTTAGTTTGGGTTCAAGTACGGGTTTTCTTGGGTTGGGTTTCATGTTACGGGTAAAAGTGACAGCCCTACTTTCAACAATTATAAATAAGAATCACTACATTCAATTTATGCAACTTTAAATCTTCTAATATTATTCAAACTCGGAATAATCACTATTTTTTTAACATGATTTTAATGTTAGCATGTATTTTTCATTTTCCTAGCAATTACATTCATATGAAATAAACAAATCATTTTATTATATTTAAATTTTCGGTTTTTATGTTGCTTGATTATACATTTTTTAATTGTAAAATATGAAGTCAATTAAAAATTTGTCATACACTGAATATTAATATATATTTATTATATTTTTTTGTCTGTGATTTGTCTGTCATTCATGTAAAGCCCCGTTACCGGTGCCCTACATTTGGTGTTGGATTTACTCATAAACGCAGTTCTAAATATCAGAGTTAATTAAAACTTTCACGGAATATAAAACATCAACCATTCATTACAATTATCCATAAATTGTCTTTTAAAACATAGCATAAATTATATCATTCAAAACATCATGACAATATTCAGATGCCAGCATCTTCAATCCTGCCATGTGTCCCTCTCAAACCAGCTGTCTCAATTTGTTAACCTGCATGCATACTAAAAGTCAACTACGCTGAGTGAGTTCTAGTTAATCACACATTAAACCATACATACACTTACCTCCGATTATGCATCCAAGACACATAATCGTTACTTTACTAATTTACTTCCATTACATAAGTTCATACATACGTTCATACTTTATTACTTTCGTACAATATAAATTACTGTCCTTTTCTATCTCAGATATTATTAGGGTCCGATCCCTTCCTTTTCCTATCTCAGATATTATTATGGTCTTCCCTCTTTCCTTTTTCTATCTCAGATATTTTAGGGTCTGATCCCTTTCTTGTCTATCTCAGATATTATTAGGGCATGATCCCTTTTTACTTCTCTATCTCAGATATTATTAGGGTCTGATCCATTTCTTCTCTATCTCAGATATTATCAGGGTCTGATCCCTCTTTCTTCATCTCCGTACATACTGTTTATACATGCCCTTAACACACATACTTTCTTTAATCATTCACACATATTCATATGTTGTACATATTTCTATCATAAACATTCATCTATCATAAACATACCTCCCTTGTCAACACGTGCAATATCCGAAGATCGTTCACGTACCGACAAGCTTTCATTCATATTTAAGATATACATTCATAACATATAAATCATACATGGCATACACTTACCATTTACGCTAAGTGTATTAACTATCACATCGAGTATGCACACATCCCCGAAACATAACAAGGAAATGGGGCTAGAAACTCACCTGAATGCGGTTACGTTCACCGTTTATGGTAATCCCTTTCTTGAGCTGTGCTCGACTAACTGTATAACAATTACACGTATCAATTATCTATCGTTACTCATATCGTATTTCTATCTTTATATAACCCACAACGAACGGGGGTCCGGGGGCAGAGCCCCTGGCAGCAGGGTTTTAGGGGCGGCAGCCCCTAGCGGGGTCCAAGGGGCAGAGCCCCTGGCTGGGGTTAAATTATTTTCCACTAGGATTTTAAATTATTTTCTAAATCGCTAACTCATTCTCTATAACGAGTTAAGCCTAATTTGTTGGCTAATTTGTTATCCTTTGTTCTGATTCGTTATGTTTTCCTCCTTAATTCGTTACCTTGATTCTTCCTCTTATCCTCTGATTCGTTATTCCAATTCGCCATCTGGACATGACTTGATTCGTGGTCTAATTCGTTATTGGAGCTTAGCGAACTGGTGAGTAACGAGTCACCTGATTCGTTACGTGGTTCGCTATCCTAGTTCGTTAGTCTACTTCGTTAACTTGAGGTAACGAACTGGGTGAGCTGATTCGCTACTTGGACACAACGAATTGCACCATTCTTAACGAATCATTCCTGTTCTTATCCAGACTTTGACTTAGGGTCAAAGTTAAAATTACCAAGAACACAGAATAGTCAACATTCATCAGATTCTGCAATTAAACCCTCGTTTCTTAACCAAATATCATGATTTAGGTATCAACGGATTCGGAATTACAACGCCTACAAACCCCAACCATCAAATCGGCCAAACATCAATGTTTAAGGGGTGCGATTTAGGCATATAGGTTACGGGTTCTTAGGTTAACAATTAACCTATCAGATGCTAACCAATTTCTGTGATATTTGTTTGGTTAGATTCGTTTTCAACACACTAAAACAGATTTGTGATTATCTAAATGAATCCGGACCTAAATGAACGATTCCTAGTTATAAACGTACCTTAAACGAGTCGAAATACGAACACGGTTAAGCCTTGACGTTGCTTTGGTTCTTCACGACGATCTAGCACCAACAATCTCGGGTTTTCAACTTCGGATCTAGGCTCGGGTTAAGGATGGTCTTGTGTGTGTTTTTGATAGTGTAGGCTATGGTGTAGAGATGGATAAGAATGGAAAGGTTTAGGGTTTAAGGGGTATTTATACTCCCTTAAGCCCATGGACCTAAGGCACATTCCATTTTATATTCCATCTTCTAAAGTCCAAGCCCAACCGTGTATAGTTTATTATCTAAACCAATAACGACACAATATAAAATAAACGAAATTTATTTTATTATTATAACCAAAAGTAGGATGTTACAATTCAGCAATCCCAAAGTTGCTTTTTATTTGATCAAATAAACTAAGGAAAAAAGAAATTTTTTTTTCGCTCCATAACATAAATAGAAATATTGTTAAGTGACCTTTGCTGTGAAAAACGTTTGTGACGCTGAACTGGACTTCCAAAATAAGAAAATAGGAAATACGTTTTTATCATATTACTCTCTCGATACATAAGCTAATGTTGTGAAAACAAAAAAAAATTATATCGAATTCAAAGTGCCATGCTATTATTACTTAATATTCATATGGCGAAGGCATAGTCTTCCTTTTTCTCTCAAATAAATAAAAAGCCTCATTGACGCCAAACGTGAGGGAATGCTAGACGTTTGGTAATTTCTCCTCCGACGAGGATAAAAGATGACAACAAATTGATCATGATTAATCAATTTCAAATTGTAAAGATTCTAAGAATGATTATATCATCAAAGTTCAGGTATATAGTTTTTGGGATAAACATGTTTTTTTCGGATAATCATGAACATATGTTCTTAAATAACATCATATTAATTGATTAAAAGCTATGATATTTTATGTATATGTAGATGTATATTTTTTATTAGTATCATGGATATATATTATCATTTATCTAAAGTTGGTATGTATTTGGAGAACCTTTTTTGTCACACGTGGGGACAACTATATATGGCTATATCAAGAGTTATAAGCCGGCCTACATGTTATTTTATTAAGAGTTACAAGCAGACATGAACTAAAATTTGTGTTTTTTGATAAACAATATATACCTGCTAATACAATCACAAACGTAGTGTAAAATGAAGTTTTTACCTATTTGTAACATATTTGTGTAATCTTTCTTAGTTATGTAATTTCTGTAATTTTAATTTAATTGTAATTATATTAACAATATATGATCAATCTGCTAACTGTATTTCACTTAATGGTCAAAGGTTAAAATTTTCAACAATTACCCGTGTAATACACGGGCTTCAAACTAGTACTTTATATATTATATGCTTCCCATTCAAACTAGGCATGATAAGAAACTGACACGTCCTTATCTAAACGTCGGGATCTAATAAAAAATAAACTAATTATGAATTTTCAATCACCTATACGAATATGGGTAATTAAGGTCGCTTAAACAGAGAATTGGTGGAAAATAATAAGTTTATAAACTAGGTTAAATATATACTAAAGCAAATTGTATATATTAAATGGTTTTGATAATAAAGCAAAGCGAACTTGATTATGATTTAAAATTCAGTTTAAAGAAAACGTAACATACTCTGAAGTTCTAGTTCAATGATTCACTCAAACCTGTTGAACTAGATAGATCCCAATAAACATGGTATGGTTAATTTAAGTATTAATTAGACACAATTTTTTAATACTAACTCGTGCAATTCAATTACCAAATTATAAATGCCTATCTCTCCCCCCCCCCCCCCCCCCCCCCCCCCCCCCCCCCCCCCCAAACCTCTAAAACCCCAACTTCTTCCAATTTCATCCATACACATCCAATAACACACCTACACCATCATTTCCTTTGGAATTTCAGATCTTGCAAGTAAATATCTGAAGCTCATTATTAGGGATTGATTCACATCTAAACAAAGAAGGTTCATCAAGGATCTAGCTCGATTTAAGAACAACCTCAAACCTAGGCATTTTAAGCTACGTTTTACAAATAAAGGTGGCTCATTAGATGCCTATTGCCTTGAAATTTAGACAGTTGGTTTTACAGATAAAGGTGGGTCCTTAAGTTTAATAAAAATATTAACTTGGTCTTGAATGTAAACCTTATGAGCTGGTTTAGTTTTAGCTCGATTAAAGAAAAACATTTTGGGAAGTAAACCACTAGCCTCCATTACATTATTTGTGCATGTGTCTTGAATGTGAAGAAATAAAGTTATCATCAGTGGATTTTTGTTGTTCTTTTTATTTTAATCTTATCCTATATAAGATATAGGCGGGCCATGATTTTAATAGTAATAGTAATAATAAAGGTTTGCGGATGGGGATGAGCCGATGAGGCATCCGCCAAAAAACAATTTTGGTGGGGAATTGACACTCGCAAAAACAAGTGGGTGGCCTTGTCGACTTTTTGTGCATGAATGCCCAAATTTCAAATGCTAAAATAAGTTTAGCCCCACTATTAGAAATAACGATTGGATCTTAGTCCCATGAGTTAATACAAGCCCAGGAGTTTTAAAACGGGCCTCAAATGGATAGCATAAATTGGGCTTAGCTCATGTGGATGGTCCAACGCGGATACTCATCCACGTGGACATGCCGTTATGCAGATGGAAAAAGCCCGTCTTTGCGAATGCGAATGTGGGATGGGTCTAGCTCGTGCGAATGCGAGTGGGTTGGACCATGCGAATGCGAGTGTACTAGCCATGCGGTTGCGGATGAGTTAATTCATGCGAATGTTGGGTTGATTTAAACAACAAAAGCCCTAGACCGATTTATATCTAGTTGCCGTTTTAGTGGGCCATACCTATGTTTTAAGTTCATCTAGCTAAAATATTAACCTACTTAAACTAACTTAACCACCTTACCGGATATGCCTGGCTCTAAAAGAATAAAATTATTAAAAAAAATATAAGCTTGATAAGTAGTATTTATTTGTAGTACTAGTTATGTTTTTTATATTATTTATTTTAATGTATTGTTTTAATTTTAATGTATTTTTTTTTAATTTATTTTGTTTAATGAATTTATTTACATTATTTTTAATAAACAGATAAAAAATAATAGTAATTAGGTAACGATCGGAAGAAACTCTATCCACTACACAATTTTTTTTTGTAATAAGCTCTTATGATGACACGTCGCCACATGACTTAAAACGCTATATTAAGAGCTACATCCATTACAAAATATCTAAAAAAATGAACAGCAATTAAAAGGATACGGTCATTAATAAGCCAACTGACCAACTGTACATCCTTTGAATTGTTACAAAAATTTAAAGAGTTGTGTATGCATCTTCACTCTTCACTTTATCTTCTCTATTATTTCTATTTTACAATCATCATCCATATACATGAGAGTTGAGGCTCAAAATACTTATTTGAGTAAAGTCTAAAACCCTGTTTCAAAATACATGAAATTAAAAGAATTGTGACATAGCCCCTCCTTTAAGCTACCTATTGACTTTTTGAGTTTGAGGGTGACTTATTTGAGTAAAGTCTAAAACTAAGAAGAAATTAATTGATGTCCATAGGGGTAAAAATTAAATAACGCTGCGAGGAAATGACACTAAAAGCCTTTGATGAAACCCTGCATTAATGAAATTAGGTTGGAAAATGGAAATTAATAACTGATCTGGATTTATTTTGGAAACTTTAAGATTGATTTTTTTTTTTCAGAAGTGATTCGCCTAATCTTCTGTTTTTCCATTTCAAATAAAATGATCCAATTATAACAAAGAGATAGGTAAGCGGGCAACAAGTTGCGCCGCCACCCCCCTTTTGAATGGCAAAACCGATCCTACTGAAAATTAAATTATCGTTATTTGACGTCGTTGAGTTACTGTGCACGACCCGCTGAACTCTTTTTAGAAACGTAGCAGCATCGAGAGCAAGAGACCCAAATGTATTAAAATCAAAAGAAATGAAGGCGTGTTGATTCTCCACACACGCTTTCTCGTGTTTAGCAATTTTTCCTACTTCTGCCATTAAAGAATTGTTTACTGTGTGTCAATTTTTCCTGCTTCTCCACACACGATTGAAACGGATTTTCTTTAATGACATTAAAGGATTGTTTTTTTCCTTAAAAAATTAATAACATTTCATTATCATCCCAATACAGATAATTGCTTTTTTTCCTTAAAAGCAAATACATAATAACATTTCATTATCATCCCAATATTGCAATACTTCGCCGTAAATGATCCTATGGCTTTAGTAACTGTTCTACACATATTCACTTGTTGTATCAAGCATCTCCTTTGCAAGGTCCGTACCCGACTTGAAGCTAGGCGGACAAGAGCCAACCATACCTTCTGCGTTGTGAATATCTAGTGATCCTGCTTGGATACATACATACATACATACATACATACATGCATACATACGCGTGCGCGCACACACACATACATACACACACAATTTTATTATTTTAATGTATTATGCATTCATACCAACACCTTGGCTCAAGACCCTATATATATAATTAGCTAATCAACTTAATTATCCATCAATGCAGTCTCTTTTAACATGGAGAAAACCAGCTCTAAAAGCTCTTCAAATCACCACCATTACAAACCACAATGATGACCATATGATCATAGCAACCGGTGAGGAACAACCCTTGAGCCCAGCATCACGTTTGTTCCACCAACCAAATTTCAATGTCTACATCATAGCGATTATCGGTTTCAAGAACCCTCTTAATACTTATGTTGTGCACGAAAAGCTTCCGCTAACTGAAGAGGTATGTACCCGCCTCAACACCGAGCGAGGCGGGTCAACCCACAAGATATAGACAAGAGGCTTGAAATCAAGACATTATGAAGGCACAAAGCCAAAACCTATGCGCATGGCGCATATCACATATGCTTACGCATATCACATATGCTCATGCATCACATGCTCAGGCATCACATATGCTCACGCATCACATATGCTCACGCATATCACATATGCGTGTGGCGCATCCGCGCGTGGCGCATATCACATGCTTGTGCATATCACATCTGCGCATGAAACATCTGCGCGTGAGAATAAAGAGAAGACATCGCGCATCCTCAGGATTGGCGCATATCACACATGCACATAATCAACCTCGTCCTTATCCAAATTAGGGTAAGGACAACCTTGATTATGCACGTCAGACAACCTTCCAGAAGGTATCTTTTTAAGGAATAAGAATATGCTGATGTTGACAGCTGCCAATGAAAGGTGGACAACTCAGCAAAACCCATGTGCAACTAACCAATGAAAAAGCACCAGGTGTCCCAAGGACACGTGGCGCGAAGCTGTAGGAGGAGGCCAAAAAGGCCCTAATTGGGTCTGAGCCCAATCATTGGAAACCCTAGCACTATAAATACCACATCAACTCCACAAGGAGAGACACACCCCTATTACACAGTATTCAGCTGTATTAAGCAATACACTCCAATTTCCTTACTCTCATATTATTATCTTCTCTTACAAACTCTTATTCTCACACCTGAGGGTTACCCCAAAGAGGACCCCTCTGTCCCTTTCTGAGGGGTAAGTTTACGGTGCTGTTCATTTTGTAGGTGGAAGAATCCAGATCCCAGAGAACCATCGGTGAAATAGCATAATCACACCCGAGGAAAGTAGATCGTCTACCAGTGAGTCGATCCACGTTTCTTCATTGGCGCCATCACCTGTTACAACGGCAACAAAATCTCCAGTTCTCTAAAAAAAATTTCTCACCATGGTTTCTGGTGTTCGTAACGTCGATCAAGTTCTGGAGGATATTGAGCGTGAGGATGTTAATGGGGGACAGCAGTTTCTGAGGGTGCCGCGTGATTCTACGCGCACCACCAGTAACCATCCCTTCATCACAACTCCTCATAGCCAGACTGAAACTCCTCCAGACGATCTCACGTTCCAAAATCTTGCCGGCGGGAAACAAAAAGGACCAATGGGTCCAGAAGATGAAACAAATGACCCTAAAGAATGGCTCATAAACTAGCAACGACGTCTAATGGACAAGTACAATGAAATGGTCAAACACAAAAAGTCAGCCGACTTAACACAAAGGCTAGCGTTTGACAAGCAAACCGTTCATGGAACAAGAAGAGCGCGCGCGCCGGAAGAGGGTCACTCTGTTCACACTGAACATGCTGAGTTTAGTGATGAAGAAGTGCACAGCATAAGGAAGACGCGAGATACTCATGCAGGAGGCTCACAGCTCCGCGCGCACATGAACGTGACGCTTGGAACCAAAGCCGACATGGATCTGCACACGCCGTACAGCCCACCAGTGAGAGGGCAAGTGGACGTAACCACACCGTACAGGCCAGCCATCTTGGTGAAACATTCAAAATTCACTGAGCGCATCGCGAAGGCTCCCATTCAGCACAAAACCAAGATGCCAAGTGGTTTGGGCAAATATGACGGCACAACAGATCCAGACGATTTCTTACAAGGTTTTTACAACACTGGAAACCTAGAAAGCTGGACGATGCCAACATGGTGTCACATGTTTGCTCGCTGCCTCACGGGCGCGGCGCGTGTCTGGTTCGAGAGTTTGCCGACTGGGCAGATCGATGGGTTCGAGGAACTATTGGAAAAGTTCCAAGCTCACTTCGTACAGCAGCGCAGACACACGCGCGACCCTGATGACATCATGCACTGCGTGCGCAGGAATGATGAAACGATTGAAGACTACATAACTCGTTTCAATCAGGAGTCTCTGGCAATCGGAGGTATCACTGAGCAACTCTTGCGCGTGACCTTTATACAAGGCGCGCGCAGTGATCAACTCCGCCGAGCTCTCGTAAGCAGAGATGGCATGCCAACCACTTGGGCCAAGCTAATGGAAGCATCGCGAGTCTTCGCGAGAAATGAAAAACAAATTGCCCAAGATAGGGCAAGAGAAAGAGGGCATCAAGCTGAGACACCGCGCAGCAACGAAAGAAGGGGCAAACAGAACTCTGTATGGTCCAGGTTGCAACCAAACAGTTTTTCTTCCGCAGAAAAGCAGGCGCAACCAAGCTCACCCCAGCCCCAAAAAGACGTTCGTAATCGCGGGGAGGGTGACAAGAAGGAAGGCGGCAGAGATCCTAACAGACCTCTGCCAAGAATATGGACTCCCCTCACTAAAACACCTTCACAAGTGTTAAGCACTGAGAATGTCCAGTTCAAAAGCCCCAAGCCATTACACTACAAGGGACCATCAAACAGTGGCAAGTACTGTGAGTTTCACAAGTCCACAGGACACAACACTGATGCATGCCATCACTTGAAGGATGCAATTGAAAAAGATGTGAAATCAGGCAAGCTGGCTCACCTGGTGAAAAACTCAAGACCAGAAGATGAACAACCAGAAGGAGCCTCTGCCAGCAAAAGGTTCAAAAGAATCTGTGTAGCCGAGGGAGGAAGGCAAGGGCAAAATTCAAGAAAGAGAAGCACGCAAGTCCAAGGAGATTGGCGCGAGCAACAAGTAATCTTCCCAAGAATCAGGGGAGGCCCTTCTATCAGCAGTCCTCTTGTCATCACTACACACATTGCTCATTATGAAGTGTCAAAAGTCCTGGTGGACACTGGCAGCGAATCAGACATCATGTATGAGCAATGTTTCAGGAAACTGGATCCGGCAGACCAAGCAAGGCTTGAAATTGTGAATGCACCAATCTCTGGTGTTTCAAATGAAATCATTCATCCCCTAGGTCAAATACAATTTGAGCTAACTATGGGGGATGAGAAACACAAGCGAGCCGAAGTTGTCAACTTCTTGGTCTTGCCCACCACTTCATGCCACAATATGATCTTGGGTAGAAGAACGATTGCCCAATTCAACGCCATACCGTCGCCAGCGCACGGCGCGTTGGGGTTCCCAACACCAACAGGTGTAACTTTTGTATACCGAGATCATTTGTGTGCAGTGGCAAGTAATCCGCGGGAAGGGAGAATGAAACTTCCAATGGCAGACAACGCGCCAGAGGAATGGATTCTCAACCCAAAATTCCCGGAGCAGACAATCACAATTGGCGCTACGATATCAGACGACACGAGGTTGAGAATGAAAAGATTGCTCACAGCATATATGTCGGTCTTCGCGTGGCAACACTCTGATATGACTGGGGTTCCGCGAGACCTGGCGCAACATTCTCTCAACACGTTCAAGTCTGTAGAGCCAATTGCTCAAAAGAAGAGAGTCGTGGGGGATGAGAAGGCGAGGGCCATGAATGAGCAAGTTGAGGATCTATTGCGCGCAAACATCATCCGCCCAATACGATACCAAACATGGGTAGCCAATCCTGTGATGGTAAAGAAAAGTAACGGGTCGTGGAGGATGTGCATTGACTTCAAGGACCTCAACAAAACATGCCCAAAAGATTGTTACCCCCTCCCAAACATCGACGCAAAGGTGGACTCCGTGGCGCCATTCAAGCTCAAATGTTTCCTGGATGCCTACAAGGGCTATCACCAGATTCAAATGGCACCACAAGACGAGGACAAGACTGCCTTCAGAACCGACAAGGGTGTTTTTTGTTACACAAAAATGCCCTTTGGTCTGAAGAATGCGGGAGCCACCTACCAAAGACTTATGGATGCGGTTTTCAACGAGCAAATTGGAAGAAACCTAGAAGTCTACGTTGATGATTTGGTGATCAAAAGCAGGGAGGAAAAACAAATGCTCAAAGACATCGAAGAAACCCTTGGGCGCCTAAAGGAAGTTAACATGAAGCTCAATCCGAGCAAATGCACTTTCGGCGTACAAGAGGGAAAATTTCTAGGTGTAATGGTCACCAAGGATGGTTTCAAGGTGAACCCAGAAAAGGTGGAGGCCATCCTTGACATGCCCTCGCCATCCACCATGAAAGAAGTCCAGAAGCTGAATGGTAGATTGGTTTCAATCAACAGGTTCCTAGCGAACCATGCAAGCAAATCTACCCCATTTGTCAACACATTGAGAAATTGCTTAAAGAAAAGCCAATTCAAATGGACTCCTGAGGCCGAGCAAGCTTTCAGTGAGATAAAAGAATGTTTGATAAATCTGCCCGCGCTCACAGCTCCACTTCCTGGTGAAACTTTGACATTGTACCTATCAGCAGGAGAGCGCGCAATCGGCGCAGTATTGTTGGTGGATCGCAAGGGAATCCAAACGCCAATATACTATGTGAGTCGGGTGCTGACAGATCCTGAGACGCGCTACTCCATCATGGAAAAGTTAGTTTTGTCACTAACACACGCGTCGCGCAAGCTTCATAGATATTTCAATGGTCATCCCATTGAAGTTCTGACTGGTTACAACATCCAGCAAGTCTTGCGACGTCCAGCGCTCTCAGGAAGGCTGACAAAATGGGCGCTGGAATTAGGAGAACACACGATCGCCTATAAGCCCCGTCCAGCAATCAAGGGACAAGTCCTAGCTGATTTCATCGCAGAAATCCCAGAAGAAAAAATTGAAGAGGCTCAGCGCGAGGTAGACCCTCCGCGAGCCAATGATGAAGAAAATGTTTGGAGTTTGTTCACTGACGGAGCTTCAAACAATGAAGGGTCTGGCGCAGGCCTCAAGCTGGTGGATCCAGAGAATCATGAGTATACTTATGCCATCAGGTTGGACTTCAAGAGTACCAACAATGAAGCTGAGTATGAAGCCCTGCTGGCCGGCCTGCGCATCGCGCACAAATTCGGAGTTAAAAAGCTAGAGGCCCATGTTGATTCATACTTGGTAGCAGCACAGGTCAATGGCCTTTATGATGCCAAGGAGAACACCATGCCTCTGTATCTAGAGCAGGCGAAAAAGCTCATCGAGCAATTTGACTGCTTCAGAATCATTCATATTCCGCGCAGTGAAAACAAATCTGCCGACGCGCTGAGCAAGATGGCATCAACCAGCTTCGATCACTTTGGCAAAGATATCAGGGTAGAAGTAATGAGCAACCCGTCGGTGGGAGCGAAGTCTGTCCTGGTAACTCATACAACACCTTCATCATGGATAACTCCAATAATGGAATTCTTGATGGAGGGAAAGGTACCAGACAATCGCGCACAGGCGAGGAAGATAAGACACAAGTCGCAGAACTATGAATTGCTTGATGGTACGTTATATCGACGCTCCTATCTTGGACCGCTCATGAAATGCCTAGATGCTGAGGAAGCAAGCTATGTGATCAGAGAGATACACGAAGGAATCTGTGAAATACATGCTGGCCCGCGCATGGTGGTTGCCAAGGCAATGAGCGCAGGTTACTATTGGCCAGGCATGTACTTGGACGCTTTAAAAGAGATCCAAAAATGCAAAGCATGTCAGAGCTATGCGCCAAACACCATGCGGCCAAAGAACAACTTGATTCCGGTGACCTCTGCATGGCCTTTCCACAAATGGGCAATCGATATTGTGGGTCCCCTACAGCAAGCGCAAGGGCGAGTAAAATTTTTGGTAGTGGCAGTAGACTATTTCACAAAATGGGTCGAAGCCAAGCCACTAGCAAAAATCACAGCCGAGGCGATGAAGCAGTTCATTTGGAGCCACATCATATGCCGTTTTGGCTTGCCCATGGAAATTGTGAGCGATAATGGTAAACAATTCACTGACAGAAAGATATCCAGCTGGCTCAAGGAATTGCGCATCAACCAAATCTTCACTTCAGTATACCACCCTTAGGGGAATGGCCAAGTGGAGCGCGCGAACCAAAGCTTGCTAAATGGGCTGAAGAAAAGGTTGGAGGGAGAATCCCATTCTTGGGTCAAAGAGCTACCTAATGTCCTGTGGGCGCACAGGACATTAAGCAAAACCAGCAATGGCGAATCCCCGTTCAGCCTAACCTATGGAACGGAGGCAATGATTCCAGCAGAAATTGGATGCCCATCTCATAGAGTGCTCATGATGAACAAGATTGATAACGAGCGCGAAAGGAGGTTGGATCTCAACTTGCTAGAAGGGCGCAGAGAGGCGGCTATCATCAATGAAGCCAAATACAAGAAAAAACTGGAAAAATATTACAATCAGCGCGTGAAAGAATGCCACTTCAAGAAAAATGATTTTGTCCTTCGAAACAATGAAGCTAGCCGCGCGATACCCCCGGGAAAGATGTCCCCCAATTGGGAGGGACCTTATCAAGTCTCGGAAGAATTGGGAAAAGGCGCATACGCCTTAAAAGATTTGAATGGAAAGAAGATCCCGCGCGCATGGAACGCGGCACAGCTTAGAAAATGTTTCATGTAAAAATTGTCAAGTTTGTAATCAAGGCTTTTTAAGCCATTATGAATAACGATACGCGCTATCTTCTCTTAATGTGGATTCTACTACCTTTTGCATACATGTTTCACACTTCCCTTTATTAATTTTGAGCAATATGACAACATTGTATTGACATCAAAACAAAATAAAACGAAGTAAAACATACATGCGCGAGCTTCAAGCTCAAACGCGTTAATGAGTCTTAACTCTAAAACGTCAGGGCCTTAGCCCAATAATATGAGCCTTAGCTCAGGGCCTTAGCCTAATAATGTGAGCCTTAGCTCAAATCACTCAACATCTATCCTACATGCTGCGCAGCCTGACCATAAAAATACCTAAGCACAACTAAGGCAAAGCACATGCCAAAACATAGTTGTTAAGGTCTCAGGTCGAGGTCGCGCATGAAATTGTAATGGATATCTGAGTAACACATACTGACACGTAAAGGCTAAAAAACTCATAATTCCCTATAATAAATGCGCGATAACGTCGCGCAAAAGAGGAATAATGAAACGCCAAAACACGTGTCAACATAGTCAGGATATTGCAAAATCACTTACAATATGACAAGGATTAAGTAAAATAATTTCATTACAACCTTGTTCTTATTTCAACGTGCAAGCATATCTTATATTTAACAAGCAAACATGCAATATAAAGAGATGATTCGGGAATGCGCAAGATGCGAATAAGGGAAAAACATAATTTCATTCCAAAGCATTGAAATTTACAAGTTTACAAGATGACGAGATACAAACTACAAATAAAAAAAAAACATGAAGGGCTTCTCAAGTCTCCACGTCGACGTCAGCCTCTTCATCGTCCTCATCACCGCCCTCAGCATCTGGCGCAGCCCGCTCCTCGTCATCTCCAAACTGACCATAGTCAAGTTGTTCATCCTGAATGGAGTCTTCTATCACAATAGTGTCAGGAGCGGGCCCTTTGGCCACGCCAGAGCCGCTAGCAGGGGCAACATTCCCCGCGCCATCATCGCCGCCACCAGCCCCTTCGCATTCGTCAAGTAATTTCTTTAGCGCGCCGAGATCGGGCTGGTCAGCAAGCGCAGATATCTGCAAATCATAAGGAAAAATATGAGTACAAAAAGACTTGGAAAATAAGTCAAGGTAATCTCATTAAGGTCAAAATACCTGCGCAAGGATGGGAATGGGAGTATTCAAATACTTCTCCCCCATCTCGGCCATGTCCGCGCAGGCAACGTCGAGCTGATAAGGGTAGTCGGATGGGTTCTTCTTCAGCATGCTATATTCACAGCCATCCTTAAACCCTTCAGCTCGACCCACCAAGCGCGCGGCAGCGTTGCAATCCATCACAAGGGCCTGAAACTCGTCTGAATATTTCATCGCGTAAGCACAACGAGTCATACCCTGTGAGATTAGCCATTGGCGATCCTGCGCGAGGGAAGAAACAGACGTCTCAAGAGCAGGAATCTGAGAGTTTAACAACTCAACAGTTTCCTTAGTCTGTTTTAGCTCCTCTTTGTCGGAAGCTGCTGCCGCTAAGGCTTCTTCCTTTTCCCCTCGCGCAATATCGAGGGCTTCCAGGCTAGACGCTGTCGTCGCCAAGGCTTCATCTTTCTCGGCCCGCGCGACCGCCAGCTCCTTCTTCAGGCGCGCAACCTCACTCTCCAATGATGATTTGTCAGTTATAGACTGGACAAGAGCTTGGTCACGCTCCTCCGCCTCCAGCTCTAAGTCGCGCACTCTACGCGCGTACTTGGCTGAGTCCGCCTCGGCCGCCTGTAGCTTCTCCCGCGCAGCCTGTAGCTCATGACCGCGCTTCACGAAGGCGGTGTTGGCACTTGCTCTGTTCTCGCTGAGCTCTGCTTGGAGCTTCTCAGCTCTCTCTCGAGCATCAGAAAGATGCCAAGCAGACACTTTAGCCTCTTGCTTGGCTTCCGCAAGAGCATCACGTACCTTTACGTAATCATAGCGAAGCTCTTGGGAGGCAGCAAAGAAAGCCGACCCAGCAAACAGATGGTCGTTGAGCAAGTTATCGCGAGCGCGGCCCTCCTGAAACCTCCTTTCAGCTGGAGGCACAGAATGAGCCCAGAAGTCCTCACATACACCCATGGACTGAAATGAGCTGTCCTCAGTAATATTCCATCTCGGGCGGTAAATGTGATCGGCTTCCTGCAAACACAAAGTAATGATCTAAGTCATCAAAACACTAATATGGAAGTCCGCGCAGCGGAGCAAAAACAAGCCTATACCTGCGGGGATGAAGCAGAAAAGTCAGCGCCAGCCCCACGAGAAGACTGCGCCGCGAAATCTCGTGGCGCTGCAGGGCTGGCGCGGCCGCTGTCGGAGCCTTCAACTTGGACCTCCTCAACCTCTGAAACAGGCCTTTTCTCCTGCGACCTAGAAGAAACAAAATCAGTCTCACGAGGAGGGCTGCGCGCAGGAGGAGGTGAGGGAGGTCTCGACGCCGCCAGATCGGCGCGTAAAACGGCCTCCTGCTCCTTAGTAATCCCGATGAGGGGAGATTCAGCGCTTGTAGGAGCAGGAGCAGAACCAACGGCGCTGGCACCGGCGCCAGCAGTGCCGCCAGCAGCTTGAACGCCAGCTATGACTCCTATGAAAAATCAACAAAAACAAATGGTTCATGACTTGATCTAAAAGAAAAAAGTCAGAAAATAAAAGCGCAATACATACCTTGGCGCAACGCCGTTCGAGAGTCAAACATCGCCATGAAGTCCATTCTCCCCTTTTTTGAGGGTAAAACAGGGGACTTCGAAGCGACCTCCGGCGCGGCCTCGGCACCTTGTTGCGCCTGAGGTTGATCCACCAACGTCGCCGGCTCAACAAACATTTGAGTGAGCAAAGATTCATTAGTAATTCTATCAGAATCGCGCTCATAGAACCATAAAGGATAAGCAAAGTATACCTGTCGAAGAGGAAACGGCAGGCGCAACGCTGCTTCCCTTTTCCGCCGCGCGAACGGAGGAGGTAGCGGCACCATACCTCGTGTGGACAGGAGGTCTGCCCACTTTTTGAGGCAGGGAAGAAAGGAAAACTTGGAGGTAAACTCCTGGGTTTTCTCAAGTTCTCTCGCCTGAGTAGGAGGATCCTGAGCAACAGGGGCAACATCTTTCTTCTGTTTCTTACTGGCCCCTGCGCCAGTTTTCCCCTTAGCTTTACGCTTTAGTTGGGGCAACTCAGCCTCCTCCTCCTCCTCCTCCTCTTCCGCGAGCTCCAGCTCGTAGTTCTCAAGCGCGTCTACAATACGTGCAACACAAGTGTTAGCCAAATTTGGTATTATAAAGGCAAATGCATAAGTACAAAGGCTTACCAGGCGCATCGCTGTCAAACAGAAATCCCAGATCAACAGGGATGAACATGTCATCGAAGCGATCGGGGAAGCCAACCTCCCCAGCGCCCAGCGCGACGGAGCCACCCTCCATATGCTCATCATAGTTGGCGTGGACATACTCCTTGCTGACTGCACAAAACAAGTCAAATGATATCAGCAAAACGAATTATATTCGCGCAGAATGAATGCAATGAGTTAACTTACACAAGCCGTCAACTTGGATAACGGGCTCAGTCGCGCTGTCGGCCCACCTCCTGCTCATACCAACCCCCACCAGCGCCTCCTCACAAATGTTCTTGGCGGGGGATGGTTCAGCAGTCAACTTTTTTACCCAGGCGCCAGTTGGGTTCTTGAAGACACCCACATCCGCAGGCGCAGAAGAGAACGCGCGCATGGTCATGCGGATGGGGATCACACCAGCCCTGATGTAGAAAAACCTCTCAGACCAGTCATGAAGGCTCTTGAATGAAACAGTGCAGCACTTGACCTTCTGACTGCGAGGAATAAATGAGAACCAAGAATCTTGGATCTTGGGCTTATAAAAAAACTGAAAGCGCCGAGGGGTGGGCTCCTCGCGCTGAGATTTGCACATGAACTCAAAATGAGTCATGCGCACGAGTCCAAACGGATGGACTTGGGATATATGAATCCCATAAAACTTAAGCAGCGCACCCACAAACCTTGTCATCGGGAGACGAAGGTTGCAGTGGGTGAAAAAATGGCAATACAGGGATATATAGCCGGTGGGCGGGTCCGCCGCCGTTTGCCCGGCCGCCGGCAGCATGCAGCCATACTCAGGGAGAAAACCCTGAGAGGCGATAAGGCTGTCAAAATCGGACTGCCTCAGCTTACAGGGGATCTCATCCCACTTCTTCACTGCCTTGGTTTTCCCTACCTCCTCCGATGAGGCCTCAGCAGCCCTCTTCCCCTTGCCGGTCTTCTTCAACGTAGACATTACTAACGATTTCACACGGTGATGGCTGGGGGAGATTGTGTTGTCTGAGCTATCAGACATACAACTGTAAAATCGGACAAAGGATGCTTCTGAAGAACAGAGATCTGGAAGCAGAAGACAGGCAATCGGAATAGAATGAAAGAAAAAAGCTCTGAATAAACAACAAAGAAGATGAAGGATAAAAAACTCAAAAGGGCTTGCTTTTATAGGCCCAGGAGAGAGAAAAATTGATACTGATCGGACTTCACGCGCCTCCACTCGCAGGTGTAAGCCAACGCGAGCGCGACACGTGTCCCTGACACTGTGTGAGGGGACACGAAAAGAAACTATACAGGTGCTGCCAGAGTTCACGCGCCACCACTCGCAGGTACGGACCAACGCGAGCTCGACACGTGTTCCTGACACTATGTGAGGGGACATGAAAAGCAACTGTAACACCTCGAGCACAAGAAAGGTCTGACACGTCTCCATCACTGACGCATGTCAGCAACAACCAACCACGTACAGGGACGATTCGTTTTCAACAAAAAGGATAGAATTTCGCGCAACGATGAGTAATAAGAAGAAAAAGACAAACCACTACTAAAAGAGGAAACTATTAAGTCTAATATCTATCTTACCTCGCTCGCGCGAGACAAGACACACATTAGACTGGGGGGGCTTGAAGAGGCATGTACCCGCCTCAACACCGAGCGAGGCGGGTCAACCCACAAGATATAGACAAGAGGCTTGAAATCAAGACATTATGAAGGCACAAAGCCAAAACCTATGCGCATGGCGCATATCACATATGCTTACGCATATCACATATGCTCATGCATCACATGCTCAGGCATCACATATGCTCACGCATCACATATGCTCACGCATATCACATATGCGCGTGGCGCATCCGCGCGTGGCGCATATCACATGCTTGTGCATATCACATCTGCGCATGAAACATCTGCGCGTGAGAATAAAGAGAAGACATCGCGCATCCTCAGGATTGGCGCATATCACACATGCACATAATCAACCTCGTCCTTATCCAAATTAGGGTAAGGACAACCTTGATTTTGCACGTCAGACAACCTTCCAGAAGGTATCTTTTTAAGGAATAAGAATATGCTGATGTTGACAGCTGCCAATGAAAGGTGGACAACTCAGCAAAACCCATGTGCAACTAACCAATGAAAAAGCACCAGGTGTCCCAAGGACACGTGGCGCGAAGCTATAGGAGGAGGCCAAAAAGGCCCTAATTGGGTCTGAGCCCAATCATTGGAAACCCTAGCACTATAAATACCACATCAACTCCACAAGGAGAGACACACCCTATTACACAGTATTCAGCTGTATTAAGCAATACACTCCAATTTCCTTACTCTCATATTATTATCTTCTCCTACAAACTCTTATTCTCACACCGGAGGGTTACCCCAAAGAGGACCCCTCTGTCCCTTTCTGAGGGGTAAGTTTACGGTGCTGTTCATTTTGTAGGTGGAAGAATCCAGATCCCAGAGAACCATCGGTGAAATAGCATAATCACACCCGAGGAAAGTAGATCGTCTACCAGTGAGTCGATCCACGTTTCTTCACTAACTTTGGTTAAACATCCTCGCTTCTCTAGTGTTCAGGTAACTAATTAATTTATTACGTTTGGTTTGATATATATCTTGAAGTTAATAGTTACTGTAGGTCCCCAAACCGACCACACGAATGGTTTTACTGTTGACACAAAGTGTCGAGACGGGTGTGGTAAATCAAATGACCGAACATAAATATAAAGATAAAGATAAGATATGAATGATCTTGTTGTCGGTTGAAAGATTTGATATATTAATCAAATGACCGACCCACCCAAGGTGAGCTCCCCTCGGGTGGATGATTCACACCTTACAAAACACATACAAATGATAAATAAAGTCATGTATATAACCAAATACAAACATTCTAGAAGCTTTCTCCCCGTTGAAGCTAAACGCGCGTCCCGAAGCTTTCGTTTTGTGTCTGGTTTTCTCGTCGGCTTAAAAATTTTCACTTGACTATTAAAATATAACGGGTTTCGTAATTTGATATCGTAAGTCACAAATATTGGTCTTACAGTCACATGAAGCTAGTTTTCAAGCATTTATGCATCAATGCAGGTTGTAGACCACAAGAATGGTGGAATAATGAAATGGGTTCCTACGACTGTTAATTTAAACAACCACATTATCATCCCTAACATCCCACAAACCCTAGACTCCCCTAATAAGTTCCTAGAAGATTATGTCTACAATCTCAGTAAAACCTCCATCGACTCTTCGATACCAATGTGGGATCTCCACCTCCTCAATCTCAAAACTTCTGATGCCGAGGCGGTTGGAATATTCCGAATCCATCACTCTTTGGGCGACGGCGCCTCCCTTATCTCCTTGCTACTCGCTTGCACTCGCAAGATAGACAATCCTGACGCAGTTCCCACCGTCCCAAGGAAAAAAGATTCTAATTCGGGGTGGTTTTCGTTCTTAAGCTATGACCGTGGAGGGCCATGGTGGAAGTGGTGCTTCGTGGTTGCTTGCATGGTTTACTGGTTGATTTGGAATACGTTGGTAGATATTGGATATATTCTGGCGACGGGCTTCTTTTTGAAGGATACCGAAACGCCTATAAAAGCTCCTAAGGGAGTTAACCTTACTCCAAAGAGATTCGTTTATCGAATAGTCAGCCTTGACGATATGAAGCTCATCAAGAATGTCATGAATACAATGAGAGTGATTTCTAAAAATATATCTATGTATGTATGTTTTGTATATAAAATAACAAAATGTAATTTGTTTATTAATCTTGTAGACTATAAACGATGTGGCAATAGGAGTAACCCAAGCTGGATTATCAAAGTACCTCAACCGAAGATATGGTGAGTCAAAACAATTTAAACATGTTTATATGATGTTTCTTTATGTGGTTTGTTGTTGTAAAAGAAAAGCCTTGTACGTTAAGGTTTTGTACAAATTTGTCAGGTGAGGGAAAAAACGACGAGGGTGCAACCAAGAAGAAAAACAACCTACCGAAGAAAAATATATGAATGCGGTCAACGCTTGTAGTCAACATGCGACCATCTTCAGGCATTCAAGTAAGTGTCCCGATGAAAAACTTTTGGGTTAATTAAACAAATGATTGACATGTGAAGTAAATATACAGGGAAAGCTAGCGTATAAACTAAATTAACGTGTTAACTGTAAAAATCAAATAATGTAATTATATTTAAAAGTAGTTTAATTATGTAATTACACTATGTTGTATATGTAATTACACTTTCAGGTTAATTAAACAAATGATTAAACTGTGAAGTAAATATATGTATACAGGAATTGGCGGATATGATGGAGAAGAATAGTGAACAAAATGGGGAAATTTGTTTGGTTATGTGATACTTCCATTCACCATTGGTATAAGAGATGATCCACTAGACTATATTAGAGAAGCCAAGGCAACAATCGATCGGAAAAAACACTCGCTCGAGGCATTGTTCTCCACTTCGGTATCCGCTTTGGTGTTTAAATTGTTCGGCATCAAGGTATTTTTATCACTATAAATAAATTAAACCATTTTTGGCATATGTTTGCCGTTTGTGACATCTCTACTAACACGTACAAGATGTTGAGGACCATATTTTTACAGGCAGCGAACAAAATTTCAGACATGGCCTTTACTCATACAACCTTGACCTTCTCAAATGTGGTTGGACCTCAAGAAGAAATAGGGTTTTATGGTCATGATATGGAATTCATTGCTCCAAGTTGTTATGGCCACCCACATGTACGTATGTTAATTATATATATGTTTAATTATCTATAAGAACATGAATCTAACATTCTATTGTTTCCTTTATTTGATTAAAGGGTTTGATGATTCATTTCCAAAGCTATGTGAACAAGATGACAATAGTCCTTTCGGTTGATGAAACCGCCATCCCGGATCCTCATAAACTGTTAGATGATCTTGAATCGTCACTAAAACTTATCAAAGAAGCTGTTTACGTGACGGGACTTGTTGAGGAGTGCATGTCTAAGGCTTGATTCACCTAAATTGAAATGATCTTAATATGTTTGATTCGATTGTGTCGGTTTCTTTTGTGGTTTCCGTCTCGTAATTGTAACTTTCATTTGAATTGAATAACGTGGCTTAAGTTACTTATTATGTAACTTTGGTTTTGTCCATGGCTAGAATTTTCTAATCGGGCGTGTTATTTTTTATTCAAGCTTGCCTTTCAAAATAAAAAGATATATATCAAGGTCTCCAATTATCCATTCATCCGTTACATATGTGTGTGTTCAAGAACTTTTACATAAAGTTTTGCGAAATCTAATTTAAAGAATTGAGGATGATACTTATGATGTTAAATGATTTTCGTGTATTAGATAACTCATAGGAACGTTATCTCTCTTTATTTATGGAGTTAATACAAGATCAGCATCATCATCGTACTCAGTAAATTTCATCAATAGCAAAACTATGGTAGGATTCAAGGAGAGTAAAATGTAGACAGTCTTACCTTTACCCCTAGAGGCTGCTTCCGTTGAGACCCCGACTCGAATGACTACCTATACAATTGATTCTAGAATGATAATATTATCACACCTAAACAAATAAAAGGATAACTAGACTAATTTATTTCCAAACAATAAGTGCTCGGTGATCCTCACTACAAATGGCTATAGTGACGACTTTTGTCGTTGCCATAGCTTTTTATGGCCACATGTCATCATAGAGGTGGCCGACAAGCGTTTGATGCAATAACTCAAAAAATTTGTCGCTAGTTGAATCTTATCTCGAGGACATGTCATTGAGATATGTTGTTGTGTGGTGGTAGACTCTGCTGGGCATATGAAGTCTTGATTGGGCTTGTTTAAGTGAAGAGATATATGGTGATATTGAGAGTAAGCCAGATTCTATCAATAACTCAAGCCTTTGTTGTATCTTTTGGACGTAAGCCAATTTAAACCAAACCATGTTAATATTATACAATTTGATATTTATGTACAACTCGTCATCATTAACATTCTATCAATTTTATGAGGTATTAATTATCAGACGATATTCATTCGGTTTTACTAATTATGATCTCATTAATATTAGACATATTAATTTGATATTTAATATTTTAGTTATTTTATTTCCTTAGATTACAACTAATGTCTTCAAATAAATCATCGATCAATTACATAATTAATCACATGTATGTGACTTATTAATGATGAACTTTGTAGCAGTTGACTTATAGCCATTAGTTATTTTATGCAATAGCATAAAAGAATAAACTAGATTTATAGGATTAGGATGTAGATAGCTTGATGGCGAGTGGTGAGAATTGATTTATGTATGTGTGACAGTTAAACAGGCAATAATAAATTCCAGATTAATAAATTAAGAACTCTTATCAGGACGGTTGGGGGTGGTCAGCCGGTGCACATAATAGACAATTTTTTAATTTAAATTATATATATATAGAGCTATATGGGGATCAATACGCCTTGCGTATATGAGTTTTTTTTAGAAAAAATGGTGAGTGTCCCTAGAATATTCTAATTGGAAATGGTTTTTCATATAAGTGTGCGTGGTGCGATTCGGTGCGGTTTTCGACCAAAATCGAACCGAAAACCAAACTTTAGGTTTATGATTTTTTAAACCGTTTGCTTTTGATTTTTCGGTTTATGGTTTTGGGTTCGGTTCGGTTTTGGATGTGATTTTCCGGTTTGCTAATCAAGCCAAAACTTTTTGGGCAAAAGAAAACCTGACTTAAGATATTGAAATTGGACATGATATATTTTTTTCCTTTAAACTATTTATTAATAAAATATTGAATATGTGGAACATATTAAAAGCTAATAAAAGACAGATTTAAAATCAAAACTAAAAATACCAATATTATTAGTTATTAATCATATGAAAACCAAATATATATTTGTTAATAATCATATGTCAAAAATAAACAAATAATCATCGAAAGATTTTGTTTTAGTGGTTACGGTTAAGATGTTATGGTTCTTTCAATTTTTTTGTTATTTCGGTTCGGTTTTTTCGGTTCTTAACAAAATACAAAACCGAACCAAAACCAATATTTTGATTTTTGCTAAAGTTCAAAATAAAATCGCCGGTTTTAAAATCCGTTTGGTTTTTCGCTTCGGTTTTTTTGATTTTCCGGTTTCAATTTGATTTTTTCTGTTTTGTACACACCCTTAGTTTTTCGAGTCAAATAAATGAATGGCAGGATAACACAACATTGTGTATGGCACGTGGATATGTATTTATGACTCCTATCAACATTCACCTGTTATCATTTATCAACAATATAATGGAAAAAAAAAGAACATTGGCGTTCAAATATCTTGAAGAACTCCAAAAAAATCAGAAATGAAAGTTAATCTGACGTGAATTTGTAATTCTTATCCTGTACATGCGCCATGAGTTGAGTAGTACATGCTTAGTTAAAACGTCACGAACACTATCATATATATAGAAAGTATTATGGATTTATGGGTTAATTAGCTAGCTTTCTCTAGCATTAAAAGGTTATCTTATATTTATATACTTATTTTATACAACAAACAATACAAAAAGATATATATAAATATAAAAGTGATTAAAATAAAATAAAAATAAAAAACATATAAACCATAATTTGAAGGTTAATTGCTTTTCCATATATAATTTGAATTATGATCCATTCTTCAAAAAAATTAACTCTTTCTAAAAGTAAATTTATTTCCATCTAAAACGATGATGGCCTAGCATTTGAAATGATTTAAACCCAACGCATTCATTTTGGAAGAATGAACACCATAGCATTAGAACATGTAAGGCCAAAAATATGACTTGCAATATCAAAGTACGAACCCCGTTATATATTTACGGTCAAGTTAATAATTAATGAGGTCAAGAATTCCGGATCCGAGACGAGAGCTTCGACACGTGTTTAAACTTCAACGGGAAAATTTCTAGAATGTTGTTAGGCTATAAATATGTTGTTTATCATCTTTGTATGTGTGTGTTTGTAAGGTGTAAATCATCCACCCAAGGGAGCTCACCTTGGGTGGATCGGTTCTTTATCAATATATCAAATCGTTTAACCGACAACGAGATCGTTCTTTTATATCTTATCTTTGTATTTATATTTATGTTCAGTCGTTTAATTTACCGCACCCGTCTAGAAACTTTGTATTAAGAGCAAAACCGTTCGTATGATCGTTTTGAGACCTCTACATAACATTCAATAAAATTAACTGAATTCAGACCGAGCCATTTAATCTATCTAACCTATACAACATATTAATATAAGTTTCTTTTTTTTTTTGAACGACCATTGAGCGATCGAACAGTTAACGGCAAGTTCATGAGTACTATTTATATATTTTAAATATAGGTATTAATAAAGAAATATAATGCGAAATTGATAACTTTAGGCTTCGCTCACCCTATCTATAAACAGTTTGGAAGTACAACCACAATTCCACATGATTAAATATTATCATTGTTATCCTCAAATTAATGTACACTATATAAACGAACCAACTTCATATCTCATGTTAGCTTACAACTTATCCATCAATGGAGTCATTTACAAAAGGGTTAAAAGGGAGGAAATCAGCTCTAAAACCTGTTCAAATCCCTACTCGTGACGACAACGACATGATAGAAAGCGATGGAGAACCATTGAGCCCAACAGCACAAATGTTTCACGAACCAAATTTCAATATTTACGTCATAGCGATTATTGGTCTCAAGAATCATATTAACCCTCGTGTCGTGTATGACAAGTTGCCGCAATCTTTGCTTAAACATCCTCGCTTCTCTAGTTTGCAGGTAATTAGCGTGTTTGGTTCAATACCTAGAAGTTATTAGTACTTGAGAGTAGTGACGGATTCAAGATTTTTTATAGTTTTTAATACGCATAATAAATCAGGATTACTCTTTGTAGATTACACATAAAAAGCTAAAAATTATGTCTACAATCCTGTATGAAAATTTTGTTCCGATCACTTGACTCATTACCCGACACCCTAAACGTTAATTAGGAAGCTGTTGTAGATGCATCACTTTATTCGTTATGCAAATTATATAAAACTATACATGTGGTATAACTTCTGACACAATATACCACTGTCACATCAATTACGTTTTAGTAAATTTACACACATCGTATATGATTATATTGCGTGTAGTATTACTTTTGCGGACTGTCTTACATGATTCGTAAAATAACTCGTTATTTTTTTTTAATTTTATGTGGGCTCATATAAATATTTTTCACACATCCTATGATCCTATCACCTATGAGCAGTATAACTTCACACAATTCGTATGACATGTGAAAAATATTATATGACCCGCATAAGATTGTGCAGATATAATAGTGCCCTTAATTAAAGTTTTTGTGAAAGTGTTAATTTCTAAAAATAGAAGGTATCTAACAATCTACCATCCAAATTATAACTAAAAGTTTTCTAGCACATGAAAATGATGAATTAAAACTAAAAGCTTCGAAAGATATATGTAGTTCTCAAACATTCATGCATCAATACAGGTTGTAGATGACAAGAATGATGGAATAATGAAATGGGTTCCTACAACTGTGAATCTAAACAATCACATTATCATCCCAAACATCCCACAAACCCTAGACTCATCTGATAAGTTCCTTGAAGATTATGCTTACAATCTCAGTAAAACCTCCATCGACTCTTCGATACCCATGTGGGATCTCCACCTCCTCAACCTCAAAACCTCCCAGGCCGAGGCAATTGGAATATTCCGCATTCATCACTCCATTGGTGACGGAACCTCCCTTATGTCCTTGCTACTCGCTTGCACTCGACAAATCAACAATCCGGACCTAGTTCCCACCGTCCCCACTAAAAAGGATTCTGAATCTGGATGGTCTTCGTCCTACAGTTCCCGTTGTGGAGGGCCGTGGTGGAAGCGGTGGTTCGTGGTGGTTTCCATGGTTTTCTGGTTGGTTTGGAATACTTTGGTAGACGTTGGATATATTATGGCGACGGCTTTGTTTTTGAAGGATACGGAGACCCCAATAACATCTCACGCGGGAGTTGAACTTAATCCTAGGAGATTCGTTTACCGGACGGTTAGCCTAGACGATATGAAGCTCATCAAGAATGCCATGAATATGGTGAGTTAAAACTTAAAAGGAAAGATGGGTATCTATGTTAATTTTCAAAATGTAATTAATTTTTTTTTATTATAGACGATTAATGACGTCGCAGTAGGAGTTACCCAAGCTGGATTATCACAGTACCTCAACCGGAGATATGGTGAGTTCTTATACTTTTCGCATTCGGAGTAATCCAAGCAGGTTTTGCCTCTTTCGGTATTGTACTTATACATAGAATACTTGTTCATATTTGTAAGGTGAGGGGATAAAAGATGAAGGCGCAACAGAGGAGAAAAACAACCTCCCTAAGAAGATACGGCTGCGATCAACGCTTTTAATCAACATAAGACCGTCTTCAGGCATTCAAGTAATGATCTTAATCACAAAAACTATAGATTTTTGGTATTTGGAGTTCCAAGTAAACTGAAAAATACAATTGAATTTATAATTTTTTTAAGACGAGTTATCTTTGTCGTAAAAACTGTTTCATCTCGTCATATTATTAATTAAACAATAGGCTTTCGGTTTGGGATGAATCGTTTTCCTAGGAATCGTGTTTAGAGTTCTTTTTTTTTTCACCAGAAAACAGTACACATTTTTTTTTTTCTTGGAAGTATTTCCAGCAAACATTCGGGTTTTGTATGATTGAACTATGGAGTAAACATTACAGGCATTGGCTGACATGATGGAGAAAAATACGGATGCAAAATGGGGGAACTGGATTGGTCACGTGATCCTTTCGTTTGCGATTGGTATAAAAGATGATCCGCTAGACTATGTTAGAGAAGCCAAGGCAACCATCGATAGAAAAAAGAACTCGCTCGAGGCCATATGCACCTTTTCACTAGCCTCCTTGGTTCTTAAATTGTTCGGTATCAAGGTGATTTCTCAAAAATCATTTTTTTTGGCATATGTTTTTCTTGCACACTAGACTAATGTCGGACAAATTTCGTATATAAATAGGCAGCAAACACAATTTCACACAAGGCAGCCGCCCGTACAACCTTGGGCTTCTCGAACTTGGTTGGACCTCAAGAAGAAATTGGCTTTTATGGTCACGCCATAGAATTCCTCGCTCCTAGTTGTTATGGCCACCCACATGTAAGGTTATGCTTAGGTTAATCGGTCACGCACAACGTTATTGTAGCTAGTATAATTGTTTAGCAAACATCTAACATTCTAATGTTCTTTGCTTATGTAACGAATACTAGGGGTTGATGATTAATTTCCAGAGCTATGTGAACAAGATGACAATAGTCCTCTCGGTCGATGAAAACACCATCCCGGATCCTCAGAAATTGTTAGATGATATTGAAGCATCACTAAAACTCATTAAAGAAGCAGTTTATGCAAAGGGGCTTGTTAAGGATGACGAGGGGGGCCTGCCACAGGCTGCATTCACCTGAGCATTTATTTACAGTTTGCACATGTATATTTTAGACTAGTGATCTGCATAAATCATTCAAATTGGAAGAATAAGAATAAAGAAAAACTAAAGATCATAACAAGATATTATTATAAATTGCTTTTATTGTTAGTATCAACTACAGAACATTAACTTTTGCATGGTCCACCTAGAAGTTTATAATATATGCACTTGTGTCAATAAATCAAATCTCAGGTTCAACGATATATAATAAAAGAAAACAGGTTCTACACATGTCACCACCGATAATAAAGTCTAATTTGCAGCTTTATGTGCAAGATTCCTGCTTTATGAGTTGGAATTGATAAAGTGTCTGCAAAAAAAAAAACTAGTAAGTCCTTTCTCTGTTATTATATACTCATTTTGGTTATTATTATTGTTTAATTAATTAAGTTTTGGTTTGGATTCAGGCAACACAAGTTGTTTCTCAAATACCTTTGACCAAAAGTGAAGAGTTTAAATATGTTGTTTCAGCACCCAAAAAGGCTTTCCAGCATGGGGAAACACACCATTCACTAGCATCATGTTAATAGGTGTTTCATATAATTCTTTATTTAGGTGTTTAAATAGGTTGTTTGTTCATCATCAATTCACAACGCTTAATTTTTGTTCCAAGTATGGCCGTCACCAGAAGCGAGACACAGGCAGTGGAGGCTGGAGTTCTTTCTTTTGCAAGTAAGTCATGATCATATTTTAATTCAATTTTTGTGTGTTTTTGTTCTTTTATTTTAATCTAATTTAGGTATACTTACTGATTTTCGATTTACATATCTACTGATTCGTGTATCCAACTTTTAGGTAACACATTTTGGCCATTTTTTTTTTTTTTTTTGGCAATGGTCAAAATTGAATATAAGTAAAAGGTTATCAAAGGGGCATGATTGTTCAAGTAAAATTGTTATGTGTATATGTATATTCTGCTGAAACGGGGAGCAAAATTTGTAGCTTGGCTCAATTAATTCAAAGGTACCATTATCTTGCCTCCGCTTTAATTTTTATTTTCTTTTTCTGAATCATGTTTTTCATTAATCTTATTGTGACTATTGACATGTGAAAGTGGTGTTTATTCTTGGAACAAAGGCTGATACATGTGGGCGGTGTAATGGAGCGCATGGTTCGTATTATATAATTTTATCATATATTTTGCATTTGTATTATTTTTAATAATTATGTAGGCTTATATGTGTTTGTTACCTTTTTGTAGACACAGTCAAAATGGTTCATTTAGGATTAACTGGTTCATTTAGAATCCTGGTCACTTGCACTTGGTCGGATGGAAATGGTAGATATGTCAAGGTATCATGTTTTTATTTACTTTTCAAATATATATGTTTTTAAGAGATTATTTTATGTATAAATTATGATAGTAAATTAAAATGCATATTAAATAATTAATAAATAATAAATGAGCCGGACTCGATTTTGAAAATTAATCACGAGCTGAGCTCGAGCTGTATTTTGTTTGATCATATTTTGTTTAATTCAACGAAGGGGACAATAGGGGAATTTGGAATTTGTAGGTTAAGATTCAAAGGTTTGTGTTCATTGAGATTCACAAATTGATAGTTTGATTTAGATAAGAGTCAAAAGGTATTAGTAAGGGCGAAGATCTTGGTTTTTGTTACGAATTACATACGGGGCAAGAATTAAAGTGGGAAAACTGATTTGGTGTTAAGACGAATTTTTGTTAACAGGTCACAAAGAATGGGTTGCAGAAATTCATGGGTAACAAATGCCACAAATGTTGTTTCGGTCAAAGGCCATTTAGGTTTGACTAAATGAATGTCAAAGTAAATGCAAATTTTAAGTCTTAATAGCTAAATTAAAGCATGCATTCGAGCACACGTATTCTTAACTTTTAAGTTAGAAGTTGTTTTGTTTATTTGCACTTTAATTTAAGTTAGAAGCGATTTTGTTTATTTGCACTTTAATTTATATATTTCTGGTTTATAAATTTAGCAAAGATTTGTGTTTGCTTCTTAGAACATGACTTTTGGTTTGACTTGCAATTGTGTTTGGACTATGTTTGAATTAGTCGACTAGGACTTTGTTTAGTCAGTAGTCACTATTTCCATTTACTGTATATATTAATAGTATTATTCTTGAGTAACTCGATTTTCAAAATCAAAACCGAACCGTTGAAATTTAAAACCGAACCAAACCGAACCGTTACGAACGGTTTGGTTTGGCAGTATAAGCTTTATTGGACGACTTTTCAAAAGTGCACAGTACAACAAAAAAAATTAAAATAATCTGTTCAAAAATATATAAAACCTACTAAAAACAAGAATTTAATATGAAATTATCTTAGAAATATTGCTTTGAAATGAAAACAAAAGTCAATAAACTAATAGGTTGATAAAACCATCAATAACTAGATTATTTTTTTTAACACTCGCACAATATTGTCAAAAGAAAAAAAAACGTTACAGTGTGCACAGTTTACTGTCAAAACAAAATGTGACAGTGGCCCATGTTCACCGGTTTTGGAAGATCAGGATTTTACCTTCATCTTACTAATATGAGTTCAAGTAACCCTAATGCTTAATAAATATATAACTAATGATGTCTATTGAAGTGTCTAAAATATAAATATACAAACGGTTCAGTCCGATTTATACGGTTGGTTTTCAGTGTAAACCAAAAACCAAACCGTTCGATGCGGTTTGAAACTTTTGAAACCGACCGACCACAAGTGGACGACAAAAACCAACCATGAAACCAAATTGATGGTCGGTTTGGACGGTTTCACGGTTTCAAACCGAATCGTGAACACCCCGATTGAAAACAACTTAATTCAAAATATACAAATAATCAGTAGTTTATTTCGGCTTTTAGAACACGCAATAAATACTTATAACTCTGTAATTGATATTCTTTTGAAATTGCAGTGCAGAAATGCTTGTCAATTTGGGTGTCCCATGGGTCATCACTGGTCACATAAGTATAGTTGTATTAAGTGAAACTAACAAAGTGATCTGTTTATATAAATTGTTTCATTTCCATTTGTTATTGAAGATGTTACTTAATGTGGAAATTTAGAATCTTGTAAATATTTTATTGCAGACAAAATCTCAAGCTGGGATCATGTAATCCTTGCATACGAGTCCGTTTGGGCTACTGGAACCAGGAAGGCACGAATTTCATCTCAAGCTCAAGAAGTAAGTTGAATATTAGTGTCTGCTTCTTAGTATAATATCATGTGTGAACATAAGCTTAAGGAAAAATAATTTTGATTCTTAGGTGCATGCTGAGTTAAGGAAATGGGTGGAAACAAATATCAAGGCTGGTGTGGCAGTTTAAACCAGGATCATCTCTGGAGGTCTGTCAATATATTTATTAAGTTTCTGTTTGAAAATTTAAATCATAAAATATAATGTTTATGTTTGTTGGATCTGTGAATGGTTTATACAACAAGGAATTGGGAGGAGGACAAGATGTTGATGGTTTTTTTCAGTTGGTGGTGCTTCTCTCAAGGTAAATTATATTATTTTCAAATTTTTATCTTAGCTTATTATCATTTACTTACTAACTTGCAACGGTTTGACTCATGGTTTTGCATAAAAAACCGTCAAAATAGCATATTTCGATATCTTTATGCCTAATATTCACGTAGTTGAATGCCATGCGACCCATTTGACCCGTTATAGAGTCAAAATAACCTATTGACCTGTTTTGACAACAATCTGAACATTATTATGTCATAATTTATCCCCTGGACATGTTTACCGAAATATGTTATTAAAACGAAATATGTTATTAAAACTTGACCGTGAACATGTCGGGTGACTGGTGGCTGCAATACGGATCGGTTCTTGCATATTTCTACTTTTTTATTCTTTATTTTCCTTTCAATGGCTAACTGTTTTATTTACCTTTCAATTTGCACAGTTTTTGCTTTTCTTCATTTAAATGCAGATTGCCGTCAATTAGAAACGCTTGAATTGTTGAACATCCAAATTTACAAGGTCAATAATCCATACTTTATTTGTAGTAGATACAAACTTATAGCTACTTATAATAAACATACTTTATTTTTCTAATAGGGGTATTTTGGTCATAATTGCATATTCATTATAATATGTAGTTGTCACAAACAAATCTTATTTCAAGGTCAACATATGGCAGAATGCTTTCAGTTAAGTAAAGGGTAATTTATGGAATAAGGATATGAAAAAAAATTGCAGAAACTTTCAACTTGTAATAGATTACGGGTCAAAATTTCAGCACAAAGGATATAATCAGAAATTTGGAGGAAGTTAATTTGTGAAGATCAGTTATAAAAGGGTTTCAAAGTTCAAGGGTATTTTGGGGAATTCTTAGTTGATTTGAGTTTAGTGGTAGTTCTCTCTCGATTATAAAGGATGCCCAAATAGTATCAACTTGTAATAAATGGGAAGCTATATTCTTTTTTCATCTTTTATGTCATCTGCTATATTTTGTTTAATGTGTTAAATTTTATTTTAAATGCTCATTAAATTGTTAAACATGCATATTAGTTTGGTTGGGTGATTTAAGATCAAGGTTTGTTTCATATTTATTGTTTTTAATGTTAGATTTTATTTCATATTATTAATCTTTGAAAAATTATTTTTTCAACCCGTGTGTAACACGGGAATATAAGCTAGTGGTACCATATACAAATATACAATTAGTCCAATTAAAATATCACCAACTATAACCCAATACAGTCTTCTAAGAATGTGAACCAAGATAATAACTTTTTAGCATAGATATAAAAGGTTGTTTCTCTTGTAACAAACCTTCCTGAGATAATAAAAAAATTGTGTTGTTTAAAAATATATATAATTAGAAAATAAATATTTTAAAAATAAATAAAGAACAAATTGAAACATTTCGTTTACTTTAAATTTTATTGAATTGGACTAATGTATTCCATCAAGCAAAAACAAATAAACAATCTAATGTATTTCATCAGTCAATAAAAAAGATTGTAGCGTCTAAAGTATCTGATTAATACTTTGCTAAAGGTATTCCTTTTTGTTTAGTATTTACGAATTATAACCGAACCACCCTATCGCATGGACTATTTATTTAGATACACTACCATTGATGAGGTAAATAATTTACAGGCAAATTACTAAAATAGATATTTATTGATGAGGTAAATAATTTACAGGCAAATTACTAAAATAGATATTTTTGACCAAAAAATTTCAAAAATAAACATATCTAGTTTAGTCTACATCTTTCCAATTATTATTATTTGAACTAATTAACAAGCGCCATGTCAACCGACTTTATTGGGCACGGAAAATTGTAAAAAGTATATGTACCCACTTTCAACCAATCCAAATACGACACGTGTCAAACACGGCTAAACTTAGCCTACAACTTTAGTTTTTTAGCCGACATGCCTGAATCTTAGCGGGCAACGGGATCCGTGTTTTTTCACTTAGCTGGCTCATTTTTCCTCTTAGCCGGCTCCAACTCGGCTTGCAGACTAAAAAAGTTACTCAACCGTCTTCTTTTCTTCCTTTTAGCCAAATACTTAGCTGTTTTTCATTTTATTATCCAAGTGGCTGGTGTGTGTGTGTATTTAACCTATTGAACTGTCCAGGGCGCAGGTTCGAGCCCCCTGGACGCGGTTTTGTTATTTTTTTGAAAGGGTTTTAAAGTTTTAAATGATTATTATAATTAACGTTTGATATAAAATAAACGATATTTTATTAAACCGACACTTTTAATTCACGTTGCCTCGTCGTTGAACGTCTTTACATACCCGTCATATATATATATATATATATATATATATAGAGAGAGAGAGAGAGAGAGAGAGAAAATGGTTCAAATAAAAACAATTGTTTTATGAGAAGCGTGAGAAGACTTTAAAATAAAATACACCACCTAAATAGGACACTATACCATGTAAATAGGAAACTATATCAATCTCAACCACTAGTTCCTAGATCCAAGGGTCTACATCTATTTTTATACTTCTCACAAAACTATTGTTTTTTACGTTAACCCTACCCATATATATATATATATATATATATATATATATATATATATATATATATATATATATATATATATATATAGAAAATGGTTCAAATAAAAAGCAATTATTTTGTGAGAAATGTGAGAAGGCTTTAAAATCAAACACACCATTTAAATAGAACACTATACCATGTAAATAGGAAACTATATAGCATTTAGAAACTACTAATCTCAACCACTAGATCCTAGATCCAAGGGCCAAGATCTATCCTTATGCTTCTCACAAAACTATTGTTTTTTTACGTTAACCCTACCCTATATATATATATATATATATATATGGGGGTTAAAATAAAAAGTAGAGTGTGTCTAAGAAGTGTAAAAAGTAATTTGATGCGTTAAATATGCTGATCTGACGGTGGATATTGAAAGTGTATTTATTGTGCGGTGTGTTTTATTAGATCTAATGGTGAAAACACACTTTCTACAAGTTTAGGAAAAATCTACTTCTTATTATAACCTTGCTCTCTCTCTCTATATATATATACACACACACATATAGGGTGGAGTTAAAATAAGAAGTGGAGTGTGTCTAAGAAGTGTAAGAAGTAATCTGGTGCGATAGATATGTTGATCTGATGATGGATATGAAAAATGTGTTTATTGTGCGGTGTGTTTTATTAGATCTAATGGTGAAAACACATTTTATATACTTCTTAGGAAAAATCTACTTATTATAACCTTTCTCTCTCTCTATATATATATATGGGGATGGATCTTGCGAGAAGTGATTTTACAACGAGAAGTGCGAGAAGTGAATGTGTAACTTCATTAATTCCTAATTTCACTCCATTTCTTATGATGTTACCTACATGTATGTAGGTTGGTTGTATTTATGTCTAGCTACACATATTCAGACCTACCTACACACATACAAACGTACCAAGCCACATTCAAACCTACATACCTACACACATGCAAACATACATACACATATATAAACACACGACTTAAGTGCCATTTTAGTACATGTGGTTTGATCAACTACGCAACTTTAGTACATATTTTTTATTTTGTGCAAATGGTTACCTTAGTTTCAAAAAACTTGCATTTTTAGTACTTTTTTTCTAACCCCGACTATTTTTTCCATTAAGTCTGGGATAATTTGGTAACTTCGTTATTTTCTTTGTTTTTTTCTTTTCTTTAAACGTTTATAGCTTATAAACCCTAAATCCCCAAATCAAAACATTAAAATCCAAATCCTAAATCCCAAAATATCGTAAAACTTCAAACCCTATGATGATATGGAGAAAGGGTGTGGGGATTTAGGATTTGGATTTTGATGTTATGATTGTGGATTTGGGGTTTACAACATATAAGCGTTTAAAAAAAAGGAAAAAACAAAGAAAATAACGAAGTTAGCAAATTATCTCTGACTTAACGGAAAAAATAGACGGGGTTAGAAAAAAAGTACTAAAAATGCAAGTTTTTTGAAACTGAGGTAGCCATTTGCACAAAATAAAAAATAAGTACCAAACTTGCGTAGTTGAACAAACCACAGGTACTAAAATGACACTTAACTCTAAACATACGTACCTACACACGTACATATATACGCACCTACACAATAAGAAAGGGAGTGAAAATAGGGATTAATGGAGTTACACCTTCACTTCTCGTTGTAAAAAAACTTCTGAAATGATTCAATACATATATATATGTGTGTGTGTGTGTGTGTATGTATATGTATATGTATATGTATATGTATATGTATATGTATATGTATATGTTATATAAATGTATCATTTGTTAAACGAAAATATAACAAACGTAATTAAAACGTGTTAGATATATTTTTTATCATTAAACTTCGTGAACGATTCAAAATGCATATTTATTTAGATATTATTTATTTCAAAATGTTTGTGTTATAATTATTTATTTAATGTCTTTATATACATTTATAACATATTTACTCAAATACTATATCTCAATTTATATTTAATAAAATCATTTTATTAAATTTGTATATTTAATAATTCTTTTAAATATTATTAGTATAATACATATCATATCTAATTATATAAAATATTTATATATATTTGCCATGTATTTATTCCATATTACAAATGTATCTCATATTTAATTAAATTATTTTATCTTATTTATCTATGTAATTATATATCTATATTCACATTATCATAATTATATCTCAAATTATATCTAAACAAATTAATTATAAGTTCGATTACATATTATTTATATCAAGTATAACTAATGATTTTCAATAATAATAACAATAGAAATTACTCGTTTAATCAATAATATTTTAATCACAATCGTAACTCAAATCACATCGAAATCTCAAATTCATTTTACATGTTATTTCGTTAATAAATAACTCATAATATTATATTATATAACTAGGAATCTTTGACGGTGAATCCCGAAAGGGTTAATCATTCTCACATCATCGCTTGTACTTCGTTTATCTAATACGGTGCGTAATCACTCCCCCTATTTTACTTCTTTTCAATGTTTTGGGGACTTATGCTTACCTTCTATCAAACCTCAATTTTTACATTGTACTATCGAATGCAAACTGTTAATATTTGTGTTGTGTATCAATTGACTAACTACTTGCTACTTTTTATTTGCTTTTGTGTTTATCTATCGCATTCGTTGAGGTCCATCATTATAATCACATCATGTCGTAGTGGCTGGCGTCCGATTGCATGATAATGGTTTCACCAACAACTCAACTATGGTAACCAACGCCCGATTCGCATGGCAATGGTTTAGCCCACATATCATTATTTGTTTGAAATGCTTATATGATATGGTTTGATTAGTTATACTCACAGATAACAGTTTTGCGGTTTTCTATTATATATTATAATATTGACATTAAAACTGGTGATTTTTTCACTCAACCTCGTGTTGACAAAAATATATATTTTGTACGTATTTGTAGGTTGGATTGTTTATCAAGATGAAGATCACTTAGAGAAGGCTTTTAGGATATAAAATTAATACAAGAATTATTTGATATCATTTTGTAATTTCTTTATATTTGATGTACTTAAATATAAATTGTTTATTTAAATAAATTAAGTAGATATTGTTACAAATGCATGATAGTACCTTATGAGCTGTGAACAATCAGTTTGCGTCCCAACATTTCCGCCTTAAATTGGAGTGTGACATCTTAGTCGCGATATTAAATATTTGTACCTAAAATACTTACTCGGGTTCCCTTTTATTTTTCTCTTAGTTGTCTTTTTTTTTCTATTAAAACAACATGTTTTAGCCTTAATATTAAATGTCTTTACATCAATACATTATTTCAGTCTTGACAAGTTTTGTAAGTAAAAAAAATTAACAATAAAAATGTTAGGTAAAAATTAAACTTGGTAAGCAAACACATTTATAAGTTTAATAAGAAAGAATGTATCGCGGCCAAACCACATTTAATATCACTGCTAAAACATGTTAGCTATGAGAGGAGAAAAAAATGGAATCCGACAAAGTATTCAATTAGGTAGGTCAAAGATTTAAGATTGTCGGCTAAACTTATGCGACTAAGAGAAAAACAGAAGCCGGCAAAGTATAAAGAGGGTAAATAAAAGTATTTAATTATTTTGTGGCTAAATTTTTGCGGCTAAAAACAAAAGAAGACGACTAAGAGAAAAAAATAGAAGTCAGATAAGTATTTAATTGGGTAAGTAAATTATTTAATTTTAGTGGCTAAATTTACGCGGCTAAAAGGAAGAAAGAAGACAGCTAAGTAAAGTTTTAGTTTGCAAGCCAATTTAGAGTCGGCTAAGAGGGAAAAAATGAGTCGGCTAAGTATACGGATCATGAAGTCGGCTAAGATTCAGGCATGCCCGCTAAGAAACTAAAGTTCTAGGCTAAATTTAGTCGTGTTTGACACGTGTCGCATTTGTATTAGCTGAAAGTGGGTCCCGTATACTTTTTACAATATTTAGTGTCCAAAAGTGTCGGCTAAGGCTTAGCCGCCTTAGCCGGCTTCCCTAATGTGGCGCTTGTTAATTGGTTCAAATAGCAAAGATTGAGTAGATGTAGGCTAAAAACCGAATATATTGAAACCGAATTCAAATGAAACAACCAAAATCGAACCGAACCTAAAAACCGATTAATGGTGATCATTTTCTCCAAGGTCAGAAACCTTTTTGTTCCTTTCATTGGTGCATAGTGCAGGCATGCTAAGTTAAGGAGTGTTTACTCTTTAGGGGTAAATGTGTCAATTTAGTATACTTTCTTCTAAAAGGTGAATGTGCAAGCTTCAAACTCTTTTAGTTAAAAAAGAAACACGTTGCACTTGAAATGTATTCAAAAGTGTATAAGAATGCCTAGGCATCTTAAATGTATTTTATTTAACAAAAGCCATTATTGTAGCATATAATTTTTTATGTTTCGACTTATGCTTATTTATTTGTAGTACAAAAATGGGAGGTCGGATTACTTGAAGAACACATGGAATGTGATGAACTGAAAATGCATAAGAGAAATATACAAGAAAGAGTGCTCTTAAAAAGTTGTGTGTTTTCCAAATTTATGTGAACAATTTTCCTTTTTGGTAAAATAAATGGTTGTTCACCGGCTCATTTACAATGTTGCTTTGAAACTTGTTATATCTAACGAGTTTTATTCGTGTAGTTTATTTACATTTAAGGTTGCTACATATCTGAGTGTATACCTTTGTCAGGTGAATTTGTTTTTGGTTTTGAATTGAATAAATGGTATTCGTGATTTAATCGAACTTGTTTTGACCGTTGACAATTGGTCTTTTATATAGTATCATTTTGGGTTATATATGACCACATTGTCATTTTGCAAGCCGTTTTTGGATTCCGCTGTATCGCGTGGGTTTCCACTAGTATATATATATATAGAGAGAGAGAGAGAGAGAGAGCAAGGTTATAATAAGAAGTAGATTTTTCCTAAGAAGTGTAGAAAGTGTGTTTTCACCATTAGATCTAATAAAACATACCGCACAATAAGCACACCTCAACTAAAATTAAACACACCGCACAATAAACACACTTTCTATGTCCACCATCAGATAAACATATATAGCGCACCAGATTACTTCTTACACTTCTTAGACACACTTCACTTTTTATTTTAACCTCACCATATGAAAATGGTTAAAATAAAAAGAAATAGTTTCCTAAAAATAGTAAGAAGGGCTTAAAATTTGAAGTTTGGAAACTTTATACCCTAAATCCTAGATCCTAGGACACTATTGGACATTATGGAAACTAACAATTTCAACCACTAGATTTTAAATCCAATGGCCTAGATCTATTCTTACTCTTCCTAGAAAACTATCTTTTTTTATTTTAACTTACCCCTATATATATATATATATATATATATATATATACTAGGTTAGTTACCCGTGTAGAACACGGGTTAAAATAACTAATTTTTTTAAATAATAACATAATATAAAATACAAAAAAATGTATCACATATATAAAGATAATATTATACGGTAAAAAAGTTACACATTACGCAATTTGAAAATAAAAAGTTGTTAGAAATTCATAAATCATAAATTATTTCTTTGTAATTTTCTATATCAAAATTTAGTTGAAAATGACTACTTTTTTAAACCAACTCGTGGACCAAAAGTCATTCTAATCTTAAACTGTTTTGGCATGAACAATGTTTGATACTTTAATCGGTTAAAAAACTCAACCGTTTCGTATTGGTTACTTATAAAAATTTAATATTAATAAATAATGCAATATATTTTATATTAAACAAATTAACATATTTATGATGGTATTAGTTCTTTTAAATTAAGATGTGATTATTAAAAATTGAAAATGAAATATTAAAAAGAGAAATGTATTTAATATGATAGAGGGGAGGAAAAATTTTGTAAGGATTAACATGGTGATAACATGTGGCATAAGAAAATCTTTATTTATTAATTAGTATAGATATGGGTGAGATCTAGAGAGAATTCCTCTTAAAGAGACAACTATTGGTCACACGCTTAGGCCATATGTTAGGGTGTGACAATTTGACATATATATAGTATCCATAATTTAATTTTCTTTATATTTACCATGTCCACCTACTCCCTGAGCATTTCAAGTACACCCAACACCCTGGTCGCCTAGGGCCCGTCTAGCGACTTTTTCAACCTTGATTAAGATTCCTCCTTGGCCCATTCGTTATTTGCGAAAGCTGAACAAAACTTGAACAATGACCGGCTCAACCGACCACCACCACTGTTCCACTATATATTGACAACCATGCTCCACCAACGCTGACCAAGCCTGCCACTAAGGACCAAAATATGTTTTTTTCTTTTCAATAGTACCGGTAAATCTAATTTATAATTGTGAATTTAGCCTCATATTGTTATATTGTATTTGATTTCTAGCAATAAATTAATCAAGTATGTCTCCTTATATATAACCATCCGGTGCTAAAAAACGTTTGATGTCAAAAATGAAATCTTAGATAATACAAGCCGCGGAGAGGTGATCAAACCATTTGTTGTCAAGATTGCGAGGAGAGCTTCAGGAATCATCTATCGATTGTTAGCTATAACAATATTTGATTTTAATAATGTATATATTTTGCTATGTTTATTGTTATAACGTTAATCGTCATTTAAAAAAAATAGCTTATTTATTTCATTACTCGTTAAGGTATACGGACCTTTTTATTTTAACTTGGTTGAGGTAATTAAATTCTCGGACACATAAGTAGAAAATAAAACACTAATGGAAAAAATAAGTATTACTATGATATTACGAGCGCCTATCCCTTTCCTCCATTCATTATGTCCGCCAAATTCACTCACCCTATATTTAGGGACCAACCTCTCTATGAATCGTCATTAAATTTTGTTTTAATGTTATATATTATTGTATTTTGACATCGAACCCGTAGAAATATCAACATCTAACCCGTAGAAACCCAATTCAAAGCGATAAACAATTGGTCGACCGTTCCTCAAAATTTTCCGAACCCGTAGGAAAACATTTCTGGCTACATCACTGGGTATACTATGACTATTACGAGCACCTATCCCTTTCCTCCATTCATTATGTCCGCCACCTTCACTCACCCTATATTAAGGGACCAACCGTTCTATGAATCGTCATTTTAGCTTTACTATTTTTCCACTTATCAATGGAATCACTAACAAAAGCGTTAAGATGGAGACAATCATCTCTAAAACCTATTCAAATCACCAACAGAAGCAGCATTGCAAATCACGATGCTACTGATGAGGAACAACGTCCATTGAGTCCAGCAGCCCGTTTGTTCCACCAACCAAATTTCAATATCTACATCATAGCGATTATCGGTTTCAAAAACCCTATTAATCCTCGTGTTGCATACGAGAAGCTGCCACAATCTTTGCTTAAGCATCCTCGTTTCTCTAGTTTGCAGGTAATTAGTAGTTTAGTACGTTTCATTCGATATCTTGAAGCTAATAGCTAGTCAGGGCCACAAAGGTATACAAGGCTCGGCTGCCTTCTATAACCCGTCTCTCTATCATGTGTTCGGTTCATTGGAACACCTTTTAAATGCGTCATACGAAAAAGTTTCAAAAAGATAATGTAAAAATGAATTTTATACTATTTATCAAAACCTTTTTTTGTTGAAAAAATCGACTTGTCATATACTATTCTCAGAGAATCGACAACGTTTACGTTACTCAAATATTACAAACTTTACTATTCATCTCAGAGTGTAAACGTTTGTCACACGTATATTACATTACATGCAAAAAAAAAGGAGCTGCTATTCATTCACCCATCAGGGTTTTAGAGAGAGTATGTTTAAAAGAGAAATTATATGTAAAAATGGTGTACGAATAGCAAAAAAGGTGTTTGAATAGACAATGGCTTTTAATAAACGTTTACTATACAAGATGAATTGTATGTTTGGTTCACTATCTTGATGTTTAGGTTTTAAGCATCCATGTCATTAACCACAGGTTGTAGATGACAAGAATGGTGGAATAATGGAATGGGTTCCTACAACTGTGAATTTAAACAACCACATTATCATTCCTAACATCCCACAAACCCTAGACTCTCATGATAAGTTCCTTGAAGATTATGTCTACAATCTTAGTAAAACATCCATTGACTCTTCAAAGCCTATGTGGGATCTCCACCTCCTCAACCTCAAAACCTTGGACGCCGAGGCGGTGGGGATATTCCGAATCCACCATTCCCTTGGCGACGGCACCTCCCTTATGTCCTTTCTACTGGCTTGCACTCGCCAGATCGACAATCCTGACTTAGTTCCCACCATCCCAAAGAAAAAAGATTCGAATTTGGGTTGGTTTTCGTCCTTAAGATCCGGCCATGAAGGACCGTGGTGGAAGCGGTGCTTCATGGCAGTTTGCATGGTTTTCTGGTTGGTTTGGAATACGTTGGTAGACGTTGGATATATTGTGGCGACAGGATTGTTTTTGAAGGATACCGAAACGCCTATGAAGGCTCCGGCGGGAGTTGAGCTTAATCCGAAGAAAATCGTTTACCGGACAGTTAGCCTAGATGATATGAAGCTCATCAAGAATGCCATGAATACGGTGAGCAATTTAAAAAAGATATGTTTGTAAGAAATAACAAAATATGTCATTTATTTTGGGGTGAATTTTATATATTGTCACATTTAACGTTCTATACCTTTTTTTTAAATGATCATTTTGGCAGTACTACAATTAAAAGACGAAATATGTAATTTTCATAATTTGTTTACTTTCCATTTTTTTTTTTGTATGGACGTTCTTTTTATCACGGTTACTTTATAAAATCTTATAAAAGTAAATTCAGAGTTGGTTTATGTGGTTTGTGACAAATTTGAGTAAATTGTCAATTTTCATTCTTGTAATTTGCTCAGTTTTGTCATATCCGTCCAAGAGGTTTTCTTAGCGTGGTCGTCTACATAGTTTTATTTTTTTGTAATTACACTAAACGTACTTATTGAAGCTAAAAGATAGAATCAACAAGTGAGCCTAAACATAATGGACGGAATATGTAATTTACCCTTAATATTATGTACAGACGATAAACGACGTCGCAATGGGTGTGACCCAAGCTGGATTATCACAATACCTCAACCGTAGATATGGTAAGTTATAAAAGCAATTATGTATGGTTCTAAGCATTTATCAAATCATTTTAAACATTTTGGTTCTCAATTGCTACTTCCAAATTTTGCTTATGTCTGATTTTGTGCAAGTCTTATTGTGTTGTACAAATTTGTAAGGTGAGGGAAAAAATAGCAAAGGTGCAACGGAGAAGAAAAACAACCTACCGAAGAAGAAGATACAGTTACGGTCCATGCTTGTAGTCAACGTAAGACCATCTTCGGGCATTCAGGTGAGTCGAGCTCAATGACAAGGAAAAAAAAACATAACCAAACATTCTGGATTAAAGTTTCATTGATATGTCAATTACGTATATATTATAGGAATTGGCCGATATGATGGAGAAGAATAGCGAAGCAAAATGGGGGAATTGGTTTGGTTATGTGATATTTCCATTTACTATTGGTATAAGGGATAATCCGCTAGACTATGTTAGAGAAGCTAAGGCAACCATCGATCGGAAAAGGCACTCCCTCGAGGCATTAGTTTCCTTTTCGATAACTGCTATAGTTGTTAAGTTGTTCGGCATCAAGGTGATTTATCTATATAAATAAAATATATCCGGCATAAGCTTGTCACATGTGATATCTCTTGTATTACTAACACAAGCTATGGTCGGCTATATTTTTATAGGCATTAAACACAATTACAAGAACGACCTTCTTTCATTCAATCTTGATCTTCTCAAACTTGGTTGGGCCTCAAGAAGAAATTGAATTTTATGGTCATGACATGGAATTCATTGCTCCTACTAGTTATGGCCACCCACATGTATGTAGCATATATATATATATATATATAGCAAGGTTAGAATAAGAAGTAAACTTTTCCTAAAAAGTGTAGAAAATGTGTTTTCATCAATATATCTAATAAAGCACACCACACAATAAACACACCACAATATCTAACGCACCAGATTACTTCTTACACTTCTTAGACACACTCTACTTCTTATTTTAACCCCACCTATATATATATATAATTATTTCATTATTTGTACCCACAAGGAGCTAACACTCTACTCTTTTCTTCATGTGATAAAGGGTATGATGATTAATTTCCAAAGCTATGTGAACAAGAAGACAATAGTCCTCTCGGTTGATGAAAACACGATCCCGGATCCTCAGAAATTGTTGGATGATATTGAAGCATCACTAAAACTCATCAAAGAAGCTGTTTATTCGAAAGGACTCGTTGAGGAGGGCATCTCTAAGGCTACATTCACCTAAACTGAAATTATTGAATGAATGATATTAAACTTCGCATTATAACGTTATTATTCCTATTATTATATCTGTAATCGTATGTTAGTATAAGTGTTTGGTGGTTGAAGCGGTTAAATAACGAACTCCTAGCCTAACCATTGCAAGGGCTGAAAACATCACCGTTAACCATCACCAAACACTGTATGTATGTGTATCCATTGTACTCGGACACCAAGTCACCAAGTTATGCAATAATTTCGTTGTTTGTTTGTTTAACCATTCACTGCAAATCACACACACACAGAGTTAGACACATAAAAGAGTGTAGAAGAATTGTATTAAAAAATAAGATATGACAAGATACGTAACATCACCTCACATTGTATAGTTAATTTACTATAATAAACACTTAAAACTTAATCAAAAGGTTATTCTAATACGATAAAATATGTATCCTAAATACAATTCTGCTTAAAAAGAATCTGTTCTTGTTAATTTGAGTATTCATCAATTCAGGTCAAGGGAATATACTGGTATAGTCAAGGTGGTCACGTTTTGGGTAACGGGTGGGCAAAGGCAGTGGCAGATCCAGACATTTAACTCAGTGGGGGTAAAAAATAATCAATAAAATAAATTACACGAAATTATAAAAACGAACTACATTAGATATAGCAAAACAAAATACATCTTCATTGCTTAAAAAACATTTCACCATTGCGGTTCCAACGGGTAAAACTAATTATCCAAATGAACTTGATATTCATGAATCATCTGCATGTTTGTCTTCTTCATTTAACAGTTAACATCTTTTTAATCGATCATTAAAAAAAAAGAATAAGTTTGTTTATCACTTTATAGGATCGGAAAAAATATAAAATATTGGGCTAACTAAAAAACAAAAGCCATAAGAGGTCTTAATTGATTTATTTTTTATTTTTTTTTTTATCAAAATTACCACTATAAAACTTAATGTAGTCTCATAAAATTAAATCTTAGTGGGTGACTGACCCCCACTGGGCTTGCCTTCGATCCGCCTATGGGCAAAGGGTTGAAACATTAAATCACTTGACCCACAAACAATTTTTGTATGTACTATGTACGTAATACATGTATAAGAAAACAACATTAATAAAATAAAATATGAATCTTTGAATAAAACAATTTAGAAGGTTGTATAAAATAGACTATTGGCAACTTTCAACCCGGTACAACCTTGTCTTATTTCTTTATTAAATCGTCCATCTTGAACTCGATAACACCACTACGTCAACACCAATAACTAACTATTTCCACAACCACCATCCAACATTCTTTAATATTACCATTGTTATTACTCAAATGTACACTGTATAAACAAACCAACCTGCATCTGATCATATATATTCTCTTACAACTTATATTACTTATCCTTAAATGGAGCCAGGGTTGAAATGGAGAAAATCATCTCTAAAACCAATTCAAATAACCAAGACTGGCGGTCTTAGTCAGGATGCCGATATGATAGCAAGCGGCGAAGAACAAGCGTTGAGCCCAGCAGCATATTTGTTCCACCAACCAAATTTCAATCTCTACATCATAGCGATTATCGGTTTCAAGAACACTATTAACCCTCGTGTCATGCACGAAAAGCTGCCGCAATCTTTGCTTAAACATCCTCGGTTCTCTAGTTTGCAGGTAACTATATTCTGTTCCTTATCTTGAAGTTAATAATTTGAAGCTAGTCTTGTTTTTTTTGTTTTGTATGAGGGTCGTTATCCTGAATCAGTTTGTAATTGTGTCTCGTTCTGTCTAGTTTCTTACTAGATCGACTGGTTTTTTAATACAAGCTTGGCCGTTCAAACGAAAATAAGCTAGTTTACAAATTACAAACATTCATGCAATTAAACACAGGTTGTAGATGACAAGAATGGTGGAACTATGAAATGGGTTCCTACAAATGTGAATCTAAACAACCACATTATCATCCCAAACATCCCACAAACCCTAGACTCCCCTGATAAGTTCCTGGAAGATTATGTCTACAATCTCAGTAAAACCTCCATTGACGCTTCGATACCCATGTGGGATCTCCACCTCCTCAACCTCAAAACCTCTGACGCCAAGGCAATCGGAATATTGCACATGCATCACTCCCTCGGCGATGGTACCTCCCTTATGTCCTTGCTACTCGCTTGCACCCGCCAGATCAACAATCCTGATGCAGTTCCCACCGTCCCAAGGAATAAGGATTCGAATTCGGGGTAGTTTTCATCCTTAAGCTATGACCATGGAGGGCCGTGGTGGAAGCAGTGGTTTACAGCGGTTTGCGTGGTTTTTTGAATGGGTTGGAATACGTTGGTTGATGTTGGGCATATTATGGTGACCGCGCTGTTTTTGAAGGATACAGAAACGCCGATAAAAGCTATCGCAGGAGTTGAGCTTAAACCAAAGAGAATCGTTTACAGGACGGTTAGCCTAGACGATATGAAGCTCATCAAGAATGCCATGAATATGGTGAGTGATTTGAACCAAAAAAAAAAGATAAAGTATGAATATGTATAAATAAGGGGGGGAAAGTTAATGCACAAATTAAATTAATGTGCTAACCATGAGACTCAACTAGTGTAATAATATATACAAATAGTGTAATCACACTATACGGTAATTGCACTATACTATAATTACACTATTTTGTATATAGAATTATACACTACTTGATTCTTACGGTTATCACGTTAATTTAATTTGTATTTGATCCAAACCGTATAAATAATAATAACAAAATGTAATTTCGTTTTTTTAATCTTGTAGACAATCAACGACGTTGCAATAGGTGTGACACAAGCTGGATTATCAAAGTACCTCAACCGGAGATATGGTGAGCTAGAAAACAAATTATTTTGGTCCGGTTTTGTACATGTTTTACTCTCTTTTGAACTTAAAAATGGAAATACTTGTTCTTATTTGTAAGGTGAAAGGAAGCAAGATGAAGGTGCAACCGAGACGAAAAACAACCTCCCAAAGAAGATACGGATGCGATCAACGCTTGTAGTAAACATAAGGCCATCTTCAGGCATTCAGGTGAGTGTTTCAACGACACAAAAAAAAACAACAAAACATTCAGGATTAAGTTTGATTGATTTGCTAAGTAAATATACATATTATAGGCATTGGCCGATATGATGGAGAAGATTTCTGAAGCAAAATGGGGGAATTGGTTTGGTTACGTGATCCTTCCACTCACCATTGGTATAAGAGATGATCCGCTAGACTATGTTAGAGAAGCCAAGGCAACCATCGATCGGAAAAAGCACTCGCTCGAGGCATTATATTCGTTTTCGATAACCGCCTTGGTTTTTAAGTTGTTAGGCATCAAGGTGATTTCTCAATATGTATTAGATCTTTATTGACAGATGGTTGCATTTGGGGCATCTTTTGTAATACTAACACAAGTTATTGCCAACTATATTTTTGTAGGCAGCAAACATTATTGCAAACATGGCCTTCACTCGTACAACCTTAACGTTCTCTAATTTGGTTGGACCTTTAGAGGAAACCGAGTTTTATGGTCATAACATGGAATTCATTGCTCCTAGTTGTTATAGCCGACCACATGTACGTAAGGTCAGGGGTGTGCACGAAACCAAAGAAACCAAAATATTGGTTTTGGTAATTTGGTCTTGTGTGTTGTGAAGAACCGAAAAAACAGGACATAACCGAAATAACAAAAAACCGAAAAACCAAACCTACCGATGAATAAACGTTATTGAGTTTATGACTTTTTATATTTAACTTTGAATGTAAGTATAATTCATTGGCTCATAATATTCTAAGTCGAAATATTCAATATTTTATCAACCATTAATTTATATTTTTAAAATTATTAGGCCCAATATTGATATCTTGGGTCAATTTTTTACCCCGAGAACCAACACCAGAACGTAACAAGTTTGGGAGAATCAAAAAACTGCAAATATTGTTCACGGTTCGGTTTTAGCCTAAAACTGCACAGCGCACACCCTTGCGTAAGGATATATATGTTTAGTTATCTATAAGGATAGGGAGCTAACATTCTATTGTTTTCTTTTCTTCATTGATGAAAGGGTTTGCTGATTAATTTCCAAAGTTACGTGAACAAGATGACAATAGTCGTCTCGGTCGATGAAAATTCTATCCCGGATCCTGAGAAACTGTTAGATGATTTTGAAACCTCCCTAAAACTCATCAAAGAAGCAGTTTATGCGAAGGGACTTGTTGAGGACATGTCTAAGGCTGCATCCATGTGAATTTATGTCAAGAATGTAAACCTAAAATAATAAAAAACAATAAATTTGTTATCATTGAAATTAAACGTTTGAACACTATTAAAATTGATAGTGGTGAAGTTAAAAAACTTATTTAATAAGACTTGATGTTATTGCTATTGTTTCTCTCGTTATTGAGCAATTTTTTCTAAAGGTTGTGTTTCGCTTGTTGTCGCAACATGTACTCAAGAAAATCGTGGGAATGCGTAACGAGAGTAGTTAACCTATTAGAATGTGGAAGACGAGTATAAATTAATAAATACTTTATTTATGAAATTCTACCCTTATATATAGTTTTAAATAAAATATCAAACATGATTTAATCTAGCATTTTGGACAATGATAATTTAGCATGTTCCAAAATGAAAGGGTCAGACACAATGCAGCCTATTTTAATAATAATAAAAAGTCATAAATGTTATAAATATAGATATTTAGGTCCATCTTATTGTTTATGGCATTTAGGTGTTTCTATTATATCGTTACACTGGTTTTTATCCCTTGTATTACGGGACTGTTTTACATTATTCGTTTCAATATTTATATACTTTTTTGGATTTTAATTTTGCTTACTGTAAATGAGATTCTATAATTCGGTTTAAAAGTTATTTGATTTTAGTAAGACCCATGACCCGCTTAGTTTTTTTACTACAAAATTATTTACTAATTATAAATTATTATCTCTTTTAAAAAAAACAAAACAAATATTAATTACTTTTAGTATATCCTTATTTTATAAGATTTTCATATTAAATATTTGGTGAAAATAATTTTTAATTTAATAAGATTTTATAACCCGTTTAAGGCTATCTGAGTTTGGTAAACGAGGTTGTTTTACATTATTCGTTTATAATATTTATATATTTTTTGAATTTTAATCTTATTTATTATAAGGACATTAATAATATACTTTGAATTTGATGATGAAAATGTTTCACAAATAAATGAGATATAACCCGATTAATTTAAAAGCTATTTGGGTTGTGAGACCCATGACTCGCTTAGTTTTTTTACTATAAAATTTTTCTTAATTATAAATAATATCTTTTTTTTAAATAGGATACTAATTTTAAGTATATTCCTATTTTATAGGATTTTATATCAAATATTTAATGAGATAAATTTTTAATTTAATGAAATATTATAACCCGTTTAAAGACTATCTAGGTTTGGTGAGACCTATACCTGTGAATTCGAGTCAAATTCATGAGAAACCTCTATTTACAAATAAAACAAATCTACTAGCTTGAGATAATATAGATAATCTGTGTATGTATGAGACAATGACATGCATGAATGCAATTCTAATTTTAATTCTTTAACATGTTATCAGCAAATAGTTAATGGTAATTGTGATTAATTTGATTTATAATTTGTGGGTTTGTCGCCTCCTTTGTGAGAGGTTCACAACAAACTTAACCGTGTTCAATATTTATTTTACATTATATTTGTTTTGTAAAAGATGTTGTACCATCAAGTTTCATACAAATAACGATAATATGGTCAATGGAGTAGTCAAAAAAATTTTCCAACGGGTTCCGAAATTTTCAGTGGACGACAACCGATAGTCTATCATTTAAGTTTGGGTTTTCTACGGGTTCAATTTCAAAATTTTACGGATGCGATGTCAACATAAATGAATATATAACATTTAAACAAATTTATACGGGTTCGACCGAACCCGTTCTCCAAAAACTGCCTACCCCTGATATGGTTATCTATTTTAAGCGATAAACTTACGTATTTTTATAGAAATGGCGTCGTAAATGTGTGAGATCGTCTTCCCATGATTTTGAATATATTTGGATATTATTATTATAAATACAAGATATTCTGAAAATATGGTCGAGAGAAATCGTTCTCAATCGTTCAAATGCTTATCAGAAAAAAAAAAACAAGAAAGGATTTTGTCGTCTCCCCCAAAATAACAATAATAACAATTCATAAAATTTGTCACTTTTCTCATATTTTATCTTTAGATGTCTATATAATAATAATAATAGTAATCAAGGATTGGGAAGGGAGTTCCCAAGTTCTCGATTTTTGTGGAGTTCCCCAACACACACACGCTACATTGTATTAATCCAGGTGCTTAATTACCGGGAAGCTTGTAAATTATAAATTACAATATGAGACATTTGAGTTTTTGTACAACTTATATTTGCGTGAGACAAATGCTTTTCCAATACTGTCATGATGATTTTTTAACTTATTATATAAACACATGACAGATAGACCAAATGATTTTAAAATATTTTCAAAAGGTCTTAATTACCTTACACTGATTAAGCCTCTGTAGACAATAAGTAATATGGTCACACTCACAGATACGGTCAAGTTACAAGTACCTTTTGGTAATTTATAAATAGACATGTGTAAAAACATCTTAATGCTCTAATTGTAATAAATGTCATTTATAAAATGAATATGTTCACCGGTACTTTCTGCTGACCAAATATTTTTAAACATATTTCATGTGATTTGTTAAAGACACATGATTGATGCATGCGAGCCTTTCAGATTAAATAAGTGGCTTGTTACCGGAATAAAGAAATGTGTTTGTAAATTAGGGTTTACCCCTATAAAATTTATGTTTGTATAATAATGGGTTTTCACACTTTGATATTTTTTTTCTAACTACAGTTCTAATGAATTACTTCGCTGCCAAATATGTTATTAATAGACATTGATACCACCGTTCATGTTCACGGCTCTCCTCCAGGGGATAGGGTCGGGGGTTGAACCTAAGACCTTATGTTTCAAACTAACGATGCTTGTCAACTACACTTAAATGGTAAATGTGTTAGAGTACATTTTTGACTTAACATATATAACTATATATGTCTTCTCTTAAAATATAAAACCATAATTATATTTAATTACACTACTAGAAAAGAGTAATGTTTCCTACAAAAATTTCCAACACATTTCATACGAACCCTATTTCCTACACACTTCCAACGAAATTCCTACGACAGAAGAGAACCCTAAATTTGCAACGGAATTGTGACGAGATAGCAACAAAAAGAAATTGTGTTGGAAATGCGTAATAAATGTTCCAACGCATTTCCAACAAAAAGATAGTTAGGCTCTTTTATTTAACTTTTTAGTGAGAAATGTGTAACAAAAAACAAAACAAATTAATAGATAACAAATTTCGTCACAAATGCGTAGGAAATGTTTAAACGCAATTTTTATGATGTTTATTTTTAACAATGCAGGTTTTGATTTTTTTAAGAAATTTATTGTTGAAAAACTCATGATTTTTTTTTGGTAATATTTTTCATCATAAACGTGTAAGGAAAAATAGCAAAAAACAAATAATATTTTTTTTGTTGGAATTGTGTTGGAAACTTGACAATATATGTTTATAACTATTATTTAAAAATGTCGAGTATAAGTTATGCAATGGTGGTGGAAGAAGAACAAATTGTCTTTGTATGCCGCGAGTATGGGATCGTGAGCGCCGCCATAGTCTAGTGTTAGTGAAGCCCGCGTGTTTATGTTAAAACTCTAAGGTGTAGCAAAGTCATAACCAAGGGAATGTCGGTGTCACCAAGTCATTTACGACGACATATTTAACAAGCACGACTAAAGATCATTGTTGTTGAGCTATTAGGCTGTAGGGCCATGATTATTAGACTCATGTAATAAGTTTGCATTTATGTCGTTTCCATGTACGTATTTGTCGTTTGTTTTTTATTGGCCCAAGGCCAAGCCCATTGGACCATTATATGAAAGAGTAGAGCCTAGGGGTCACATCAACCCCTAGACAACTCTTGACACTCTTGAAGGTAATTTCCAATCTTTTACTCGTTCTTGCTCATTTTACCAAACTGATCCGAGTGATGTCATTGCATTATGTGTTATTGTCCAATAATTTGATCTTAATTTGTTAGTTTGATACTTGTACCAGCAGATGTTAGTTACGGGCTTAGATATTGAAGGTACATTAGGGAAGACCGAGCCACCAGTGGTAGATTCTATGTCTATGCTGCTGACAACTAAAGGGAGGGGGTTGAGGAAGTGGCAGATGATTCATAGGGAATTCGGTTGTGGTGAAGTAGAATGAACACGTTGGTGTACAACTCATATAATGAGGATGTAATCAAGGTTTAGGGTTTGATAAAAAGGGGAAAGGGTTAAGGAGGTGAAATAACCCAAGGAAATTGAAGCTAAAACGGGTCAAACGAAGGAGAGCTCATCTCAATTGAAGAAAATTAGTGGGGCGGGGGGGGGGGGGGGGTGTTTGGCTAGAGTGACACGTAGCATTTTTTAGCAGTAAATCATATATAGTGTATATATATATATATATTAAATTTGTTTTAAATTTAGATAATCAAAGTATTATGTAACAACTTAGGATACTTTGTAGTGGACTAGCATGTATAGGATCATACCCAAAAAGAGAATAAAACGATTACCAACAGGAGGACCACCACCTGGGGTGACAAGGCTGAGAAAAAAAAGGAATAAAGAATTCCCCACCAATGCAAAAGAGTTGATCTCTATCAACTCCTTACAAGGTGGACTAACAAAGTATTTTGTTCGCCTAGTATAAATACGTTTGTACTTGGATAGAATGTGGCATGACGAGAGAAGGGATTTTATGGTTTGATTGAGTGAGAAATCATATGTACAATGCATTACCATTCAATATAAGATTATTCTTCTATATATCTACTTCGTTGAGCTTTACCAGTTCTTCATTGGCCATCCATACTAGAACCACACATTTTAAAACCATCAATCAAAGGAAGTGGAAGTGGTCGAGGTGGAGGTGGCGCTCCCGTTTCAACTCCATCAACGTTGATCACTATTTCTACTACCACATCCAGCTAATTTAAATCTCATGTTGTTCCCAAAGCGGAATCATCATGTCGTTAATGGTATTGCGATCATCTGTAGCTACAACACAACCACACTAGATGCCATAAAGAAAAAGCTTTTAAACATCTGACTTTGAGGGGGAGGGGGGTTGACTTAGGTTAAAGTCTCACATACTACAAAGGAAAACAATACTCGACAACGTACATCTCAGCTCACACATCGATGAAGAACGTAGTAAAATGCGATACTTTGTGTGAATATCAGAATCCCGTAAACCATGAGTTTTTAAACGCAAGTTGAACCGAAGCCTTTAGGCTGAGAGCACGCCACACCACACATCATGTTAGCCCCACCAACGATCCCTTCTCGGGGCACGTTGGAAGGATTAAAAAAAAGAATTAAATTAAATTGAATTTTAATTAAATGTATTTGATCAAAATTAAACTTTTAAACCCAAATTTATACATCTCCCACTCAATTTTCACTTTCCCTCGTCCAAAATAATTTCTAATCCCACCAAAATCACATCCCTCCCAATTTTCCCTCCCCTCGTCCCTAAAATTTTCAACTCCTCACAGCCAATTAACCATCACCACCACCACCACCCAATTCGTGTCTCAAAATGGCTAAATATCGGAAACAAGGTGCGATATTGCAAACCTCATCTTGGCTATAACCTTCTTTCCTCACTGAACTGTGCAGCACCGCCGCTCGCCGACGCATTTTAGCCCTCCGTCACCACTCTGGCAGCCCTCATCTACCGTCATCTGTGTAGGTTAATCTTTGCACTTACATACATACTTTATTTGCTTTAGTTTATGCTTTTTCAACCACCGTTTGCTAATTGGTACGAGTAAACTGCGGTTTTCGTCCCTGTGTTTTTTCCAAATCTACAGTTTTAGTCCAATAGTTTCAAATTTGCGATTTTCGTCTCTGTGGTTTCATTTCACTTGCAATTAAACCAAATTCATTAACCCCGTTAAGTCTGGTCGTTAAACTCATCAGCGTGCCCTTCATGTGAGGGCAGTTTTGTTTATGTTTTTATCCAAATACACCCCAGCCCCTAACGTGAGGGGCTTGCGAACTAGGATTGGGGTTTATTTGGGGAGAAAAATGACAAAACTGCCCTTCACGTGAAGGGCACGCTGATGAGTTTAACGACCAGACTTAATGGGGTTAATGAATTCGGGTTTAATTGCAAGTGAAATGAAACCACTGGGACGAAAATCACAAATTTGAAACTATTGGACTAAAACTGCAGATTTGGACAAACCACATGGACGAAAACCGCAGTTTACTCAATTGGTACTTATGCGTCTCAAATTAATCGATTTGTGTGGTAAATTTAGGTTATAATATGTCTATGCCTGTTAAAAGGAGAACTTATAGTTGCTATTATCTATTGCTTTTTAAAATTCATCATGCTTGTCTATAATCTAAGATTATATATTGTAATATTCATGTTACAATTAGTGTGTTTAAGTTGTTTAGAATCCACTATTGTGTGTTTATACGAAAGATCTGATTATATGCTGCAAAAGCACTTAAATTAGAGGATATATTTAATGGGATGTTGGCTTAATGTTAATAAGGTGTGCATAGTTATCTTTTAAAAGCTGGTTTATATATTCATTGTGTAATTATCTGTTTGTTTACTTGAATGCAGAGACATAAAAAGCGTTTAATAATCATAAGCTCTAATGATGAGTGTGAGTAATTTATAACTATAAGTTATTTTTAGATTGATAATGGTAAGCTTTTTGTTGTATATCCGTGCTCATTTGTTTACATCATATATAGGTTATATAACATGTTTGGTTAAACAAAAATAAAGTCATTAACCTTTCTAATCCTGTTGTTGATCAGTTAATGATATAAGACTTGCTGCAAGACCTTGTGCTGTGTAAAAAATCACATGAGAACGCCTAATCGATGCCGGTGCGAATGTACAAGGGTTACTTATTATTTGTACCTGTGACAATTCTAATATTTTAACAACTTTTAGATTGAAAAAGTTTGAGCCGTAATGGAAATACAGCTACAAGGATAGAGAAACGAGCTGGAAGAACGAGTGCAACCAGTGGCGGCCTAAGGTTTTTAGAGGCCTCAAGCTAGCAATCAAGTTGGGGGCTTTTTTTCGAACTTTTTGAATATAAACCCTCCTCTTTTTTCCGGGCTTGGGACCGGCAATGATAAACCAAAACGTTTATAGTTGGCTGAGTTAAATTTGCTTTTTTAAGTTAAATCGTGCCGGTGGAAAATAATGATTGCATGAAATTTATTTTTCTAGCTTTCTTAGATGCAAATTGTTTAATGAAATAATCATAATCAATTTCTGCCAAAAAGTTCTTCTCAATCGACAAAAAAGCTAAACCGTTTAACCTTCTTGTGACATTGTAGATCTTAAATAATTTTTTATCAACTTTAATTTGGAAAAACTACGCTCCGCGGAAGCAACAGTTACGGGAATAGTTAACACAATTCTATAGGCAATATAGGCATTCGATTCGTAAAAGCCTCCCTTTTGTGATTCAATTAAAACCTCCCCTTTAATTTTTTGTTGCTTTTTTGCATAACCAGAGTCGTAAGTTCGGTTTCAATGTGACATTGAAACAAGTAGCAAATAACAATGGGCAAGGATTCAATTAGGCAGTTTCTAAATTTCTAAACTCTAACACAAATGGGCAAAAAAACCAATTAGGGCAAATTCTAAATTTCTAATATAATTGGGCAAGAATTCAATTTGGGCAAATTATAAACTGTCAATTTAGTATATAAACAAACAAATAAACCGACACGATAGACTAACCTCAGATTGGTAGAGTTTGATAGCAATTTAGTAAATCCACGGACCACTTGAACCGGCAATCCAAAAAAAATTGCACACTTGATTACTTGAACCAGATGCTTATAACACTCAGCCTCAGAACCAAAAATTGAAACCAAAATTTGCAACTGCCAGTTCAATCAGACAATCACTGATTAAAAATAGAAGAATATAAGAACCATAGAATGTTATAAACAGAGAATATGAAACTTACCTGGTATTTAAAGATGAGCATGAAGAAAATAGATGATTGATATTAGAGTGCCGTTAGCGATTAATGATGATTTACACTTTCCATTCAATAATTTGTGCGTTTGTGCGTGGAAAGAACCAAAATAGTCGCTTCAGTTCCTCCAATCTAGCTTCCATTCTTCTTACTGCCGTTCTTCGGCAGCGATAGAAAACCTTTTTTTTAAATTTGGGGGCCTCTTTGTTTTTGGGTCCTAAAGCCCCAGCTTGGCCCAAGATAGCTATTAGGCCGGCCCTGAGTGCAACGAATGGAAAAGGAATGTAATAATTGAAGAGAGGAGGAAAAAACAATTTGATGAGTTTATGAGAAAGCTTCAGCCTCATGGTGGTAATTAGTAATAGTTTTTTTTTCAATATATGAGGGTTATAAGTTAAAAATGGTAATTTTGTAATGGCATTATGTTTTGAAGGTGCAAGCACCAAGAGGTCGTAGGGGCTGGATATCCAGGATAAGCACTTCGGCTCCCCATTTCGTGGTGACATGGACATTATTTATATCTTGTGGGTCTGGATTACATTTTGATGCTTGAAAGTCGCGAGAAGAGGTATTGTTGTTATTATAAATATATATATATATATATAAGTGTGTGTGTGTGTGTGTTTAATTTCATTTTGCAACTTTCGCAAACAATTGCCTGAGATTGATTTCCTTCAGCAACTTTATAATACAAGTATTTAGGGTATTAGATTCATATTAAGAATTTACTTTTCTGGATGGAAGATATGTTAGATACTATTTGGATATCAAGTTCATGATAAGAAAATGCTATAGATTAATCAAAACTATGATAACACATTACACACATAATGAAGTTGGTGGTAGAGCATCAGTTATGCACTATGAATCTATAATACTTTGATTGGCACTAAATATCATGTGGTTCTGTTGTCTTAAACAATGACTTGTATTGAACAGAACGACATTCTTAATTTAATAAAATGTTAACACTTGTTTAGGTACAAGTAATTCAAGCACAGATGAAAGGAATAGAAGACGAGAGAAGTACTGGAACAACGAACAAAACAAATGGAAAACGAGCGTATGGAAAATGAATAAATGATGCAAAAATGTGAAGAGTTGTTAGAAAGTTTCACTCTCTTTTAAATTAGTATGACATTCTTAAGATTAGTGGTATATTGTGAAACTATTTATTTAAGTTATTGTATTTATAGTTTATTTGTAAACGTGTTTTGAAATATATTTAACAATTTTTTGCACTAATTTAAGTTATTGTATTTATGATTTATTTGTTTGGAATTTGATTTTTTTGCATAAAAAAACTATATTAAATCGAAGCGTTGAAAATAAATATAAAATAAATTAAAAATAAAAAAACAAATATATTTAGATGTGTCAGAATTGTGTAGGAAATTATTTGAAAATTAAAAAAAATAAAATTTGTTTTTGTTGGAAATCCGTAAGAAAATATATTAATATGCGTTGGAAAAGCGTAAGAAGATGAAAACAATTTCATTAATTATTTGTGTTGGAAATGTGTTGGAAACTTCTAACGACGTATTTTTATAGGTAATGCGTTGGAAAATGTGTTGGAAATGCGTAAGAAAATATTTCCCACCAGGCTTTTTCTCACATACCTGTTTTTGTTGAAAATGTGTTGGAAACAATGATTTCCTACGCATTTCCAACGGAAAATGATGTAGGAAGTTGGACAATTTTCTAGTAGTGTTATTGACATTTCCATAATTCACAATATACAAATTGTATAATATTCAAACGATTGATATCTTTTATTCTTATTCTTATTGACTAAAATCAAATAACTATTATGTTTTAATTATATTTAATTATGAAAATTACCCGTTCTTATAAATATGACATTTACAATTCATTAAAATATATAACATACACATATATATTACGATTTCTTTATTTTTCGCCCATACGTAACACGGATAACTAAACTAGTATATAATATAAGGTTAGTTAGAGAAGAACAAATGGTACCGGTATCGTACCGGGTTTATACTTTTAGTACCCACTTTTTGAAGTTTACAGGATCGGCACTTTTGGTACTTATATTTTACTAACTTCTCCTTTCAAATACCATACCGTCATGATACCAAACCTTACCTTAATTTTCAATATCGGTGTTTTGAATAATCAAATATACTATCAATATAATTATCATTATTATAGCCGTCACAACAATGTAAAGTTTCCGTACAAATCTCAAAGGTCGTTCACCCCCATGCACTATATATATTCATGTTTCACACGTCTCAATTGAAAGTTAAAACTTAAGTTAAAACTTTCCCTAGCAGCAGCAATCGATCGCTAGTTCTCGTAATTCACAGGTACGTTTCTTTTGACTTAAGTTTTTTAACAATTGCTTATGGATCACTTCATACTTAGATTCTTCATACATGTTACATATTTTAATGGATAAACTATTAGTCTATTAGAGACAAGAATTACTTAGTCATCTATAAAAAACAATTTCATATCTGCAAAATAATTTGATTTCAAATGTTGTTTCAGTTTAAGTTTTTGTATGTTGATCACTTATCGTGTCATTCATGTTAATGAATAGGTCCGTTTTAGGTAATTGACATGTGTCTACTGTTTGTATTATGAAACATTGAAACCACAAATTATTCAATTACAATGAGATATATAAATACAATACGATGACTAATATCTAGGGATACTATTATATACAAATTATTATATATAACAATTGTAAGGTTTGGTGCCGCTGGATCCTGATTGGTCCATGTAGCACCAATCATGTGTGGCCAATTCAGTTTTTTATTATTAAGTTCTGGTTCGTAACGAACGTAACAAAAATTGACCAAATGCCACTTTATTTTTGTTTTGGTTTCGTTACCGTAACGGGTGTGACGGAAACTGATCGAATATGCGTAGATTCACATTGACAATGGTCAGGTTTAACCGCCCGACGCTACACCATTGGTCCACCTCAAATTTTATAAATTTTTGTTTTAGTTCCGGTACAATAATGCACGAAACGGAACCAACTGAATTTTTTTTTACTTACCGCCTCAATCCTTGGAACCGACAATGCTTGGGTTTTATCCCTGCCCGGCGCGGCGCCGGGTAAAACACTAGTTATATTACAAATTATATGCAAGCTAATTGTTTGGGTTTTACCCCTTCCCGGTTGCTCTTTCATAATCAATTGATCTGATCACACTCCTTGATATCTACTGCCTAGACATTTTGCTAGTAATCAGATCGATGGTATTGATCGAGTATCATTAACTAAAATATTTTTACGTTTCTCTCAGAGTCAGCTATGTCAGAATCAGATCTCTCAAAGCATTTTACGAGGATGACATTGAAGGATAGGAAGTTCAAGATGGAGAATTTTAATGAGAGGAAGTATTTCGGTGTCAGGAAGACGAAGTTTAGCGAGTTGTATAAGAGAAGGAAAGAAAGTGAAGGCCAGAGACCGTATAGGAATGTAATGTCAAAGGCACCGTATGTCGCTGAGATAGCATATCCGGAAGGTAGTTTGGTAAACCTGGGGGTTTATACCAGACCGTGGCGCGCAGCTGTTGCTTATGATCAAGCAGCTTTTAAGATTTATGGGTCGGAAGCTATGCTTAATTACCCTCACCTAGCCAAGGATTGGTCATGCATGACACCGCCTCCGTCGTCATCTGATCGAGGACAAATTAGAATTTTGAATGATATGTAATTTATGCTACCGAAACATGTTTTAACAGACTGATATTGGTTTAAGGATTATGAATTGGAAGAAGAATGAAAAACACAAATCATTATAAATGGCTTCTATTTTAGTAGCAACACTTGCATATAAGAAATTTAATTATTATGCACTCGTGTCCATGAATCAAATCTCAGTTTCAACAAAAATGGTACCATATTATTTTTGTTTTTCGTTTTTTAAGCTCTTGTACCGTAATGAATGTAATTAAAACCGATCGAATTCGTGTCGAGTTATCACCTCAATACCCGAGACCAACAACACTTAGTTTTGGTAGTAAAAAAGTTTTTCGGTTTTTAAGCTCTTGTACCGTAATGAATGTAATTAAATATTTGTTTTTATATATGTGAAATTGTGAATTTGACAAATTATTTTTTTAATGCTCAAATTTTACCAGTGGTGTCTATACTGTAACCAGAGGTGGCAATGTGAGTGGCTTGGGTTGGATTTGGGTGATGGGTCAGGATGAGTATGAGTCAGGATGGATATTGGGTCAGGATGGATTTTTAAATTAGAGGGTTAAGATGGATATGGGTCAAGATGGGTAAAGCTAACCCAACTTGACCCAAGTTAAAGATTGACATACAAAGGGTTTTTAAAAACCCCTCAAAAAATATTCAAAAAAACTATTAAAAAAATAATAACTCAAAATATAAATAAAAAATGCAAAATGTAAAATAACTAAAACGTTTCCCCCGTCATCCTTGTTCAGTAAAAAAAAAGTTTTGTACCGGTTCAGGTTCGCGTTTTTCGGGGTTTTTTTCGGTTCGGTTTTGTTTTTTTTCATTTCGGTTCGGTTTTGTTTTTTCATTTCAGTCGGTTTTGGTATTTTTTCGGTTTCGATTTCTCAGTTTTTTCGCTTTCAGTCTTGTTTTGTTTTAGTCAGTTTTTTCGGTTTCATTTCGTTTCGATTCATTTTGTTTTATTTTGGTCGTTTACGTTTCAGTTTTTTTTTGTTTCGTTTTGGTAAGCTTTTTGATTGCATTTCACTTTTCTTTGTTTCGTTTTGGTCAGTTTTTCGGTGTCATATCGGTTTTTTGGATCGTTTTGGTCGTTTTTCTATTTCGGTTGAGTTTCGTTTCAGTTTTTTTGTTTCGTGTTGGTCGGTTCGGTGTTTTTGATTCGTTTTGATCCGGTTTTTAAATTGCATTTAGTTTTTTTATGTTTCCTTTTGGTCAGTTTTTTAGTTTCAATTCAATTTTTTTTGTTTCGTTTCGGTCGTTTTTCTATTTCAGTTCAGTTTCGTTCGGTCGTTTTTCTACTTCAGTTTAGTTTCGTTTCAGTTTTTTTGGTTTCGTTTTGTCGGTTCAGTGTTTTTGTTTTGTTTTGGTCAGCTTTTCAGTTGCATTTAGCTTTTTTTTTTGTTTCGTTTTGGTGGTTTTTCTATTCCGGTTAAGTTTCGTTTTGGTTTTTTTATTTCGTTTTGGTCGTTTTTCTATTTTAGTTCAGTTTCGTTTCGGTTTTTTTGTTTCGATTTGGTTGGTTCGGTGTTTTTGTTTTGTTTTGGTCAGCTTTTCATTTGCATTTCGCTTTTTTTTTGTTTCGTTTTGGTCAACTTTTCAGTTTCATATCGGTTTTTTTGTTTCGTTTTGTTCGTTTTTCTCTTTCGATTCAGTTTTGTTTCGGTTCGGTCGATTCGGTGTTTTTGTTTAGTTTTGGTTAGCTTTTCTTTGTTTCGTTTTGGTCAGTTTTTCGGTTTCATTCCGGTTTTTTGTGTTTCGTTTTGGTCGTTTTTCTATTTCGGTTCTGTTTTCTTTTTGTTTTTTTGTTTCGTTTTATTCGGTTCGGGGGTTTTGTTTCGTTTTGATCGTTTTTTGGATTTCAGATGAGTTTTGTTTCACACGTGATAGTTTGGGTATTTTGAATTAGATAAATTTTGGATAACTTGGATATTTTGTTTTGACCCATTTTAACCTATAAATGAAACTCACTTAACCCATCCTGACCCACTTGAAGAATTTTTGTGATCCATCCTAACCCATTTTACTTTTAAAGTTTATCCATCTTAACCCAAAACAATTCATTTGGGTTGGGTTTGCCACCCTTAACCGTAACAGACTAACCGATACTGACCGAACTTGTGCCCACTCATCGTCTTAACGCTCGAGTTTTACCAATGTCAAGTTTTCAACAATGGGGTTTGCCAACTGCCCCGGCGCAACGCGCCAAGTAAAAGAACTAGTTAAAAGTAAAAGTAATTATAATATAATATTCACTTGAAAATTTTGGAAGTTTTTCACAAATTGAGTTACAAACCGTCGGAGACGTCATTTTTTGATTTGTAAATCCGACAGGTTTAGTTCAAATATTTTCGGAGGCAACGAACTTGGATCAAAAACTGTCGAGGACCTTGAGTTGGAACATGTGTCAGTTTATTATTGACTTGCAAATCCTGTCAAAACGCTTACCAAAGTGACGTCCGTGTCCAAATTCCATGTGATATTTCTGGAATAATGGAAATTTAAGGGCCATTTTGTGTTTTCCTCTCTAAAAAAGTGTCATTTTGGAATTTTCCCTTTTTTTAATATAAGAATTCAGCGGTTAAGATATCGTGTTGTAATGAACCCAAATAGATATTGATCGAGTGCGTGGTTGGACGTTGATGAATATTTTTTGGGTTTAGTTTCAGTGTCATTAATTTGTTTGATTTACTGTTGGGTTTAAATCCAGTACCGTAATGTAACATCACGTAAATATCGGGCCAAAAATGTCAAATTTCAAAGTCAAGGGACTAATTCTGCCAATTTCAAAATTCAAGGGGCTAAAATGAAAATTCTAAATTTCCTGACCCATCGCGCTACGCGATGGATAAGAGGAGAGCCCCATCGCGTACCGCGATGGGGTGTCTGACACACTGTGACACGTGTGCCACGTGGCACACGGTGGCAACGCCTGCCGCCACGTGGCAACACGTCCGCCACGTGGCGCGGTGCCTGCCACGTGTCACACGTGGCAGGTCTACTAGGTGAGTCACCAGGCCTACGTCGCGGTACGCGACTGGCTAGCCAAGAGACCCATCGCGTACCGGGATGGGGTCCAAAATGGGCTCTATAAATAGCAGCTACGGGTTCATGCCATCCTCACACCAAAACACACATAACTTTCTCTCTCTAGCTTCTCTCTAAAATCCCGAGACCCGATCCTCGATCCACCTTGTTTTGCGTACCCAATTTCACATAATTCGTGTTATATCTTGATAATCGTGCCACTCCCCGACGACGTTCCAAACAAGAAGAAGGTGTTGCCCCGACATCCCGACGATTAACTCGAAGTACGTGCTATAAAGGGTTGATGTCTCGATAAGCGTGCCAAGGAGAATGTGTTGATTAGGAAAGATTGATAAGGAAGATAGAGTCGAAGTGCTACCCAAGTGTGAAGGGTATTTCTAAGCCAAACAAGGTAGGCATAATGTCCGACCAATATAATAATAAAATATTATAAGGGCTTAATACCCTAAGTCGAAATTATTCTCGATAAACAAAGAAAGAAATAACAAAGAAAATAAAGAAAGAGAAATAATATATATAATATATATATGAGTATATATATGTATATAAATATTCTTTGTTATGAAATATATTATTTAAGTGTAATGAGTATACTTAAATAATAAAGAAAGAAAAATACGTTTCTTATTGAAGAAGAAACGTCGGGTTTTATAAATAAACTAAAGGTTTATTAATATTACTTTTCAACTAAAGGTTTTAAAGTAAAAAGAGATTATGAACTAAAGGTTCATCGAGATAAATAAGACTAAAGGTCTTAAGCCGGATCGTGTATCCGACTAACAAAGGTTATACTCGTACTATAGGTGCGAGATAGCAAGGAAAAATTCACGAACGGTGTTGGAAGCCGATCCCATTGAAAAGGTAAATACGCCCCACTTTTACAAACTTGTTTTCAAACAAACAAACGTGTCATGTGTAAAACTTTACATGAGGCTTCGTGTCTCTAAAAACATTGTAAATAAGAGTATAAACCTAAGCCCCAGGCTGTGGTATACGTTTGTCTGGATCCTTACATATGTGGTATGCGGTGGCACATCGCACCACGCCTGGTCACGACCTCCAGCCACGATGGGCCGAACCAAAGTATGTTCGAGTGAGAATGACCTTGTGTATATTTATGGTACCTAAGTACGTCGAAACGCTGCGGTGTTTTGCTGAGGTGACCTAGTGTAGAGACTCGAGTTTATAATGATTGTTTAACTTGATTATTCCTAAGCCAAGATGGGCCGAGGCTTACGTGGTCTCGAGGGGTGATTAAGTAAAGAAAATATTTTAGCGTCAGCATATTCACCAGCATTCGCTGCTAGCGTATTTTTATAATATTTTGCAGGTAATCAAGATTAGAGCTTGAAGAACGAAGAAGCTCAAGAATCCGATGGATCGGATAATTTTGTTTAAGTATTAAAATATAATCTTTTTGTAAAACTTATAAACAAGTAAATACTAAACGAGACTTTTGTCTCGTTCTTTTGTAATGTAAATATTTATAATATCGATCCTTATGTTTTATAAAGTTTTCCTCTAATAACTGCAACTCTGATTTATTTACAAATGTGGTACCAACTATTGATCATACCCCTAGGCCTAGAATGGGGGTGTGACACGTAATATGTTTATCTGAACCTAATTGATACAGATCAAATTCACGTCGACTCATCACCACCACACCCAGGGTTTGCCAGCCATTTAGTTCGTTACGGTAACGAACATAACCAATACAGATTGAAACAAGCGTATCTGATATCGACAGAATTTGCGTCTACTTTCCGCCACAATGCCTGGGTTGTACCGATCAAATAAACTTCGCTTTGAATATGTTATTTTTTGGTATCGTAAACTATACGAGTTTCACTACTATTCTTTGGTTTAGCTAATTTATTTTTTAGGTTTAGTGTCGGTAACGTAACAAACCTAACCCATAATGACCGAACTGGTTTAGAACCGATTATGTAGAAACTGGTTTGGAACTGATTGAAACCGTAGATTCGAAACCGGTTTGTATTTTCTCCACCAAAACCGGTTTCAAATCGGTTAACCAAACCGAAACCGGCCAAAACCGGACGAAAACCGGTCAAAACCTAAACCGAACTGGTTTCAACCTAAACCGGTTTTGAGTTTTAAACCGGTTTGTGCACCTCTATAGTGTGCAAGGGGTAATATAAAGTTTCCATATATATAAATCTTAAAGCCCATTCACGACCTATATATATTCAGGTTTCATGACGCCTCTCTCATTCGTTCACTCTCTTGAAAGTTGAAACCCCTAGCAGTGTAAATCGTACGTCCATTAATTTCATATATATAAATCACTTCATACTTAGATTGTTCATACATGTATAACTAGGCAATAATCAATTAGTCATCCATAAACAATTTCATATATGCAAAAGAATTTGATTTTCAACCACACTAGGATTTCAATATTGTTCTTCTAGCAAAACTATTTGATTGTGTCATTCGTGTTAATGAACAGGCTAGTGTTCATGTTTAGGTCATTCCTGTTTAACACGTTTAGTCATATCATTAACTTAAATTCTTTTACGTTTCTCGTAGAGTCACCCATGTCAGAATCTCATGTCCTAAACCTTTTTACGGCAATGACGTTGGGGGAAACGTCACGAAAGCTGAACAAGGAGGCGCCGATGGAGGAGAAAAAGAAAAATACGAAGTTGTACGGTGTCAAGAAGTCGAATAACAAAAAGAAACCGATGGAAGAGTGGAGGAGGTTTTGCGAGGTTTGGAAGAGAAGGAAAGAAAGCGATAACAGATGGTATTACGGTGTCAAGAAGTCGGTGTCGGGGGCAATGTTTTTTTGCTGAGATAGTTTATCTGGATGGTCGGTTGGTATGCCTGGGGACTTATAAGAAACCGAAGCTTGCGGCTGTTGCTTATGATAAAGTAGCGTTTAAGCTTTACGGGTCTGAAGCTATGCTTAATTTCCCGCAGCTTGTCCGCCCCAAGCCAGTGATGATGGACATGTCGACACTGCCTCCGTCGTCGTTTGAGAACAATTAGGATTTTAAACAATGCATAGTTTATGATTATGCTACCGAAACTCGCTTTAACTGACTGGTATTGAGCTAATATTCTACTGGTTTTTGATCTTATGCTAGAGTTTACCAAAGTCTTACCCGGACCTGATTATACATAAAAGAGTGAACTGCGGTTTCCGTCCCTGTGGTTTGTCCAAATTTGCGGTTTTAGTCCAATAGTTTCAAATTTGCGATTTCTGTCCTGTGGTTTCATTTCACTTGCAATTAAACCCAAATTCACTAATCCCGTTAAGTCTGGTCGTGAAACCCATCAGCGTGCCATTCATGTGAGAGACAGTTTGTCCTTTTTTTCCCAAATAAACCCCGGTCCTAATTCACAAGTCCCCTCACGTGAAGGGCCGGGGTGTATTTGGGGAAAAAAAGGACAAAACTGTCTCTCACGTGAATGACACGCTGATAGGTTTAACGACCAAACTTAACGGGGTTAGTGAATTCGGATTTAATTGCAAGTGAAATCAAATCACTGGGACGAAAATCGCAAATTTGGACAAACTACAGGGACGAAAACCATAGTTTACTCTACATAAAAAGCTACCGAACCCGACCTGACGAAGCCCGATACCTGATTAAACATCAATTGAAACGGAAGCGCTGACCTAAGAAAACGGAAACCCGAGAACAGAAATTTTATTTTTATTTTTATTTAAACCCGGTATTGTTTTTAACCCTAACCGGTTACAGAAACTGACCCAAACTCGATTGCCAAAACTCTGATCCAAAACTGGCTGACCAGGTTTTCCATCCCAAATCGTAAACGGCTCTGATTGTAGTGAAAGTTTATTTAATAGTTAATTAACGAAAGACGCAGCCCGTTTGAAACATCAAATTTTTATTATAGTGAAGGAATTAAGTTTGTTATCCTATATCTAAACAGAGAAATTGTCGGTCTTGCTTGCTCACATGTAAGTTTGCTTGGGTTCAATAATGTACATATACCTGCATAAATGTACATATACTATAGTGAAGCAACTAAGTTTATAACTATTTCTATAAATTTATATAAGATTCAACAATAATGGGTATGTTTGGCAGGAAGCTTTTAAGAGCTTCAAGCTTTTAAGAAAAAACTCATACTCAATTAAAAGCTTTGTTTGGTTCAAGGAGCTTGAAGCTTTTAGGTCTGGAGAAAAAGCTTAAAGCTCCTACTAGTAGCGTTTAGAAAGAGCTACAAGCTTTTAGTATATTAATTTACTTAAATAACCTTCCAAAATAAATACATTTACTATTATTGTTTTTAGTTATGCCTATTTTAGTAATTTTATACGTGTTATTAAAAGCTCCAGCTACTCTGTCAAACATCTAAATATATCTAAAAAGCTACAGCTTCCAGCCACCAGCTATCAGCTAAAAGCTTCCAGCTACAGCTACCAGCTAGTTTTGCTAAACATACCCGACGTATATATACAATTTTTATTGTAAGTCATGCTCATGGTCAGATCTGGAGGTAATGCCATCATCAGTTTCAACATTAGGCTGCAAAATAATTCCCACAGTTTAAATAAATGTTTAATAACATATAAAAATACCTACATCAAATATTAAAGGGAATAATCTAAGCCATGGGCCAGAAACTCATGCAATAAAACAAATGTAAAGCAAGCGTTGCCTATGGGTGTGCACAGTTTAGTTCAGTTCGGTTAATTTCGGTTAATAACCAATATTAAATCTGGGCTAAAATTTTGTTTAAAAATACATGAAATGAATGCTTAAATACATGAAATGAATGTATAAATACATGAAAAAAAGGTATAAATATATGAAATTGGGATATTACTAATATCATATTAGTACATGAGATAAAGATATAAATACATATAAATGATAATATTAAACTATTAATATATATAATACATGAAATAGAGGAATAAAAGGCTTAAAAATATTTAAAAAAATTATGAGTTCGGTGTGGTTCGGTTAATTCGGTTCGGTTTCGTCAGTTTTCGGTACGGTTTTGGTTATTGCCCACCCCTACCGCTACCATATGCAACGGAAAATTCCCGCTACCATAAGAATCGTCGAACACGAAAAACCCCCACTACTAATGAAGCTCAAAATAAACATTACTGGTCTAAAACTACAATAAGGGTTTCTCAAGACTTTTCACAAACACCTGGCGTGCACCCACTAAAAAATTTAAAAAACTGTTTAGAAAACCACAAATTAAAGTTTAATTTCAACACAGCATAACCAGCTAGCTGCTATCAGTGAAGCATACAACAGTAAAGATTAATTACTAAGAAGAAAAATGTAATTACTAGCAGATATGATAATAACAATACATATAAATATGAAATTGGTGAAAAGGGGGAAGTCAAACACTATGCACCTTTTGGTCAATTTTGTTGTAACAATAACATTTTTTGGTATTAGAAAACCTTGATTTTTAAATACAAGAATTAGCAACATGTATCCTTAACTAAAATTCGAAATATAGTTAGATATATAAAACTGTAAACGTTCAAAATGTCATATCTTCATCATCACATTTGTTTATTATATATAAACTTCTTTCTTAGCAGTTATCTTTTCATGTATTTTTCATGTTTTTAAGTTGATTTTTCGGTAAATAGCAAATGAATATATATCTTTCTCTCTCTATGTATATATATATATGTTGGTATGTACATATCTTTATACATCGCTCTTGTCTACACTTGCTTGAAAAATTAACTTAACATGAGGTACTTAATATTTATAGTGTTGTTTTTAAATTTCACCCAAATAATCCAAGCCCGTCGTCTTATATTTGAATTTGAATATCCCAATTGTTACCTTGATGGTAACTTAATGGTATTAGAGAGAGAGATACATATTCATATGCTACCTGCCGAGGAAAAATTTAAAAAACATGAAAAACACATGGAGATATGATCTTTCTTCTACTCATTTGCTACCTATCGTTGAAACAACTTAAATGTTTACATTTTATATATGTGCATATAACTAGTATTGTTATATTTCGAATTTTAGTTAATGTACTCAATACCTGCTAAATACATTTCTAAATATATTCCTTTCCATTTAGGCTATGTGTAGTGGAGGGGCTACAATTGGGGGCGAATTGTGACACGTGGCGCCCAGTCAGCATGGAGTAGAAATTTGTTTTTAAGGTGTAATGGTGTAGGGGCTACAATTTGGGCTCACAGTGTCTTTTTTTATTATTTTCTTTTTATAATTAAACTAATTAAATAAAAACCAATTTATTTAAATAATTAAATAAAAATGCATTAAAATTAAAAAAAATAAAAAAAACATACCTAAAAGAAATACATAACTAAAAATATTAAAAAACATAACTAAAGAAAAAAATAAAAAAAAAAACATAACTAAAAAAAAGAAACTAATACTTGTAATGTTCTCGCATTTTTTCACGTCGACGTTGCATCAATAATGCGGCATCCTCGTGAAACCCCTCCGCTTTGAGGGATTCGCAGTCTTCTTTCATTTGTTTTAAATCGAATGTCTGGTTCAGCTTTTCTTGTTGTTTGTTGGATGCTCGAATGTCGGCTCCAATTAAGGTGGCATTTGTTTCCAAAATACCGACCAACTCGTTTATTTCAACGGGCTCCGTATTGAATCGTGTTGACGACGAACATTCCCCATTATTTTTCCTCGATCTCCCGCGTGGTCGAGGCAACTCCTCTACCTCTTCGTCGTCGGGGGTATCAACATCGTCGGCTAAATTGACCGTGTCGTCGAGGAAGAAGCTACAAGCATCGGAGGGTGTGTTTGGTGTGCTCGGATTTGTCGACGACGATGTCTTCGACCTTTTTGAAGGCCGGGATGAGCCGGCTCGTCGGGCGGCCGGAACGGTTGGTACCACATTCCATTTCGAGCAACGACGTAGCTTTTCCCAAGAACTCGAATACTTGAACGGTTTCCCGGGCCGCTCAACAGTGTGACCCTGAGCTCAAAAGTCGCTCAAGGCTTGACCTATAATGTCGGCGTCGTTATTTCCGCTACGCCAGCCGGACCCCTTCAACCGGTTAATTATCCCGGCAAATTTCTGACAATCGGCGTTAAGCCCCTTCCAGTGGGCTTGAACCGCTTCTTTTCCTCGGTAGTCTTCGGGTTTACCGGTTATCGCGAGCCAAACTTCAAATATTTTCTTCCAAAACACCTCGGTGGCTTGAAAGTTAGCTACAAATTAAATTTATTTGTAACAATTAGTATATATTTTAATAAACACTAAATACATTTTTAATAAATACTTAATATTAAAAAACTTACCGACGTCGGGATCCTCCGAAATGTTAATCCAAGCCCTTGCAAGGGCCACCTCCTCCTCCTCGTTCCAATGCTTGTATGGATCACGTTGCGCCATCGTCTCCCCCGGTTGTTTTTTTTTGTGTTTACGGGTCGGCTTTTTCTTGAACCGGAGGCCTGTGACGTTTGCGTATCCAGTACCGTCACCGGCTCCGACTCCGGTGGTGTAGACCCGAACGCCGGCAATGTGTTTTGGGGGCTGAGAAAGTTGGCGTACAAGTGTAGGTTCGGGTCGGAAAATTGATACGTATAGCTCGGTTGGTTCGGTTGGCTCGGTTGGTTCCATTGTAAGTTCGGTTGGTTCGGTTGGCTTGATTGCGACCATACGTTTGACCGAAAGCAGGGAATTGGTAGTTCGGTTGGTTCGGTTGGCTCGGTTGTGAACCATACGTTTGACCAAAACCAGGGAATTGGTAGTTCGGTTGGTTCGGTTGGCTCGATTGCGAACCATACGCTTGACCGAAAGCAGGGAGTTGGTAGTTCGGTTGGTTCGGGTTGTTTCTAGGATTCATTTTGTTTATTTTTTGTAAGAAATTGGGTATGATTTATGTATAAAATGGATATAAAATGGAGAAGAAGGGTGTATGTTTATATATATAAATATATATATATATATATATATATATATATTGTTTAATTTTTTTTTAAATTTGACCGTTTCACAACGGTCCATTTATTAATTTATTATTATTTTCAAACACCCACAGGCGACAAATATATGCCGCCCCCGCCCATTTTCGCCCATTATCGCCGGGGAGGGGGGGGGGGGGGACGGTGTTCCTCCAAAAAATCGCCCCAAAACTTCCACTTTTCTCGCCCACTACGTTTAGCCTAAGTAATGAATTGGACTATTTTTAAATATGTTACCACTTACTACTGACAACTAATGTAGTAATGCATGAAATGTATTGAAAAAACAAACATATTACTTCTTGTTTGTAAGTTAGCGTTGCTAAAGTATACAAGTTTGAATTCTTTAAAATCATCTCAATATACTTATAGGTAACACATTTGTTGCTAGTGCCATTTTTTACACCATCAGAAGTCCAAAATCATTGATGATAATTCAATATATAGATAGAAGAATGAAAAACACAGAAAAATCATAACCTGTATTAAAAATGGCTTCTATCATTATTAGTATGAGTAGCAATAGCCAGCATTTTTGCGTAAGAAATTTATTATGCGCTCGTGTCCATGAATCAAATCTCAGTTTCAACAAAAATGGTACCATATACATGACTAATCCAATTAAAATATCACCAACTATAACCCACTCCAGTCTTCTAATGATCATATGAACCAAGAATCCAAAAAACCGTGTTCTTGCCAATATTCGACGTCCTGTTAACCCTCTGGTTTTGAACCTGAAAGCCAAAAAGTTTTGAGTCTAAGTTATTCTTCTATGACCGGAACTGAAAACCTCATTACGTTTATCAAATAAAAATATAAAGTTTAATACTTGTTAATTTGTTTTAATTTATGTTCGTCTAAGACTCTTATGTAATTCAGTCTTCTAATGTTTATTTTTGTTTGTTTATGTATTAATAAAAAATAATTAAATATTATTTGGATGAGTCACTACTTAAAGTTTTATACTTGTTAATTTGTTTTCATTTATGTTTGTTTGTGTTCATATATGTTCATTTATCTTTGTTCAGTTATATTCGTTTAGATTTAAAAAAATGAACATAAACGAACACAAATGATCATTTTTTAAATAAATGAACATGAACATAAATATTTTTTCGATTAAGTGTTCGTGTACGTTTAAAGTTAAATGAACGAACACGAACATGCCCTTGTTCGTGTTCGTTCAATTCGTTTACACGCTTTCATTATTCACATTGATGAATACATCGGTCTCAATCTCTAGGCTCTGCTGTTTTTATTTGTGTTCATTTGTGTTCGTGAACACATTAATTTCCTTAATGAACGAACACAAACATAAAATCTCGTTCGGTAAGTGTTCGTGAACACATTATTTCCTTAACGAACGAACACGAACAAGGCCTTGTTCGTGTTCCTTCGGTTCGTTTACAGCCCTACAAATACTCAAATTTTTGACCCACCCGTGAGTCGGTCACCATGTAAGTTAAATAGACCAGTCAAAACATGAAATGGGTTGAAAGATGAAATCACACCCATAAACACTTTTTGCCCATTTCTAAAAAGATTATACATTTATAAGAAAACAACAATAAAATCTAAACCTTTGAATTAGAAGGTTGCATGCACTAAAACAAATCTTTGGCGACTTTCAACCCAGTTCAAGCAAATATTTTCATAATCATGCAAGAAAATAACAATCTATGAAGCACTAAAGCTAACCTGTAAGTTCTCGTGAACTGATGACTGGAGACCCATGTAACTTCATACCTAAAAACTGCATTTGACTGCAGGTCAAAATTATAAAACTGCACTTCAGTTAGTTGCTCCATTTCCTTCAGAAGAAAAACTAGTAGACTTTGGACCTTCACTTCCTCTAATCACTCTGCTACACACAACTTTAAAAGACTGAGAATTATACGGTTTGTTCAACAAACTAATCGGCATTCTCAACGTCTGCTTCCGGTTTCTTCTCCCCCTAATCAAAATATTAAACGTCTTCTCGTTCTCAACCTTTTGAGGCGGCTTAATCACATGATTCTCACCACTGCTTCCCAAATTCCAGTTCTCGGGTTTAATACCAACAATTTCATTAATAACTTTTGTCCCTTCAATATTGATGTCTTCCTTAGTTTCGACCTCCACCTGTTTTGGGTCAGAAATGGGCCGTACTGATGGTGGTGAGACGGAGAATTCCATTGGATGCCCGTTGGGCCAAACGGGACCCGTAACATACTGCAGTCCGTTAGCACCCATATTACACTGCCATGCAAAATGATTGGGATGGAAGGGACCGGTGGTTATAGGTAATGATGGAGCTTGTGTATAAGGCGGGCCAGTAGGGGAGTACATAAGAGGCAACGGGTGGATTATATTTGGCGTGCCTGGAGGTGTAGGGAAAGGTTGGTGAGGAGACGAACACATTGGATTTACTCCAGGTAAGACATTGGTGGGCCTCGGGTGAAGATTCATGTTCATTTGCCATGGGGTGGGACCAGGTGGAAGAGCTATGGGAATCGGTGCAACACGTACAGTAGGTGATGTTGGGTTAAACGGTGTAGCTGATGCAGATAGCTTCTTGTTTGGGAGTTCTTGAGTGTAATTTGGAGAAATAACTGGCGTTTTATCATCCTCGGGGATCAGATTAGTAGAAGAATCTTTCTCGGATAGATCTGAAACTAATGGAATGTGTATGTCTATGACACTTTTGTCAACTATTTTATCACCCTCGACATTTTCAGGAACGGTTTCAGTATGTTCATTGACTACTAACTCGTTCAAATGAGTTTCTTCGGTTTCTTCTGTTTCATCTTTCAAATTTTCTACCTCAACTTTCTCTTCCTTAACTTCAGACTCGGAAATCGCTTCGTTTTTACCATCATCAATTTCCTTGTCATCAGGAGTATCACTTTGTGACTCAAACTGCAACAAAGAGATGGTACCCGGTGGGGCCAGAGCTACTTCTTTGTACGAAGGTGATCTCCCGATACTAACTAAAGAACTTCTTTGTGGTGCATGAAGTGCTTCTTTTGTCGTTTGTATGGGGCCGGCTTCAAGTGAAGAATTAGATTCTTCTTTGCCAGTTGTGCTAATTTCTTCTGGTGCAGATACTGACGCTGACTTAACTCTATAAGTCAACGCCTTGACGATTCTCCTTCCAAATTTATGATTAGGAGAGGGAACTTTTGCAGTGTGGTAATCGGCATAACTTGCACGTTTCTTTATAAAGTGATACTTACCATTTTGAAAGGTGTTCTTCAATTTCTCTTCAGAATCATGAAGTAATTCTTTCTTTTGATAATTATAAACCTTGTTGAAAGCTGCTTTCTTCTGTCTTAACCGCCTTCCATGTGAGCCTGCTGATCTAGGTCTTTGAACGGATTGCCATCCTTCTTCTCCTTCAGGAAAGACATCATTGGCAATAACAGAACTTTGTGCAGCAGGTTTCTCCAATGCTGGAATTGGATTTTCGAAAATCGGTTCTTCCTTGGTAGGTGGGCCCGAGTCAACGGGAGTAGACTCGACAGGTTCTTCATTCACCTTTATGTCCTGTTCATGTTCAAGGGCTGGATCTTGTTGCTCTTCATCTGAAACTTCTTTCACGGGATCTTTTGATAACGAGTCATCAGAATTCGCCACCTCCATGTTTTGGTAAGATTTCCCCTTTAACTGGAAATAAAACATATAGCATGTTCAGAATTTAGAAACAGTTGCATTAGTTTTTATCAATATTATATATAAGTAAACATTAAAGTATTAAACATACCTTCTGGATGTATGTTTTCCTTCTTAAACCTGCGCCATCAGTCCCTTGGCCATCATGACTTGGATTAATATAATCAAGCAAATCCGACACACTGCACGTCATCATCATAATAATAATAATAAAGCTATATCCTTCATTTATTTAAATCAATGTTTGATATAAAGAATTTGGAATTGAAGACACACCTAAGATGGCCTTTGCTAGCTATGGATGCATCTGGTTTCCGAGTCCCGTTTCTTGCAGCTTCTTGCTGTTCAAGTGCCTTGGATTCAAAGTACTCAAGCCATGCAGCAGCATCCTGAACCAATTAATTATTTACTTGGAGTTAGAATACCTTGAATTTTGATACAAATTAAGGACATATAAAAGTAAAAATCGTGTAATAGATATTACCTGTGTGCGTAGATCATCTGGGCCCAGTTTTGCACGTAGAATCTGCAATGTGGTTTGTTCATGCTGAACACTAAGAGGGTAAGCTTCCATTAAAGAGAGTGCAATGGCTATTGCATGGTAACTAGCAGCAGTCTGTAAAACGAAAAGCATAAAGGGTAGGGTTAATATTGTCTTTCTACATACACCATCAGGAGTCATGGTTTTTAAGAAGTAAGAAACCTGGATATGGTCTGGACCAAGTAACTTTTGGTTGCACTTGAGAGCTTTATGAAGATATCTGAGGGCAACATGGCCATTTCCCAGGCCTTCTTCCATCATAGCTACATTGATGTATGTTGCAGCAGTATTTGGATGTGATGCTCCACAAGTTAGGTGTAGCAAATACAATGCGCGTTTTACATACCTGATGTTATTGATCAAATTCGTAAGGTCATATTCTTCCAAACAAAGATGTGATCTGAATTAGAATATATAAAATATGAAGAAAAAAAAATTACTTGAGAGCCAACTCTGTATGTTGAAGGCGATAATAGAAGACAGCAAGATCTCCATAACTTTTCATGGTATCTGGATGATCCAATCCTAGTGCTCTCTCATTGATGTCCAAAGCTTTTTGTTGGTAGATTGTGGCCTTCATTTAATTGGAGAACATAAGAGACATAAAATAAGTAATCAAATATATAAATCTAACACTCTCTAGTTAATAAATAAATACCTGATTGAAGTCCCCAGTGTGATACAAAACAACAGCGAGGAGGCTGTAAGCTCCTGCTGTTATTCGGTGATAGGGACCACACACTGCTACTAGCTTTGCAAAAGCCTGAAGCAAGGGATAAGCAGTAACATGTCAACTATTGCATTATTCTATCAAAGCTTCTAAAACCCAAGGTTGGTTCATTTTTTAAACTTTGGTACCTTTGTTCCATAGCTAACTGCATCTTCAAGTTTTCCCTTATCCAGAGCTGTTTTTGATGATTCCAGAAGCTGGCGCCCATCCGCAGATGAGCATGCTGCTTGCTGAAATAAAATAAAAAATATTGATATATGGACATTAGCCAACAAAGTACAATAAAATTAGCTATGTTGCTGTTATGCAATGGTGTGATTCATCACCTTATGCACTGGTACTAAGCTGATGATATCCTCCTTTTTGAAAGGGTTAGGAGTATTCATATCAAAATCTCTTGGAACCAGCTCAACTCCAACCTGGAATACATATAAAAAATTTATTTACAGCTAATACCTCATAAGTTTAAAAGCACGGAAAACAGTTAATGCTTTTACTAAGCTAATATAGATCAGCAATATTAATGATCCTTAAGAGAGGGTAATAAGTGATTTAACTACCTTATGACATAAGCCACGTAATATAGCAATCTTTCTGAGTTCTGTGTAGTTAAAGCTGGAAAGATCCCAGTCATATCTCTTCTTCAAGAAAACATCAAGCCATGTTCTTGTTAGAGGATCAACAGGTTGCTCACTTTCAGGAACCCCAAGCATAAGATTTAGTGCAGCTGCAATTGCATCAGCCATTTCCTCTGGTTTAGAAACAGCAGCAATCACCGCTTGTAGAATGTGCTTAAAGGCTCGTACTATCATTTCATGTATGCACAGAGATTGCACATGTGATAATTTTTCTGAAAGCTTAACCTGATCAAAGAGAGTAATAGCAACATAAAGTCAGTTCAAGGATTTTAAGTTTCAAATACCAAAAAATAAAAAATGAAACTCAATATAAAAAGAGAGATCCTTGCCAAGACCAAAGATTACAAGCAAAAAAGGTACCCATATAAAGAGTCAAAGAGCATAGAAAAAAATAAAAAACTTCATGAACCAAAAAGATTTTCTTGATTTCCTATTGAAGGTGTATGAAGGCACTAACCACTTGTCCTAAAGAACGCATGCGGAGACCTCGTGTGTGCATAAAATCAGTTAAAGTTCGTCCATCAACTGGTGATAGTTCCAATGAACCAAAATCTGCAACCTGCATAAAATGAAGTGTTATAACTTGTCAGATATGAAACTTGCATGAAGATCACTTGTGATAAGAATCATATGATAATTGTGGCTTAGAATTACCAATTTTGTTAAAGCAACTTCATTGTAATACTTTTGAGATTGGTCTATCAGCTCCAGCAAAGACTACACATGACAAGCAGTCAGTTATATTATCGATTACTATGATAGGAATATTAATCATATAGCACATCTCTTATTTCAAGCATACCTTGCGATGGAGTCCTGTATCTGACTCTTTAAGACGAGTAAAAGCAGCATCAGATAACAATTTTTTTAAAGCAGCCTCATTTTCAGTTGCGCTGGCCTCCAGTTGGGATTCTGCAAAATCTAACACAGAATTCTCTACTTCCCCATTAACAACATCAACAACTTTTGATTCTATATTGCTTCCCTCTAAATCCTTTTTCTTGTTCTTGAGGGATCTAAGAGGTGTCCCGAGCCCTTCAACTTTCATCTCATTCTTCCCCTTTTTAGTGGAAACTTTCTTGTCTTTTTCAGTTTTCTTTTGGTCTTGTAAATGCTGTATCCAACAAGCTCCAAGTTCCCATCTTGTAAAGTTGTCGGTTCCTACACACTCTTCTTGGAGCTTACTTAGACTGTCCTTTAGAAGCTTCTTAACAAAACCTTGGGAAGTGTTGAGCTCTTCACTTTCGGATCTTTTTAAATTAGGGAGAACATTATTGTGTTGTGAAGTTTTTTTGTGTAGCAGCAACCTCAAACTGCAACAAAAATAAAAATAAAATAAGGTATTGATAACATAAGGATGTTATAAACATATGTTACTTGGGGAGAATGAACCTGTTGATATTGAGGGCACAGGCTCCACCATCAGGTTGATCTAAAAGCTCAATGTATGGCAGTGGAGATTTCTTGTCATCTTCTCTCTCTTCAACTTTCACAACAGCAGTATAACCACAATACCTTACATTGACTACACCTAGAGTAGCAACATCCTGTTTTCAAACATAAAAGGTCAAACACCAGCGCTAAGGACTTCATTCTCACTAATCGAAAATATGAAATAAAAACAATATTTGACACATTTGAAATACTTTCTTACATGAGCAGCAGTGTTCTCATCAGCAGTGATCCCTTTAAGTAGGTTTCTCTCCACCAAACTCTCTTTCTCCACCCCAGTAGCCTGGGGTCCATCAATCTTTGTGTCCACTTTGCAGCTAGCATCAGGGAAATCTTTAAAGACGGTGATTCTCAAGTCCCCAATACTCTCTGTATGTATAGCATCACCACTTAAATCAGAACAATTTGAATTGAGGTTTTCCATTATGTGTTTAATGGCGGAAATCGCTTTGAAAATGGCAACATCAACAAACAAGCTATGCAATAGGAAAGCTTTTCTGTCTCGAATCTGTCTTTCTTCGGCTGTCTTGCAAGGCATAGATGCAACATACATGAACTCACTAACCCATGGATGCAAGTCACTTTTTCCGTCTCTTCCTAAACCGCCCCCATTTCCTCCCCAACTCTCGTCCTCGGCAGGAAGAGGTGGGAAAACTGAAGGCACTTGGGCTGCAACAGGAGGTATGAGCCATGTGTTGGCTCTGAAACCATAAGGAAGATTTCCAAACTGCATATGGTCATCAAATTCTTAGCATTTTTACTTTGAATATTAAAAAATTATATATTATACTTCTGAATGATTATATCCAGAATCATACCTTGTTCCTTTCAATGAATGCCTTGATGAGATCTTCATAAGCCTGAAATTGGATACCACTTGTTTAGATAGACAGTAATTGAAATGTGACCTAGAAAATGTTCATTTACCAACTTACATTATCAAAGGCTCTACTAACTCGCCGCAACAAATCAACAAGGTTGTGACATAGTATTTGATGCTTTCCATTGCTCCAGAATCCATTTTTACAAACTTCAACATGGACAGGCTTTCCATGGCACAATTTCACCTTTATCATAAAGTTTTAAGAAATAAGCAATCCAGCAAACTTTTTACAGGTTACAAAAACTTTAAAATGTTATATGATTTTCTTACCTCAAGTGAGAACAGATAATTATCAATTACACTGGCATCTTCTGGTTGCCTTGTTACCTTCCTGATATCTGCAAAGGTTTTTGAAGATGTGAATAACAAACAAAATCAACATCATATTCATGGAAACTTGATCTATTAAACGAGCTAATTAGAAACTCGAATCGACCCGAGCTTAAACGAGCTCGAGCGTGAACTTCACATCTTGAGCTCGAGCCGGCTCACAAACCTAAACCAGCTTTTTATTTATGTAGTTTTATTTATATTATAACTATTACAATATATAAACATATGATAAAGAAATATTAAATAATATGCATTATATTATATATAAAATGTAAAACAGTAATATATATGTAATTACTATAAAAATATACAAATAGAACAATTTAAATAACAAACGGTCCGAGATCGAGCTTAATAAGCTACTCATGAGCCGAGCTCAAGCTCTAAAAATATACAAATAAAACAATTTAAATAACAAATGGTTCGAGATCAAGCTTAACAAACTACTCACGAGACGAGCTCAAGCTCTAAAAATACAACTCTAAACACGCCGAGCTCAAGATCGAGCCCTCATAAACTAAAACAAACCGATAGCGAGCCTAAACGAGCTACTCAAGATCGGCCATTCAAAACTCGAATTGATCCGAACCAATAAGAGCCTTTTATTTATGTAATTTTATATATAATAATAATTTAATAAATCATATATATTATATTATATATCAAATGTAAAATTGTAATACACTATATAAATGTAAACTTGTAATAAAAATATATAAATAACAAATCAAACAATTAAATAACTAATAAAAAAACAAGCCGAGCTCTAGCTTTAATAAATTATTCATGAGCCAAACTCGAGCTCTCTTAAACTAAGACAAGTTGAGCTCAAGAGCTCTCTTAAATTAAATTAACACAACCCAAACTCGAGCTCCTTTAAACTAAAACGAGCTGAGCTCCTAAACAAGTTCAGACTCGGCTCGTTTACACAATCCGATAATAACATAACATAATTCGCGGTGTGTAATGTGTATATGTTTCTACTTACACTGTATCGGAGGCGTAAGGTGCGACAGCGAGAAAAACTCGTAAAAGCTTCCAAGCTTCGGACTCGAATTACTTAGCTCTCCATCTCCGTCAACGTTAACATCTTTCGCCGGCGATTGTTGCGGTATCGGATCCGGTGTAATTTGCACCGTCGACGACCGTTTATTATTATTATTATTATTATTATTATTATTATTATTATTATTATTATGCGCTTTGCTCGTCTTCTTCGCTGCTTTACTTTCCGGCACACTCTTGCCGGAATCCTCCTTGACCACCGGCGACGGTCCGAACGACGTCGTGCACGCGACGATGTCCAACAACCTTCTCACGTGCGCTGTGGCAGTTACAGCGTCGTAGTCCTCTGTTGTGAATAAAGAATAGATGTGAGGGTAATGTGTCATTTGATAGTGACAGCGTGGATAGAGGATTTTGTCCACGTGGCAGTGTTAATATATTATTATTATTATTATTATTATTATTATTATGTTTGAATCATATAAATTAAATTAACGTAACGTGCTACAAATCAAGTAGTGTAATTATATATACACAGCATATGTAATTATGTTGTACTGTAATTACACTACGATATAATTACATAATTACAATACTTAATTCGCACAATTAACACTTTAATTTAATTTGTACGTTAACTTTCTCATTGTTATTATTATTATTACCATGGAAAAGTTATGTATAAATTACATTAACATGTTAGTTGTGCGAATTAAATAGTAGTTTAATTATATATGTAAGTGGTGTAATTATGTAATTGTATGTATAAATACACTATTTGATTCGTAATTAGCATGTTAATTGAATTTATATATAGTTAAAACCCTTAATTATTATTATTATTATTATTATTATTATTATACCTTCTATGAGATTGAGGGTGCAAGGCTTCAATGCGGCAACGTCCACGGTATCTTTCAGTCGTGGCCCTCGTACCTGTTTAAACGAGAAGGGTAAAATGGGAAATGTAAGTAGGCTTTCTGTTATTGGGCCAAATGATCCAGTTGAGTTGAATAGATAAGGTGGCCCATATCTAGATTTTGTAATTATGTTAATAAATTAATATTTAATCCAATAAATTGTTGTTTTTTTCAGAATTTTTTTTTTTAACTTTTAACAAATTATCTCGAACCATATTTTTAATTTCTTAAAGTTGAAATAAAAATGAGATGTGTTTAGCTAAAACTTTTTATCATAGCTATAAAAGATTGTCTATGTAGCACAGGCCTCTTAAGTCTTACCTCGTGAAATAAAGAAAAGTTCGTGATGTTGCATGTTATTGTATTCACTGATATTAATCGACGAATATCAATAATTCTATCAGTCGATATCCCCTGTTAAAAAAGAGAGAAATGCTTAGAAAGTTGATATTTTAAAGCGAAATGAATAAATTGAAACATCTTCATTGATTTTATTTTATTGAATTGATGTATTCCATTAAAAATTAAAAAAAGTAATGTATTTCATCATATTCTTACAAAATTGAATTGAATTGATGTATTTCATTTCTTTTAAATGCGCTTTCTTTCTATTTAGTATTTACGAAATGGACCCACATCAACCTTTCAAGTAGACTATAATAATTACGGTATTATTAATGAGATAACTGATATAGTAAGTATAAAGAAAAACGAGCATGTTACTTCTATGACCAGATTTAAGTGGCTCATTGCACACTTCTTGTTTGTAAGGTAGCGTTGGTGAAGTATATAGGTTTGAATTCTTTGAAAACAGCTAATTATACGGTATAGGTAACACGTGTCCGTTGACGGAGACGTAACGTTTCAGGTAACTTCGAAATATTTTGCTAGTGACATTTTTGACCCTATCTACGAGCAAAGTCACAAACCTTCAAATTCTTATCTTAACATTCTAGCTACCTTTCATTATTCATGGTTCATTTTGGTCACATTATAGAAATGTATGGGTAGTTCATAATTATCTAGAAACTATCCTTCAAATATCATCTTCATCAATAATAAAAATTCAAATATATGAGTTAAATCAGTAGAAAAAAGTGTCAAGAGACTTCTATAATTATTAACTAAAAAACATAAATTCTATTTATCATGGTTTATCACTTTATCTTACGTCTTCCTTTAAACCACTAATACTAATTAAATATTTCAAACCAGAGCAAGTCGGCCAGTTTGAGATTAAAATGGCTCGATCCAGTTTGGAACATGTCATGTAAACCAAACCAGCCTAATTCATTTCATGCTTCGACAGTCAACATATATGTATTTAAGTCATTATTTATTAATTTTATTAATATAATTTATTCTAATATACAAACTAATGGTTTGAAGAAAAATACCGATTTAAATTGTCAAAAACGGCAAAACCAAACCATTAAACCGTCAAAACGGTAAAACTGTCTAATACGACCAATCCACCCACCCAGACCATTAATAATTTTTACTCCCTGAACTGTAATTAACGGCTCCAATTCAGTAAAAATCCTTATTTTTTATCCATTATCCAATTGAGATATAAATTCATTAAACTTTAGTTATATTTTTTTAATATGATAACAAAAGAAAAGTGAAGTACAAACCTTTAATATAACATGGGTGTCATCAGGAAGGTTCACAGTTACATCCACCACAACTGGGAGCACTGCAGTTATTTTGGAACATTACAAAATAAAAAAATAATTAAGAACAAAATAAAATTTTCAAAAATAATTATCCTTTTTAAATATTTTAAAATTAATAAATTATACCCTTCTCTTCTTTCTTCTTCTTATCTCCCTTGGTCTTTCCACGTCCATTCTTGGGTGCCATTTCTCTATATATTAATAAAATAAAACTAATTAAATTATGAAGACTTAAACCTTCAATATGACTTTTATTAATAAAATTGTGAAGAATAATGGGTTTTTCAAGAAAATGTAATGGAATTAAGAAATGACAAAAATGACCAGAAAATTTTTAAATTTAGTTAGGAAATGACAAATGTGACCTTGGTCGGAACACATAATAACGAATTTAATACAACAGAAACATAGTAAACGGATTAAAAGAAGCAAATTATATTATTTTTCAATATGGGTTTTAGCTATAGATAATATTAAGGAATTGTGAAATGACAAAAAAGGCCATGGGTATTAATATTAATATTAATATTAATAACAATTACCAGAAAAAAGGTAGCGGAGAACAATAAAGACTCTTGAAGCAGAGGATAAGGTGTGTTTTGTGTTTGTGTTTTTTTAAGGTTTGGTGTGTTGTGTGTGTGTGCTTTTTAGGGTTTATGAGTGTTGTAGTGTGTGCAAGAGTATGAAGCAGTGGATTGGAAAGATGAAATTAAACAAGATATAGAGAGGTGAGAGATGGAGGTGAGTGGGTGATAAGGAAGGAAGGGTTGAGATTTAATGGTCAGATTGTGCTTTGGACATATTATTATTCAATTTTGAATATATATAAACAAAAGAGGAAATCAAATAAAATATATATTTTTTCACTAGTCAAATAGTCACTTTTTATCGTGACAGAATTGGAAATGATAAATTTAACTAGTAATTTAATTTTTTTCTAAGTCTTAACTTTAAGCTTTTTGGTTTTGAGGAAGACTCTTTTTAAGTTTTAACTAACAAGATGTTCCCTTGAAGAAAACAAAGTAATTAAGCTATGCATGGTAATCTAGTCAATGGTTGGTTGTAAATAAAAGTGAAATGCACTTTTTTTTAATTAATAGTAAGTTATAGTAAACTCGGTTAAAATCCGCTATTGCACGGATTGAGAGGTAATGCTTTTTTGAATAAGTAATAAATAAAATGATATGAAACATGCGTATTAATGGTGTGATTTGTGAAAGATTATGTCAATTTGAATTCTAGTGTTTCTTACGAACTTTTATTGGTTTATATTTGAAGGTCGTATACTATATACCCATCTTACCTTCAAAACAACACAGCCCCTAAATGTGTCTTTGAAAACCAAATTTGAAACTCAAAAGAGCTACCATAAAATTAAACCCATAATCATATACCACAAAACAAAACGGTTGGTAAAGGCGCAAAGACAATTTATCGAATTTCTGCTCATCAATGAGCATTGCGATAGGAAAACAAATCAAAACCAGCACAACCATAGATTAAGAGCCAAACCTTCGCAAACCTAATTCACTAGTTCATAAACGAAAATCAAAAGAAACAAAAAAATGGAGGATTACTCACCTACAAGAAAACGATAGAGAAAATGGAAGAAAACATGTATTCAAACTTTTGCACGAACAAAGGCATCTCAAGTCAAACACCAATCAAACCTACAACAATAGGTAAGCAACATGTTTAAAGGAAGAAAACCCAACATATACCTGAATAAAGACGTGCAAAAGAAATAAGAATATAAAAAAGGTAAAAGACACTCTAGTAAGAAGTCAATTAAAAACCACTCACATTTAGAATTGTGATTATATAGAATGTTCGTACGTTAGAAGAGAACAACATGTATTATAATTGATTAATATATCTATGACTTTGGTTATTTACACATCTTTTGAACTGTTTAAACATCCACCATATGAGTCGTATAAGATCACCCGACTCGTATGATAGGTGTATGGCAACACGAAAAAATGTTGATAGACTGATAGCACACACACATAGGATGTAATCATATTACATCCATATATCTATAGTTGTACATATTAATTAAGTGTTAACTTAAAAATAAGTATTAAAAATTACACAAAATAAGTAATTTCTTATCCATTTTAGTATATTTTGTTACATTGCCTTTTTTAATTAATCAACAAAATGCTTTTTAGATGTATACATAATATAAATTATAGTTTTATTATCATTGCAATTTGTCTCTTGAATTATCTATAATTCTATATCATCCACTTGAGTACAACTGCCTTCTAAATCAATATATAAAAAATAACCACCACACCAATGCAAACTAAACCACAGTCCACCTAACAATACTGCAAGATGCACAAGAATAGAAGGAAACACAATTAGATTCGGCCATATATGATGTTTGTCCCATGCGAGTTAACTCCAAATGTTATTTTTTTCTAATTATTTTAACTCATTCGTATTGTACAAAGTACAAAAATCAATTAAGTGGGAAAATTTGTGGTGTAATGATGACTAAAAGAGTTTGGAAGAATAGTATGTGTGATTAAAAAAATTAAGCATATCTGAATATGAGGAATAAATTGTGACTAGAGAGGGTTTGTAAACAAAATGTTACACGGAGCATCTGTTAGGAAGAATTTTTAATTTTACGAAGAATGAATGTGTAAGAAAGAACATTGCATACATGGAATAAAAAGAGAGCTCGTGTGACACGTGAGAGACAATGATAGATTATGTAAGAGTGAAAAAGACCGGAAAATGGAGAGAAGCTCGTAAGAAAGAAGAGAGAAATTAGATATTTGTGAAGGAGAGTAGTAAAGTTCCATAGACACCATGGCTGCACGGGTACACGAAGCCATTAAATATTTTACACTTCAAGTGCATTAAAACCAAAATTTAATGACACAAGTGTTAAATGTTATTAAAAGTGTGTGTCAAGCATGTATGACATATGCAAAGTGTCATATAAACTAAAATTTTAGTGATGCAAATGTTAAATGTCACATCACTGTCACATCAGTTTTCTTAAAAACCACATTTTTTACTTAAAACAATACACTTTTCTCAAACCATCTTTACATTTCCACATCATTACTTACTTTTACATTTTATTTTAAATAAGAATTTCACAAAACTATAAAATATTTAATTTTATAAATTTTATTTAAATAAATAGCAATATAATAAAAACTTAGTAAAAATAGATTAACAAATAGATAACAAATAGATAAAAATAATTACATAATTTAAAATGACAATTACTCTAATAAAATAAAAGAGATATAATTTGAAACTTTTGCCTAATAATAAAACCTATGGATTATTATTATTCTTAACCGTCCACAAATGTTCCAGTAAATCATTCCGAAGTGCATGATGGGCTTCATTGTTTTGTAAATCCCTAAACCGTTCTATGCACTTATTGTAATGTTTAAGCTTACTGTAACCTTTTTCTAGGACTTCTTGTATGTGTCTTTTATTCAAATTGAGCGTTGTAAAATAGATAATAAAATCGTTAATATATTTAACCGTTTAATATGCCTTACCTAAAAATTACACAAACAAAAAAATATATCATTTTTGAAATATAATATATATATATATATATATATGTATAATATTTTAATATATTTTATAAATATAGATATGGGTATATATATATATATATATGAAATATGTAATGTTTGGAGCCCACAGTGGATGGTATGGAAATTCAAACCTCAAACCTTGGTTTTTGGTTTGAACCAACCACTCCAATGGTTTAATTGGTTTTTGAGTTGGTTTGACCAAGACAAACCAACCATTAGAATGGTCTAATAGCGTTTGCCAAGTAAATGTGGCATCCACAAAGTGTCATTAAATCTAAAGTTATAATGATACGAAAGCTAAATGCCATATAATTATGTATGCCACCAAATGACAATTTTTAAGTGTGCCATTTTACATTTTTATCGTTTGGTATAGAAGTACATTTTCATGTTAATTAACCTCAGTTAATATTGGTATTTAAAAAACCAGCGGGGCTTGCCCCAATGGCCAGGAACATGATGGATGACCTGGATGTCCCGAGTTCGAATCCTGATTTCAACCGGATTTTACCAGGGCATTAAATCTATCGTGCCTTCGGGCGGGGTGAGCAAACTGAGTTTTACCAGGATCGCCAAGCCAAACTCGGATGCTACCGTGGATCCTGATCATGTCAACATAGTTGGCCTGAGTGGGGTGGCGGGACGCGACATGTTCACGCCGTGAGATAACTTAACTGTGAAAGTCACCGATCAAAAAAAATGTTACTATTTAAATGTTAGTACAAATAATCGAGTCAAGTTTAATGAACCGAAAATATCGATCTATTAAATTTGAGCTTCAAAACATGACTTAGTTGAGCTCATGGACAAAGAAGCATTACTTTAAATCGAGTTCTAGCTTAAGCTTGACACTAATTCGATTCAACTCGATTACACTACACCTATCTACAAAGCTTGGTATAAGTTTTTTTCAATCAATCACACCACATTTTACTCTAATTGTACAATTATTTTCTATATATATATTTGATATTCTATATATACCATACATCCATGTTATATATAGTATTAACAACCCGACACAAAATAATTATGTTAATATCACCCCTAACTCACCACCACAAGTAATTAGATTAGGCAGATGTCGACTTCGGTCATGAATAGGAATACCAACAAGTGGACATGAGACATAACGTTATGGCAGTCACATAATCCACCGACTTGCTAATTGCGTTTTTAACTTGATATTCTAGCTTTACGCTTAATAAGACAAAAGTGAATAACCATTTCAACTTTGCAACTGTTTTCTTGGATCTCATAAAAGTTATTATTATTTAGTTGTGATTTTATCTTATTAAGACAAAGTGTGAAGAGGTAGGTCCCAGCAGAGCCCAGTTGGACCCGCAAGACTCACCTTGAACAGGGACGTCTGCGCAACGACCAACTGCTCCCGCAGGACCCACCATGCTCAGAGAAAACCTTACGCGCAGTACGCCAGATGTACCCGCAGGGAAAGCCTCCCAATGGTGAAGTACCCCGCTTGTTCCCGCAGTTGCGGATACAAGCCATCAGGGAAGGCTACCCGCACTGACAGCAAGGCTACACGCACAAGGCACTAGCTACTTCAGTAGTCACATGAAGGAATGAGCAAGGCGGGAATAATCCCGCCTAAATGAGCCAGTCCGTATGCTTCTGGAAGATCTTTTGTACTATACCTACTAAGGTATAGACAGAACAGACGATCTGACCAGAACAGCCCATGAACCAATCACAGGGTGAGAGCTCACCGACAACAGTACGAGGAGGAGCACCCTCTAGTACTGTTTGTCACTATTAGCCGCTGCCTACTCACCAACCCTTACTATGGGACGTGCGCAGCCTACAGTTGGTGGAACAGTGCATAGCCGGCAGTAAAGGAACAGTATACAGCCGACCTTGTTACTGTCGGCCGTAGTCTATCCACCAACCAGCATGGCCTGTGCGTAGTCCACTGTTGGTAGAACAGGAATACTATTCAGCCGGCTGTACCTTCTAGGAAACCTACCTTCGGCTATAAATACTCCAACACCTTGGAATGGTAAGGACATCATCTGATATCTCGTTATCTTATCTAGCAATATCTTAATATACACTTATATTCAGAGCAATCTAGTCTGATTCTCACGCCGGAGGGTGGTCACAAGGAGGAACCCCCCCTTCTCAGTGACGAGCTTACGGTGTCTGTTTTGCAGGTCCCCTGAAGAACAACCTTCTCTGCTGGACCTCATCCTCGTGGGAAACATTACTTAACCCCCAGATTATCCATAATCTGCCCCGGGTCACTTAGTGTTTCTTCATTGGCGCCATCCGGGTCGACAAAGGGCTCAATGCCCAGAATCCGGCACACCCACTCGAAGTGGCGAATCTTCGCGATCGCCATCGGGTGCACCTCGGTCAGGTGTACACCGTGCCTCTCTAGGACACGGTACACAAACTTTGTCAACGGGAACCTAAGATTCCCATAGACAAAGAATGCAGCATATACCCCGATCTTGCCTCTGGGGGCATCATACACCGTTTGATGGGGTTCAGGAAACTCAGGCTCGAGAGACTCGAGCATGAACTTCCTGACGATGTACTGATATAGATCGACAGGCAGAGCACACTGGCACTCGCCAGCAGTACTCTTGTCATCGGCGTGCACCCCAGCCTCCTGGGCTGTACCCTCAAGATCGTAAGACATCTTGCAGATGAAAGAAGAAAACGATTTCAAGAGAATGCTCGACTGAAAAGGTGAGTATTCGCCGGAAATCGTTTTGAAGATGAAGAGAAAAGTGAAAGTGTGGATTACAAAGAACCATCTCCCCCTTTATATACTAATCGCAATTAATGCGATGAATTTAATGCGGAAGAGAGAGAAATCGAAGGTGCAATGAAACTATGGCACGTGGCAAAAAGCAAGCTGGCAACAGCTGTTGAAAGGACGCGTACCATTAATTTCGCGGCCACGCGCCCGAAAAATCGCGCCCACGCGCCTGAAAAAGCGTCTGGAATGACCATGTACTGTCACGTCACCATAACTTCCTGCACGTCCTGACACAGTCAGAAGAAACCGTCGCACGACGTTTCAGAGGTTTGGACTGTTCTTATCCTTTCACCAACTCTTCGAATTTTAAAAAATTCAAAAAGATTCAAAAGTAAGCGGGAAAATACCCCTTACCTTGGCAACCAAGTAACTGTAAGACAGGTGCGGGTACAGTGTTAAGGCAAAACCTTTCACATACTTAGCACCCGCAGGGAATTGACGCCAGGAATACCTTGGAAGTAAAGTAACCGTAAGACGAGTGCGGGTACAGTGTCAAGGCAAAACCCTTCACATACTTAGCACTCTGCAGGGAATTCAAACCAAGAAGGATCTTCTGGGCCATGCTTGCGGAAACGGGAATAACATCCCCGCATGACGGGAACGTCGAGAACTATATTGTCTGAAACTCCAAGATGGAATTGGTGGTTTTAGCATAATTGATCACTATGTTGAAAACTACCAAAACCCCATGGAGAATCCACACAAGTGGGACTCAACGCTCCTGACTTGCGAGGAGGTTACAAACCTACCTGCTTCATACCCAAAGATCAAGCAGAAAAGTCGGGAATTTCTGCGTGACAGCAGGAAAACCGCGGGAAGAATCCCCACGGAAAACCTTAAAACTAAAAACCCTTTTCAAAACCCCTTACTAGTCCAAAAGTTCACCTCACTTATTAATAATTCATGAGAAGAACATTGGACTGGGGGACTTGAAGAGGTAGGTCCCAGCAGAGCCCAGTTGGACCCGCAAGACTCACCTTGAACAGGGACGTCTGCGCAATGACCAACTGCTCCCGCAGGACCCACCATGCTCAGAGAAAACCTTACGCGCAGTACGCCAGCTGTACCCGCAGGGAAAGCCTCCCAATGGTGAAGTACCCCGCTTGTTCCCGCAGTTGCGGATACAAGCCATCAGGGAAGGCTACCCGCACTGACAGCAAGGCTACACGCACAAGGCACTAGCTACTTCAGTAGTCACATGAAGGAATGAGCAAGGCGGGAATAATCCCGCCTAAATGAGCCAGTCCGTATGCTTCTGGAAGATCTTTTGTACTATACCTACTAAGGTATAGACAGAACAGACGATCTGACCAGAACAGCCCATGAACCAATCACAGGGTGACAGCTCACCTACAACAGTACGAGGAGGAGCACCCTCTAGTACTGTTTGTCACTATTAGCCGCTGCCTACTCACCAACCCTTACTATGGGACGTGCGCAGCCTACAGTTGGTGGAACAGTGCATAGCCGGCAGTAAAGGAACAGTATACAGCCGACCTTGTTACTGTCGGCCGTAGTCTATCCACCAACCAGCATGGCCTGTGCGTAGTCCACTGTTGGTATAACAGGAATACTATTCAGCCGGCTGTACCTTCTAGGAAACCTACCTTCGGTTATAAATACTCCAACACCTTGGAATGGTAAGGACATCATCTGATATCTCGTTATCTTATCTAGCAATCTCTTAATATACACTTATATTCAGAGCAATCTAGTCTGATTCTCACGCCGGAGGGTGGTCACAAGGAGGAACCCCCCCTTCTCAGTGACGAGCTTACGGTGTCTGTTTTGCAGGTCCCCTGAAGAACAACCTTCTCTGCTGGACCTCATCCTCGTGAGAAACATTACTTAACCCCCAGATTATCCATAATCTGCCCCGGGTCACTTAGTGTTTCTTCAAAGTGGATTATTACCAAAAATGGCAAGTGCAAATATTCCTTTCATTGCTTCATGCATGTTCCATGAGTTTGTGATGCATTAAATGCCACGTGACATGTGTGTATACATATACACACACATATAGTAAATTGAGATTATCTTGTACTTTCAACAAAGAATATACCGTAACCAGTATATAGTAATTCAATGAATTTAAATGTTTGAATACAAGATCATCATTAGCATCATCAACGTACTCATTAAATCTCACTAATAGTAAAGTTATTCGAGGATATGAGAAGGGTAAAATATAGACAGTCTTACCTCTACCCCCGTAGGAATAGAGAGACTGTTTCCGGTGAGACCCCCCAGCTCGATAGTAGTTTTGCATCAAGCCTTGGACGTAGGCATATAAAACTCAACCATCGGGACACCGGGTGATTGGTGCATGTACTCTTGTCTTTCGGCCATCAACACCACCACATGATGCCTGATTAACCTTACGGCACTTTTAACGTTATTTTCACGAGATTAATAATATTACGTTAAAATTAGTGCAATTTCACTTTTGCCCACCCGAAGGTTCCCACATATATATATAATATGTGCGTATCAGAAGCATGGCGTAAATGTTTGAATACAAGAGATATTTTAAAATAAAATAAAATATATGGTAATTCAAATGTTGGAATACAAGACTTCCGAAAAAAAACTTATATTAGAAAAAGTAATTAGTATGTCAAGAGTTATAATCAACAAAAAGAGTCAGTTACGTGTTCGTTTTCTTGGGTCTGATTTCCATCGGTTGGCTAGTACAAAATTGATTTTGGTTTCCGTGACATTAAGATCTTTAAATAGTCCAATAATTAGTAAAAACTGAATTATGTTACAAGTTTTTTTTAACTTATTTGTAGTTACTAAGCAAGTAACCACACATTGTCTTATTAGTTATTATAATCTATGTTCTATTATTTTTCGGTGTCAAAGTATAAATTATTATTCGATTAATTACTTTAACCGGTTATATTTAAAGGATATATATTCATTGTTTTGTAATAATGTTAAATAAAAGAAAGATATTTTCTGGATTCTGTTAATTTTGGAGAAAAACAAGAAACTGGGCGTTTTTGCAGCTGCATGCAGCTAAGGTAACAAAGGACCACTTGCCTTTGGGGAATGGGATCCACGGCCAATTTTGGAAAGTCATATATCATAACATTTGGAATCATCTCAGCCCTTTATCTTTCTATCAAGTTTATCACACGTACATTCACACCCCATCGGCCGATTAATCGTCAGTTGCGCCGTTTTTTTCCTTATCGGAGGTGCAACTCTTAACCTAAATGAACCGAACAGAAACCGGTTAATAACCAGTATGGTACGTACAAACCGGTTTGTTAACGATATTAAAATTAGGTTAGGGACCGGTTAGAGATTTTCACATAGGAAATGGTGAGTAAGACTAGTGTTAATAAGGTTAATTTCAATAGGTTAATCAACAGGTTTCTAATTGAACTGCAACTGTTAAATAGGTTAAAGGTTTTCTACTGAAAAACCGATTAGGAACGCCATAACCGGTTATTGGCAATAACCGATTTTAATCATTTGACCAATAACTGGTTTCAGTTAGTAACAAATATTCAAAAAGTTGTTTAATCGGTATTTGCACCTCTACCAGCAGTACTAGGAATATGATGGTGTAGTTTTAGATTTATAAACTAAATACGTTTTAAAAGTTAATTAAAACTAATGTTAGCAAGGAAATTGATGTTAGAAATTAAACCTTTTAAAAGTCTAAAAATAAACAAAAGTAACGGTTTTTTGTATATGGTAATAGAATAAAATTTAAAAAAGAAGAAGATCAAGAAATTTCTTGAATGTGAATGAATGGCTCGATGTGCACAAAGAAAATGATGTTCTTTATATAATCGATGATATCATTTTATTGACCAACAAAACACTATTTTTTTTTCTTATCAATCATAATGGTCCATTTTTATTTTACATATAAACACCAAGTAAGAGAAACGTAGAAAGGTGATGCTAGAGTAAGGTGGGTTATGGTTTGTAGTTTGTACTTTGAACCAAACCTCATGCAATGAGTGACTTAACTTATATGAGTGACTTAACTTATTCAGAACAAAATTTCAATTCCAAACATTTTTATAATAAGAAGATATTTATTGTGTTTACTACTCCATAGGTGAATAAGAAACAAAAAAAAAAATAACTTTAATGGAATTTAAAAACAACTATATCTTACAATAATGAGGAAAAACGCCATGTCAAATAGAAATACATATAAAACACTGACAACTCACAACTGCAAAAGCATCCACAATGCAAATTGAAATTCTTTATGATAAAAATGTCTCCCTCTTGCTATTTCACAAAAGTAGTTCTAATTATAAAAGAAAATTAATATTTCAATTTCAATACGTCAAAAACTTTCATTACAAACTCCCTTCTTTTTCTTATTTTTAGCGAGTAGATCGTCACTTCATACTAAATTAGTCACATCGTCTTTCTACTTTACTCACTATGGAAGATGTGCGTACGTAGCAATATACATGATAACATGAGATACATTTAGCCTACCCCTTCACTTAAATTCATGTCAAGGTTTTTCCTATGATTTACGTTTTAAACATTAAACACGATTACTTTGAGTCAATATGATGAACCAAAAATTTTTATTACGAGAATGATCATATTAGCAGTCTTTGGATATGCATCGACTCAAACCTAAACCAATGCGAGTTATTCATTCAAGATCCATGTTGAATTTGTACGAGCAGTTTCCTTGGGCATCGCTTGTTTTTTTTCTTGCTTTTCCTTTTGTGATTTTGGGAAACACGTAGGGTAGGGGCCGTGTTTCGGGAACAAAATCCGGTTCACGTAGTGTTTTGGGTTGGTTCCAATTGGAGAATGTGAAACTTGTAAAATCCATTTAAGGGCAGTAAACATTGAAATAGTTCGTAATTAATCAATTGTTTAAGCTCACATGTTTAACTATTATTGGCACATGAAGCTCAGACTTGAACGCGTTGAAGCCTGCATCGATTCAATCTCGAATAACTCACAAGCAAGACGACCTTTTTAAGTCTCACTCCCCACTCTCATGCATTTAGCTTGTTTTGTCGCATTATTTTTACATGTCTAGCTACTTTATTTTTCTTAAATAATAGCAGTAACGAATATATATATAATTTTATACTTCAAATATCCAATGATCGTCAGCTTAACGCAACAAAAGAAATAATCGTTATAACTTCCTATAAAAGAATTATTATAAAAAGAAGTGGGTGATTAAAAACATCATTCCTTATGTAAGCCTTGCACCCCTCTTTTTAAGTGATTCAAACTCGTTTCTATAGTCGAAAAATGTTAATTAAAATAAGTGAATTATTTGAATTTAGACTCAAACTCCACACTCCATTGATTCAAGCTCCAACCAATCGTCTCGACTCATGTATCACAGTAGGTTATGGGCGTTCTTTGGACTGAACTTTCAGGTTTCAGGTTTCTCGAGTTGGATTCATCAGGTTTGAGAAAATTAAATATAGAATTGACACCCGACTGACCCTAATCTCTCATGGGTAACTCCTTAAGTTTAGGTTATTCGGCTTCGTGTTTTATCGGATCAGGTTTCAAGTAATTGACATAGAATACTTAAAAAAATAAATATAATTAAATAAATTAACTAAAAGAGTGAAAGCAACATTATCATCTTCAGTTGTTCATAACTAAGAATGACTATGGATACGACTTACGAGTGAACAACACTTATGGAATCGAACGAACTTGAAATCAATTCGCAAAATTATTAGAATAAATAAGCAATTATACTTATAAGTTGAATAGTCATAAAATTTGAAATAGATGGAATGTCAATCGAAGAGTTTGTGATGGAATACTAACGATTCACGCAATTATACATAGTAGAATAAATCAAGGTGTCGCACACTAATACTAGTAGGGTATAAAATGCAAAACGGGTCGAGTAACAGTAACCGAACTAAATTGGAATAGTTCAGGTTCCATAGATACGAATACTTTCGTGTTCTCGTTAACAGCTTCTCGGGTAAGATGGAACCAAACATTTATGTAATTATATAATACAAACGGCTTAAAAACTTATCTCGCAATTTAAGAATCATTCACAAATCGAAAGCAGGAAACTTATTTTACCTCGATAAGTTGGTTCGTTAGTATCTTATAAACATTTCATATGTTTTCATTTGTTTCTTATCTTCAATTTTTTATACCACGTGATATATGTTGTGTAGAAAGATGATTAAAATAACGTAGCAACTCACATACATTAATATCTGTTAATTCTAGGACCAAATGCTTAGGCATATACATAAAATAGAACACTACACATATTTCCATTCACTAAATGGGGTTTTTTATATTCTAAATATAGTATTCTATCACCGTCTAAAGGACACATTTTGTAAAAGGTCATGATAATAAATTATCTATATTAACTTTTGCAACATTAGTTTTATCAAATGAAAAGAGCGTGTCATGGATTTATTTATATGATAAAAAGTTAAATAAAATATTATTTGATCTTGAATTATTAAGAAAACCTAAAATCAATGTACCTATAATCCCTTGTGAAAATCTCACACTATAAAAGAGATTATGGGTTCACAAGAAATATCCTACCATAAATATCACTAACGTATTTTAGGCGCATTTGTTGTAGATTATAGGAGAACTTCATAGTTAATTGTGCTTGTGTGAGAGTATATCTGGAACAAGTAACTTTTAGAAAAGTTTTCGCTCGACAAACAAGAGCGTAGTTATGTTTTGAGGACGGGGTGTGGTCACACCTCATGAAACTTTTGTTTGCATACATGATATTTGTTCTCAGGTAACCCTTAAGTAACTTTAACATCGAGTCACTAACCCCATGATCCTTTTAAACTTTTTTTGAAACATGTTAATTAACCTAAACAAGCAACCCTTAACAAGAATCTAAACTTGGGGGGGGGGGGGTAGAACATGAAAAGGTACAAAGTTTCAGAACAGGCTTTTTAACCAATCAACAAAACCGATTCTAGTCCTAGAATACCTGCTTGAAAACCATAAAAACGAATATAACGTCAAACACACAATCAAATTTCTTCAAACCAGTGAAATTTTAATGTGATACACAATTTATACAGAGAAAATAAAACCGGTTGTTAAAAATATGATTATAACAAAATCATTTATGCATTATATGCTATAGCATTATCTTTTAGGTTTGAAAGATAAAACATGCTAAAATTACAATTGGATGAGTTTACTTTAAAGTATTTTAATGTATAATGGATGGAAGAGGTCAACTCACGAGTCACGAATATAATGGAGTAGGGCGGTATCCTATATTATGTTTGATTATTTATGTACTTTTTACTTTTTAGAGAACTAATAGGTGATTGGGTCAATGGGTCGGAAGCTTTTTGTCGAACCGGTTGATTGCATTGATTAGTGAGTGTCCACGTTATTAGGACAGTTGTTGCTTCTCACGCTTCATATGTTGGCCCAAACCGTATCAGTCCATTCAATGTTATACATTTCATTGGAGAAACAAACACCAATCAATTAATATTTCTAGAAAGATGACGTGTTTTCTAATAGATAAGATTACTAAATTAGTAAGTTTTTAGTGCTTTGTATACATATATAGAGTTACATCGGAAGGATGATATTGTAATCTTGATTTCATATATGAACGAGAAAATCGAGAAGTATAAAAGATAAACCGAATAAAGAGTATAAAGGTATTAAGGTAGGGATAGTGTTAATGTTAGAGAGAGAGAGAGTATAAAGTTAATTTTGTTATATATGTGTTTGAATGTTATTAAGAAATAAAATTGGAGTAGGAAACAAATTAAGGTTGGTATAAAACTATAAATAGAGGTGTATATCATTGTATTACATGTGGTTTTCGTTCTAATTATATTGAAAGAAACGGTAGTCGGTTGACTCCAAAATCAAGTGTGGTTTTACTGTTTATGTGTGTTATCAAGATATGGCTTATGGGCCAACAATTTATACTCCTTTCGTCCCAGTCAAAGTGTCTTAGTTTGAAAAACACAAAGTTTAAGGTCTATTAAATTATTGTTTTCTTTGCTTACCAAATGACAATAATGTCCTTGGAAATTGGGGCCATCAATATTGTTTATTAATGTTAGTTGTGTGCGTTTAAGGGTAAACTTGGAAATTGACTAATAAATTTTGAAAGTGGACATTTGTAACAAGAAAAATAAAAAAGTAAATGTGAACACTTTTAATGGGACCGGGGGGGGGGGGGGTAACAAATTTTTATTTATAGTATAGTTTTGTAAAAAGTTTACTTGTGTATGATAATATAGTTAGTAATAAGTAATACACCATGAGGCATGTTTTGGGAATTTAATAAGTGAATGCATGTGTTTAAATGTCAAGTAAGCACAAAGGTATGTGTTCACATGAATAAGCGGCACAAACATTGTTAGAGGATTTCATACAAGACAACTGGAACAGCAGAAACCCGTACGATCAATCATCAAAGGTAATTGTTAGACACACATACAAAAAGAAGATATCTAGCATACACGCAACAAGAAAAGGTTAAGAATCCATAACATACATGTTGGAGAAGTTGACAAAGTGGGTGTGGTTGTGCTTGGTGGTGTCATGCCAAATTTCAGTCGAGTATGGTCGTCGGCGTGCGTAGTGTTCTCGCTGACCGGATCCAAGGTTGGTAGAGAGTATAGAGAGTGGTAGGATGGACTTGGGTGGGTTAAATTAATACATGACTTTTATCAAGGTAGTATATAAAATCACAAGGGATTTTATTCTTTCACAACAAATGATGGCGTTAGACGTATGAGTTTAATTGAAAATAAATTAAAACCACGTGTACTGAAAAAATCAAAGTTGAACTAATGGTATCAAAATGGTTACTCATATAAATAAAATGTTAAGTGATCACATGAAGTGAGAACTTGGGTAAATAAGTAACGAAATACTAGGTAGCCTGTCTATCTAAAAATGATCATGCAACATCTATATGTCAGTGTGAGGAACAAGTGAGCATCAATGCAAGTACTAAATGTTTCAAGTTCAAGTGATGGAAAGTAATCATATTTTGGGAACTTAATAAGCGAATAAATGTGTGTGAATGCCAAAAGTGCACAAAGGTATTCACGTTTCACATTACACAAGTGACAAAGACCGTTAAGAAATTCGTACAAAACAAGTAGAGATGTAAAGGAACTAGTAATAGTTTGTAAAATAAGAAGATATTAAGTATACACGGAACAAGAAAAGGTTAAGAAATATATACCTTAAAAACGAAGAAACATAAATAGCAAAGGTTGACTATGGATTTAACAAAATGATCACGTGAATTCTACAATATCACATTTTTCATTCGGCTTGACAAATGTATTTAAATTCTCGGAACCGGTCCTGTATAAATGATTTAAATAAACTCACAAATAGTGGTTCTTAAAAGGTGTATTGGTTTTTATTGGTCTCAACATTCACATTGTGGTCGTTAGCGGTCCCAACTAACAAATTAGCTGATAATGGTCCCAACTTTTATAATCTTTTCTTCCATCAATTCCGACTAAATGAGTACTAACTTCGTTAAATATTGCTGACATATCATGCTTAAGTGTACAAAAACATCTTATGTGGCAAATTACATGGCATCCATCTCTTTGAATTAGTTAGTATTTGTAGATCTAATCCCTAAAAACTTCAGTTAGTAATGGCACCGCCAAGGACCAATCACACAATAGGAAGTGAATCAATAGGGTACAAAGCATTACGGGCGACCTGCTTCATGATTTTGACGATAAGAACGACTTTTCGGCAAACACTGGTTTTCCGACAGGTTGACGTTGTATTCAGACGAACACTTTAAAGAGACAGATGCGTGATTTCCATATCACTATTGTTCGCCATTGTTGCTAGATTATTCGAAATGATGATTAAAATTGAGTTTGCGTTTTAGGTGTAACCTGTTGACGAAAAAGCCAAGAGGTGTTTTTTTTTTGGGTTTGTAATCAAGTTTAAAGTCAAAAGATACGCCATGCACTTTTCCATATAATAGGGTTTTTGACACGTAAGCATAACATGCCAACAAGAAGTTAACCGAGTTAGTACTTAGTTCGTTCAATTCGTTTACAACCCTAATAAGATTAGTTAAGTTGTTCGATTGTATTGAAATAAACACTTTAAAGGTTTAAAACGTATTCGGCCTTTTATGCCTTGCATTTTAAATAGTTAGGATAGACTTTTAGACAGTTGGATCACATTAGTTTGTATCTGGGCCAAGCAAAGAAAACAACTAGTAGGCTGGAACTAATAAAGCCCACTGTTTTAAACTAAAACAAACTTCAGTAAAACTATAAAGAAGAATGTACAAACTTGGACTATGTATCGTGAAGGGAGTTAGTTAAAAAGTTAAGTAATGTTAATGTCACGTAGATAGTAGATAGTAAGGTGTTAACTAACTAATCTAAAAAACAATTAATAGAGAGACTTTAACTAACTAAGTTTGTAATCATTGTTTTTATTAACACTAGTTTAATAAAATACCAACCCGAACTTAATAAATAATAAATTTGTTAAAAAAAAGGTTACAATACAGATAGAAATACTTTTTAAAACTTTATAAATAAATCAACATAAATTAAACCAAAAATAAAACCCCTAATCTTCTAACTTCATTATTATATATATTAAAAAATGGATTCTTTTCCTCTCACACAATGACTATTCCATTTACTATTCATTTACTTTTTCTTTTTTTAAGCTCACTACTTTTTACATGTGTTGTGTTTTAAATTTTTAATACTTAACTTTTTTACTTTATTTTTTGTAATTATATATGTTTAACTATTAAAAATATAGTATAGGTACCTCCTGTATTTTGCTTTTTATTTCAACTATTTATAATATTTAACAAACTATATTTCTAAACCTTAAATTTGGACAAATGTCAGATTTACATGTTTTATTTATTGGTTAAAAATTTTCTTAAACTTTGCTTTCGTATTTGTTATGGTTGGTCTTTAAAATGACCGAAACTTTTCACGATTTAAAATTATCTCATCGTCACATGTTTTTATATCCGCGTTTAGACGTTTGAGACCACACCTTTAAAATATGATTTTTTTGGCTTACTAATTCATGTTTACCCATTTGTGGTGATATCGTCGATACTAACCGAATTTGTGTTGGTTCAAAACTGTAACATACTCATTTTTTATTCCACATGATAATATGTCGTATTTTGACATTGACAGGTTTATTTTTTTTAGTTTCGATGTCGTAAGCCGATATATGTTGATTTCGCATCGACTCACAAGAAGTTCGTGGTTTAACATTTTTACGTATGTAATTTTTGTTGTTTGGTTTATAGCTCCGCAGCGAAGCGTGGGGTCCTATATCCTAGTTTATATTAAAAAGAAAAAAAAATACGTACCATGGTTCATTTCGATCCCACCTTCATACTTCACATCAACCTTTTCAAGCTTCATATTCTTAAAAAAAACGCGCCCCAACAGAGTACTGTCTCACCCTTAGCGCCCCCTTCCTCCTCTGTAAATGGTGTTTGGCGCCTGATGATGCTTACATGGAATCGTTTTTTAAAAATCACACTTGGAAATTCGAACAAAGCAAAATTTAATAACATGTTAGGGATTCTTGTTTGAATATTCAAAATCTATAATTTATGAATTCTGAACCGAACTCTATTTGGAACTGTATAAAACACTATATATCAAAATTTACAAAGGTAAAACAAAATTTTGTTTATGTTTTTGTTTTTTTGCGTTTGTGTATTGAAAACAAATAACAAAAGGTTCAACTATATTTGCCTCGTTCAGTTTAGAATAATACTTATATTGAAATGTAGATAAAAAAACAAGGATGTCGCAAAAATAAATACGATAACATACATGTTTGTGATTCGATTTACATGCACATTAGCATACATAAAAACCTATTTACTTATTAGTGATCATTTATGTAAGTTGAAACTTAGGTGGAATGTAATTCTAAATGGTAACAAATCTTCATGGTGGGTGGGGTGGGTTGTTCCTCAACCCACAACAATTAATAAGAATATGCCACATATTTTAGCCCACAACAACTCAAATTAGGGGTTGATGTATCCACAACCCATTTCAATTTTTCTCCATTGACCCTCACAATCACCTGAGTTCCATCTCATTTCCTTCGGATTCACATACTTGGTCTCCAACCCAATCTAACCTACTTGCTTCACCCAAATCACCGACCTAACAACTAGCTAACTCGCAACTACCCACAATAACATGTAAGGGAGCGAGTTCAATGCCCTGTGCCCCTAATAAATTGCATTTATGTCATTCAATGCACACAACATAAAAATAATTATGTGAGAATATAGAATTAGAGAAACGTAAGTGGTTTCTATAGTTAGAAAGAAATATAAATGAAAATATTTTTTATGACGTTATTTAACTATTGTTATACATTTTTTATATATTTTAGACTCTTAGTTCAAGATGATCTCTTTCATAATTTTCAAACAAACAAGTAAAACTAAGATGATTTTAAAGCAAGTCATTTGTATCAAGTACGTATGAAATAGATGAATATTATAACTAGTTAAGCACGTATGATACAAATTGGACGTAAACTTGAGAAGATCTAGCATGCCTAAGATAGGACGAACTATAAACTTCGTCTAACTAATTGCTTACGTGGCAATCCATGGCTAAGGAACGATAAGGGTATCCACCACACCTTGGCAGTGATGGGTAACCATGCTTCGTGTATATACGAGTGACAACACGCAAGGCATGTGCATTCATTTTTATACCAAAAACGTATCCAAATTCAATATAATTCTTTTCACATTATCATTTTGATGCTCACTCTAATGTCAGAGGATGGTCACGAAGAGAACTCTCTTCTTACAGCGAGGCTGACGGTGTTTGGTTTTGTAAATAGTTGTAGGGATATAGATGCTAATCTTCTTTGGTAAACTCATTTTTGAAATAAACATGTTTAGATGTTCTATATATAAATAGCCTAAGGGGTATATATGACAATAATAGTTTATATAGGTTTGGGACCTAGTCATTTCCTTATCTACGAGGTTAAACAAGTTCAGTTTGGAACTAGTTCGTGAGATTGAAAACCCTAACCGATGGAACCGTTTAGGTTCGTTTTAGGACATGTTTTGAGTTATTACTAGTTACGTATAAAAATATATATATTTAATTAAGAATGTAAAACTTAAATATATAACACATAACAGAACATAACATACATTGCATGCATACACACATAGATACACAAAAGACAAGACAAAGATCCCCCAATGAAGGTTTGTTGGCAGGGAATTGACGAGTACTTCATGGTCATGAGTTTTGTTCATGGAGTCATAACTCATAAGTAATGACTTTATTTGCCGTTTATATGGGGATAAGGGTTTACCCCAAATCATGGAGAACCTTATAGACATGACCAAAGTATTTGTTCAGATAGAAAATGGGGATTTGAACAAGAATACTCTAAAGAAGGAAAACTGGAAGCACTTGAAAACATGCCAAGTAATGATCAAGGAATATGGACGGGTCGTAACACAAACTCCTAGCGATTCAACTCATATTCACCAAGCTTGCAAAACATTCAATATGTATTCACCAATTTTAAAACTACACTTAAGGGGGTGGGGTGACAGTTTTACACCCCTAAAGGGTGAGCCAATCCAGCTAGCGAGGTGGAATATCTTACTTGATACCTCAACAACCAAGATGCGAAGCAAGATTTTATCCACAAAACATCATGTTCTATCATTCACAACCACAATCATCCAAATGCAACGCGGCACCAATTGTGTTACCCCGAGTATCATAAAGACATAGGATGCAACATGAAGGATTGCTAACAGTGAAGCACAAATTGAGCAAATAATTAAAACTGAAAAGCTGGCATACTTAATTAATACATCAATGCCACTCATATACTCACTAAAGTGCTAAATGAAACGATAAGTCAAAAAAGGTTAAACGACACTGGCAGATTCGTGGTGGAATTATAATCAAACAATAAGGCCTCAAACGAATGACTTTTGGTTTGGATAGAACATACACTATATAACATTCCCTTCAATGAAAGGTAGTGCGTCATGCATCAAACCGTTAATTTTCACAACATTGATAGGAAGTTATAACATTTCGATGTTTTTGTTGATTGTTGTACCTCATGCTATTTGTGCCCCCACCCCCACACCACCCCACATGGGGTTTTTAGTTTTATGGTGAAAGAGCAAAGTATTTTGGCAAAATATCATTCCATGTAACCTTTTAGAGGTAGCAATCATGTCAAACTGTGATCCTTGCCTGACCAGGTTTGAGCGCATTTGACAATGTGGTATCTACAACACAAAAGGAGAAGACGAAGAAGAAATGTATGCAAACAAAAAACGTGCCATGGTTGAACATAAGAACAAGAAATGCCATCAAGTGAAACATCTTTAAACCCGAAATAGTGGGTCCTTATTCCCGAAGCTAAATGTGACCTTGGTTTGCTCATTGCCGGAAACATAAAAAAACCATATAAAACAACTTATGCGTCACAACATGAATGTTTTATACGTCAATTATAAGAGCTTAATCATATATAAAAAAGTAAAATATATAATCAAACTTTTATAAAAGAGTTAAGTGTCATTTTGGTACATGTGGTTTGTTTAATTACGCAACTTTGGTACCTTTTTTAAATTTATTGCAAATGGCTACCCGACTTTTCTAAAACCTGCAAATTTAAAATGCCAAACATTTGAGAAGTCAGTGTGCATTATGCATATGCAGTCCATCATAAACAACCAAAAAAGTTAATACACAACCAAACAACACATTACAGTACTTGCATTAAAATACTTGCATTAGTTTTTTAATACATAGACTACAAACAACACCATTACATATGAGATAGATAATATAAAATGAAAAATAGCCAAGAAATGCATAACATTTGTTTTAGCCTCTTGTTCTCCATTTTCATTTTTCTTCCAATTGCTTCAAGGTTTGAGTTCGTATTAGCCATGGTTCTTGCAGCTTCTTTATGTTCGTTAATCAACTTCAAAAGGCCTGGTATAATCGCAGCCGCTCTTTGACACATTGGAGGATCGAGCTAAAGAACAAACCCACAATTTCGTCCCTTTAAATATCACAAGAATTAGGTTAGAGATTAGGTTAGAGATTGAAGCAACATACATGAATTAGGTAAAAAAGTTAACAAAATTTACCGGCCTAGCACAACAAAAGAATCGTCTACCAGGATTATAAGATGTCCAAGAGGTGCGAATGATGGTTGGCGAACCACACGAACAAACCACCATGATCGACGGATTTGGGGAGAAATGGTTTGATTTGTGGATTAGGGTTTTTATTGGTTTTATGATTTGAGGATTTAGCTTTTATGGATATAAAGGAGGGGAGTTGTTCAAAAGAAAATGAAAAATAAAATAAAAAACGAAATTACAAAAGAGCCCCTAACTTAACGGACTAATATAAACGGGGTTACAAAAAGGTACTAAATTTGCAGGTTTTAGAAAAGTCTGGTAGCCATTTGCAATAAATTTAAAAAAGGTACCAAAGTTGCGTAATTAAACAAACCACATGTACTAAAATGACACTTAACTCTTTATAAAAAGAGAGTCTAAGTTTTGTTTATATAATAAATTAAGCTCTTTAAGTATTAAGTTACTAAAAGGTATTCAAGCCTTCAAGGCTTTATTTTAATTTTGAAATATGGGCTTTATATAATTCAAACTATGTCCGATTGGTAAATATAAGTCCCATCTATGAAAATGACACAAAATAATCCTAACAACGTATATGGATGCAAAGTTTACAGAAACTTAACCAGACATTTGCTTTTGATGACATGGCCATTGAGTTGTGACCAACTAACATGGCAATTCATGGAGGGAGGAAATATAACTGGCCTCACATCCTCAATTCATCCCCAAACCTTCTCAACAGCCTAAACCCTGAAGTCATCCGATAAAAGCCAAAAGCTTTACACCCAAATCGTCTTCTCCATTTCTTCAATTGATCGATTCACAAAATGGTTACTGCTCAAAACCTAAATTCATTTTTGAGTTTATCCACGACGTTGTATAATTTTGTAACATTCCAGGCAAGTGTCATATCGGCTGTGGACAAGAGAGATCTTTGGTTCATAAGTAAATGTCTTGCCTCTTAAATCACCAACGTGTTTTGGGCTTAACGGTAGTGGATGAGAGGAGAGCTCCACAGTTAAGCGTGCTCAGGTGGGAGTAGTAGCAGAATGGGTGACCTCCTAGGAAGTCTCAATCTGGGCAACCAAAAACAAATCTGTGAGCTCTTCGTGGGTAAAGCGGAAATATTGGTGATGCGATAGGCCGAATGTTACAAGTGGTATCATAGCCACTCTTGTGCCGTTCGGGATGATGGGGGCAAACCTCATCAGAGACGGTGAGTCCTCAGGGTGTCGTGAGGTACACCTTAGGCAAATTCCACATCCTGGATGGGATGGTGGGGCAAACCTCATCGAGGACGATGAGTCCCTAGGGGGCGTTTGTAACATCCTAGGCAAATCCCACATCGACTGTGGGCAAGAGAGATCCTTGGTTCATAAGTAAATGTCTTGCATCTTAAATCACCAACGCGTTTTGGGCTTAACGGTAGTGAACGAGAGGAGAGCTCCATAGTTAAGCGTGCTCAGGTAGGAGTAGTAGCAGGATATGCGACCTCATGGGAAGTCTCAGCCATGGAAACCAAAAACAAATCCATGAACTCTTCGTAGGCAATACCGACAATATTGGTGGTGAGAGAGGCCGGATGTTACAAATTTGAATCAGTTAAGGTTTTCCAGAGGTTTATTGGGGCAAGTGATCGATACTCGGATGCTGGTTTCAGTTATTATCAATTCGATTGATGGGTTTTATGAAACTGCAGATTCGGGTTTGGATTTCTAGAATGGTGGTTGATGGGTATAAGAGTAAAGGGTTTGGGTTTGATTTAGGCAGGGATATATATGTGTAATGGCCTGATGATACACACAATCAACAAAGAAGGTAATCAGATCCTGCTGCCCGCATTTTTTGCATTATTAAGTTATTATAAGAGTAAAGGGTTTGGGTTTGATTGTTTGTTAACATTTGGCTCTAAAGTTAATTTATATTACAGAACTTGACTGGTATAAAAGGCTTGTCTTAATAACCTAAACCATGTTTGTGTTGTGTTACGTACATGTTAATGTAAAGGATCGATTTCTGGATTTGGGTTGCGTTAATTCGCTAATTTGGGTTTTAGGGCTTAAAGATCGACCAACTGTATTTCCCTCCACCAATTGCCCTGTCATCGTCCTTGTTAGCTTGTTTAGAAACAACTCAGCGTCCATGCCACAAAAAATGTCTGGTCAAGTTTCCGTTAACTTTACACCCAGATGCGTAGTTAAGATTTTTTTTTTGCCATTTTCATAGGTAGAATTTATATTTACCATTCGAGCATAGTTTGATTTATTTGAAGCCAATTTGCCTTTAAATTTTTATTTTCATATCGTTTGGTAAATTATATCTAAAATCACATTTTAACATGATAATTGTATTTTCTTACTATTACACTTAGGTTGTTAAATATTACATTTTAAAACATGTGTTAAATTTCAAATGAGATCTATTTTTACAATACCCATTTGGAAGCTTTAAAAAATTAAATTAAAATAAAATAAAATAAAGTAACGATACATAAAACTCCGTGCAACCATACGTTTTCCATTTGCCGCGTCAGCACAAAAATGTGGGCTCTCCCTATCGATTTTTATTTTATATACTTTTTAATTAAGAAACAACTCAGCGTCCACGGCACAAAATAATGTCTGGTTAAGTTTCCGTTAACTTTGCACCCACATGCTAGTTAGGGTTATGTTTTGCCATTTCATAGATAGAATTTATATTTGTCAATCGGGCATAGTTTGAATTATATGAAGTTAATTTGCCTTTAATTTTTTATTTTCATATGGTTAGGTAAATTATATCTAAAATCACAATTTGACATGATAATTGTATTTTCTTACAATTACACTTAGGTTGTTAAATATTACATTTTAAAACATGTGTTAAATTTAAATTTCAATTGAGATCTATTTTTTCAATACCCATTAAATTATTTGGAAGCTTTAAAAAATTAAATTAAAACAAAATAAAGTAACGATACATAAAATTTTCGCGTCAGCACACAAATGCATGCGGGCTCTCCCTTTCGATTTTTATTTTATTTTATATACTTTTTAATTAAAGAAAGAAGATGATCATGGTTTCCTTGTAATGACACATGATGAAATTTATGAAAAAGGATGAATAATATTCTTGTCAATAACTTCAAATATTCTTATTTCAAAGTCGTTAAATTGATCAAGAAGGATGTCACACTATAGTTGCAACATAGGCCTAAATCGGGGATCTCTGTATAATTCTTGTATGTATATGCAATTATCGTCGGTTCTTGTTATGTTCTTGGGTTTTCGCCAATGTTGTTGCTCGAATTAATTGGATCGAACATTAACAATACGTATATTTTTGTGGTAACTCACCACGGCTCTTTCAATATTATTAAATACGAAAACTAAGCAGTACAAATATCCTACACTATCTATTTATTCTATAAAAATTATACCAACCTGACTCAAATACTTCTCTTAGACATAATCTAATACTAACATTGTCTTTACTAATAAAATCAAACTAGATGACTCTAAACATTAAAATACCAATAAATTAAACTAAATTTACGCCTAACCCCTTTAATTTTCTTTAAACTCCTTAACTTCACACTCTCTCTAACCGGACTTCAAGATTTAAATCATTTTTAGCAACTACGAAATTTGAAGTCTCACACTATGAAAAGACAAATCCCTTGATTTATGTATTTTATTATCAAATAAAATGGTGGAGATATTTAATTAATAGCCACATATTACATTTTTTTTACTATATAGCATAGGGTTAGACTAAACTTATATCTTTCCCTTAATTATTATATCCCTCCTCTTGAAAAGCCATATAAAAATTATCATATTTTACATCTCAAAAAATCATTTTCGTTAAAAAACCGTGTTAGTTAAAAAAGAAGGTTCAAAAACACTCTTTTTAACAACTAGCCCAATTTTCTTAAACTGTGAGATTTTTCTAGATTTCATGCATTGTTGCTTTATATATTTGGCATAATGATGTATATAAAAATATACATATTTTAAGCATACAATAATCTCTAAAAACTGCAACTTATATCATATAATATAATTTAAATAACTACTTATTATGTTAAAATATATTTTCAGGTATATCCAAGCTCCAAATGAAGAAACAAATAAAAACGCGAAGAAAAATCAAAGGAAACCAAAGAAAATTGCAAAACACACCCCTATGCTTCATGGAACACGCCCCAATGCTTTTCTGTGCAAGAAAAGACAAAAATATGCAAGAAAAAACAAAATAATGGATAGCTAGACACGAGGCCATGTTTTAGGGAACATGCGGCCGTGGTCACCTTTCAGAAAAGACAAAAAATACCCAAAAACATGAGGCCATGCCTCACAAAGCACGCCCCCCTGGTGAGTCAGATTGTACGATCTGATAGAGCATTAATGCAACTGGACACCTGGACACGGGGCGTGCTTCACTGTACACGGGGCCATGCCTGATCACCATGCAGCCTATAAATAGAGGTACTTGTTGCATTCAAAGAGGTGTGCTTGGAGAGAATTTTATACGGGTTTCACTTATAAAACACTCACTTTACACTCATATTGAAGATCATATGTTAAAGATTGCTTAGGTTATCATATGTTAAAGATATAAGCTATGATCTATTTCTCTAGTTTTGATAATTCTGAAATAACATTGTTAACACGATTGCTTAGGTTATCATGCTAGTTAAAGAAATCATATGTTAAAGAAATGCGTAATTATAATCTACTTAAATCAACCAAGGGGAGGTTGTATGACTAAACTATAACCACCTAAAGTTGTTTGAATTGGTTTTTGAGAAATCGAAGTCACTCATAATCTTTATACTTTACTAAAACTACTTGTTTACTTAAATTAACATTCTCGTGGTAGACATGAAGTTATGCATGCTAATTTCTTTTATGTCATAGGGTAAGTTCACTTAGTTAAATGAGGGACTATTCTATCATACATTATTAAAACAAGTTTATCACATATTTACTTTATAATTATTAAGGAAGAATGGAGTGGATTCCTGATTTTAGATGGTAACCTTCATATAATTAATTTAACTCATTTAGAATTTCTCTTCTTGTTCATCTATATATATGTACCTAGAGCCGAGGGTCTCTCTGGAAGCCACCTCTTTATTCCTTTGGATAGAGGTACAGTGTGCCTACATCCCACCCTCCCCAGACCCTACTTATAGCTTTGCTGTCGGTGGGATTTTACTGGGCATGATTGATTGATTGATTGTTCATATATATATATATATATATATATATTTATATATATATATATATATATATATAATTCTAAAAAGTTTAAAAATCACACCAAAATGATTATCTTTTCCGATTAAATTAAAATGAAGATTTATTCTTAGAAATATTTGTGTTCACGGATTGATACTTGGTTCTTATCAAAACTATTCTACATATACGATATGTCACTTGCCTATTTTGTGTGTGGTTAGTCTTAGTAGAAATCATTTTTATAAATTTATAATACAATCTTGTGAAAAAACTAAATTCCATCATATTTAAATTAAACGACAACTACCTCATCACATCACATAACTTTTGTAAAATTCATTCACAATCGGCATACATGCATACACATTATTTTTTTTATTAACTAAATGTAATACTTTACAAAGACGAATCATTGACTTTCTATTTTACGCATTAACCAGCTTACCACCTATTAAAGTGAGATTGGTCGGCATAAGTACACATCAGCATGACTAAAAGTACACAAAAACAAATCAAAACATTAATTTCATCCAAAAATATAAACTACGTGTAATAAAAAAGCACCTAACTGAAAATTACAAAGAAACAAATAAAAACATTAGATATCAAATATAATAAATAAAATATATCAAAATATATTAAATATAATTAATAAAAGCAGTTATCGTTTATTAACATTTTTAAATGTAAAAAAACCTTTCTTTAAAAGTTTTAAAAAGTTTTTATTTTGGCTCAACGTTGGTGTTTATTTTTTAAAATAAATTCACCCTAAAAACAAAGTAAGTGGGAAATTTATTTTCATCAACCAACAATAAAATGCAATTACGATAAATTTAGGACGTGCCATAAAATAACATCTAAAATACTTATAAAATCTTTAATTTTTTTGAACGATAACTCACACATTTGTATCATGTTTTTTCCTTAAAAGACGAAAGCTTTTGTCACACAGATTGAATGGATTAAATCGTTAAACATTAGTATATCATAATATGTACGAAAATTTCGTTAAAAAGTTCTCATCTTGATTTTTCATAATACATAAAAATTTAAATACAACTGTTAAATATTATTTAAAATATAACTATTAACTAGCTTTAAAACTCATGTGAGGCACGAGATACTTAAAAGAGATACACCTATGTTATAGAAATTACATGATTAGATTAAAAAATCCTATATTTTATCCAATTAAATGGTTTTATAAGTTTAAATTATATTTTCTAATGGAACATTCATACGAATACATGGAGTATTCTTACAAATTTCTTCGAATTCATGAAAAGATGCACCTTGTGATTTTATAATTTGTAATTATATTTTTAATGAAATAGTGAATTTTAACAAAAAAATGATAAGGTTTATCATTATGAATGATATAAAAAAGAACATCATATATAAAATTAGCATGAATAAAACATGCTTTTATACTAAGTTTCGAAAGAGATAGATGAAAATTTCATAGAGGCTGAATAAATATGCTAGAATAAAATTGCTATTTATTCAGATTTTTTTATATCTTTATCATTTTAGACCTATAAATATTGTTTATTGACTTTTATCACATTCATCTCCTATACTCAAAAGTGTATATAAATTGATTAAATAAAAAAAATGCAGACATGATTTCATTAAAGATATAAATGTTTTGATTATACTGACATAAATACCCACATATTTTTTAATCACTATAATTTAGGTAATTACATGATAGATTAAATGATAAATTGATATGTCTTGATTACACTGACAAAAATACGTTTTCTATAAATATAGAAGAATAGTTGAGCATGAAATTAAGGCTAAGAATAATCTCTAAGTGATATGTGTCATTAGTTATTTTCTTTTATTAGAATATCAATTTTTTAATTAAATGATGAATCAATGTTTTTCATTAAATATAGAAGAATAGTTTGAGCATGAAATTAAGGTTAAGAATGAATATGCAAGTGATATGCGTTTCCGATTATTTTCTTAACTTAGAATACGTAGATATTAATACATCATTTTTACACAATAAAAAAGAATAAATATTAAATATACTACTTTAAATGATTAGTATTTTGTATTTAACTATTTTATCAAATACACTTAATAATCTAACTATTATACAACTTTCTTTCTTGGTACATTCAAAATTCGATATACGGTATAAGGAAAAAGTAAAACCGTCATAAAGTTGATACCGCGTACACCTAATATCATCATTTTATTTCATGTAAATATGATATTATATCAAATTTCGAATAATATATGCCAGATCATTCAAAAAAAGTAATACTTTTTTTAGCGAAGTCCGGACATCCGTTTACTAATATTAAATTGATTTTCATATCACCCCTCTAAACTTAAAATATCACATATAACCAAATCACGCACCAATATCATTGTACATTATGCATTGACAACTTGTATTTTGCGTATATATGAAATTTTATAAGTTTAGAGGGGATATATGAAACTTTTCCGCAAAGAAAAAATGTTGAAACTATAAAACAATTAAAAAAAGGAAAATGATCATGTTGGTCATCTTCATCATCACAACTATAACAATAGTAGAGCATTTGATTTTTAATTTATTTTTCACCCACTTGGTATACTTTTAATTCTCTCTCCCTTCACCAAAACACAGACACTTACTCTCTCATCTTGTCAAGTTTTTGCTTAAATTTTAGCAACTTTGACGGTGAATTGCTTCGTTTTCCTGTGAAATTTACATCAATTTTTGCTGCAGAATATGAATCTGATCTTTGTTTCAATCTCTGTGTTGCTTTCAGTATTCGATTTCACTGGTTAGGGTTTCACTTGCTCTAGATCAGCATATCAGTTGAGTTTTTGTGTGATTCATTGCGAATTAATCGATCAAAAGCCGTTTTATTGGTAAAATTCGACGAAATAAAGCTTGCATGTATTATTGATTGATTGATCAAGTTGTCGGGTTGATCGGTTCACTGTTTCATGCAAAATTGCTGATTTGATCATTCGTAGCGGCAAAAGTTTCGGTTCGTTGCGTGTTTGACGTCAAGTTTAGTTTTGGTTTGAATCTAGATTTTTAAAATGACTAATCAAGTTAAGCCTGCCAACGTGGACGGAGTTGACAGTGAGGCGACGGTAGATGATTGTCTTACCGACGTTGAAGTTGTTGCAACTTCTGGTGTAGTAGGTGAGTTGAGTGGTTCACTTACACAAGAGAACAAGCGCACGTAGAAGCGTGAGAATCAAATTACTGATGATAAACCGCCATCATCGAAGAAACAACATTTGCCAGCCAAGAAAGTTGACAAACGTGTAGAGACAGATGAGGTGTTATATACAATACAAGATTTTCGCAAGGGGAGCATTGTTTGGGCCAAGTGCCGGAAGCAGCTTCCGGCCTGGCCCGCGATCGTTGTTGACCCGGAACAAGAAGCCCCAAAGAGTGTAAGGAATGCCCGTGTTTGGAACACAATTTGTGTCATGTTTTATGGATTTACAAAGAATGGGCAAAGGGTAATGTTTTGCATTTTTAAAATAGGTTACCTTTTAAAAAAATATTTAACGAATACGGTTATGAAAATTGAGTTTATAGTCTAATAATTTATGTTGTTTTGTGTTAGGAATTCCGATGGATCAAGGATGGAATGATATACCCGTTTCTAGAGTACTTGGAGAGGTGTGTGTATATAAATCATATTAATGCTTATATTGTTACACAATTGGACCTATGGTTTATGTTTTATATGAGATGTTAAAGACAGTTTATTAACTAATTATATATATTTGTTCAGTTTTTTTAGACAAACTGATTTACATGAACGCACGGCTGATGATTTTCGTAAGGCCATACATGAGGCGTACCAAGCAAGAAACGAGTATTTGAACTCAAGATTTGAGGACAAGGAAGGATGCTCTACAACACCTCAGGCTGTTAAGACTCCAGTGGTTAATGTTTCTGATATTCCAGAATCGAGTCACCGTGGTCAGGCAAGTTTTTTTATACATTTTTCTTCACTAATTTTTGGTACTAACTTATATGTTTAATTTGAATTTATGGTTCAGATTTCTGAGATTACCAGCACTAAACTCAAAGTTTTGATTAGGATAACTGGATAATATTATATAGTTGTTTTTGTTACAAAAATAAATTTTTTTAATGTTTTGAAGAACTACTTAAACTAATGATGCTTTCACAACAGAAACTAGTTAATATTTGTTCAGTTTTAAAATAAGCTGAAGTGAACCTAACACAAGAATAAGCAAGATTAATGTCACTATCATTATGTATTTCATTTTTTTGCCCGTATAACATCTTTAATAAACCGGCACTTGCAGAAACTAAAACAAATTTGTGGCATTTGCAAGAAGATTTTGGATTATTCTGATGGTGCAGATTATGTAAGAGATTATAACTTATATGTCATTGTTTCTATTATTTATGTTATCATCTATTTAATTTGTTGATCGGCAGCGGTGTTACTGAATCGGGTATGGTATCCGATTCATGGTACCCGATGGCGCCCCTCACCCCCTAATGACTAGCAACTAATTTGTTTGGTTATCTTGGTTTGTATTAGATATTCTGTGACGGTTGTAATACTTGTGTGCATACACAGTGTGCCAAAGTATCCACTGATGTGTTAAAGGTAGTTATTTTCTATATTTTTTTTGATGTTTTTTATGTCTATGTACACAATTATATATATATCTTAAAATATTATATCACATGAAGGATATGGAGGAGGTTGAATATTACTGCCCAGGATGCAACTCTTCTAACGAGCCGGGAGCGGCGGAAGATAACATTTATGTACAAAACTCCCCGGAGATACAACCTTCTTCCGAGATTAAGCTGCCAGATTTGAACCAGGCAAACCATATTGTTATTTATTCATTTGTTATTAGATTTAACAAATCAATCTTAAGTCTTAACCATTAGTTTTGTTTGATCAGGAGTTCGTGTATGACGGTGAGCACTACTACCCAATAGACCCCAATAACGAGTTGGGGTTTGCGAGTCAACCCTCGAGTCAACCCTCATGTGTGGAACCAAGAATTCTATACACACCGTCTACAAGTATGCACGACCATGTGCCACAATCTTCAGACGCACCGTCTGCAAGGGTGTATGAACTTGCGAGACACAACTCAAGCAAGCCCGTGATGCAACGTAGTTGTTCAAAAACTGCTAAAGGTAAAGAGCCTCAAAATGAATATGAGTTTCCGTTGGTAAGGAACTCACGAAATGGATCAAGCGTTATGGTAAATATATTTCAGAGGTATTTCACGAGTACGTTTCACGTATAGTAGACGTCATGCCTGATGGAAACTGTGATTTTCGGGCGGTAGTGTAGGTCCCAAAACGACCACCGAACGGTTTTGCTCTCGATAAGCGTGTCGAGACGGGTGCGGTAAATCAAACGATCGAACAAAAATATAGAGATAATAAGTATAGTGAACGACTCCGTAACCGGTAAAAGAATAATAACATTAAACTAGAACCGACCCACCCAAGGTGAGCTCCCAGTGGGTGGTGATTTACATCTTACAAACACACACACACACACACATAAATAGAAATGCAAGTCCCTATTTATAGCTAAACATAACATATTATAGTAGGTCTCCTCCCGTTGAAGCTAAACGCGTGTTCCTGAAGCTCTTGTTTCGTGTCTGGTTTCTTGCCGACATAAATTATTAACTTGACCGTAAATATATAATGGGTTTCGTAATTTGATATCGTAAGTCACTAAAATTGGCCTTACAATCCAATTGTAGGTCCCGAAACCGGATCAAACAACAAAACAAACTAAGTACTAGTCGTTCTTGGATCAACCTCACAACTAGTTGGCGGAAACAACTAGTTGGACCGAGATCTCGGATCTTGTGTGTGGGTATGGTGGAGCCGAAACTTGGAAGAAAGAAAGGGTGTTGAGAGAGTTTTTGGTTACTTGGATAATTGTTTTGCAAAGGGTTGTATTCACAATGGTTGGTTGTTGAGAAATGGGTTAAGTGACCCTTTATATAGGGTTCCCATTTCTCCAACTATTACATTTTGTCCTTACAAAATAAACGTACTGAGGTACGTAATACACCGACTCTAAGCAAATATAAAGACATACGCAATCCTAAAACTAATATAGAATATTGGCCCTACAATCTCCCTCTAGGATTGTGTATGTCAAAAAACCTTCAACAAGTTCTTTGCTTCGTCTTTATTTCTTGAAATCTAGTAGTTGTCTTGATCCAAGAGCTTGAACGAGATTGGATCTTGACAGTTCTTTATTTTCCGATCTTGAAGACTTGAACTTCAATCTTATTTCCTGGGAAGGATCGGCAGCAGCAAATTTTAGATACATCAGATGCGGGAGGCTCGACATCTAATTTTCTTTTGTTGACTTTCTTGTGCCGACTTGTTTCTTTGCTTTGTCTTCTGACTGACTCCTTTTTAGGTTCAACCCCAACTGTCACGTTCTCGTTTTCTTTTAATCGCTTCAACATCGACAACTTCAGTCTCTGCAACCCAGGACACCTGATCTTGATCTATCTATCCATGTACAGCTGCACAAAACTTAGAGCAAATAAGATTCGTTCACAGACCTCTTGAGGGTCAAAGAAGAATATATATTTTTTTTTTCAAAATACGCCCCCCTCAACTTGTAAATGATTTATATAAGTCCCAGGTTTCCAATGAACTTTGCATGAACGATCTTGACAACAAAACACATGATTTTGGATAAAACAAAGATATAACAAACTATGTACGAACACATAAAACTTAAAATCTTATTGAAATTTTCATATGTTATAATATTTTGAATATATATATATACATATACATACATAATATTTTAAAGTTGAAACATAAAATAAAACAAGAAAGAGGGAAAAGATATGAGTGAAGATGAATTTAATATTATATAACAATAATATTTACATAATTTTCTAATCGGTTTAATATTTTTGCGAGAAAGATCACAACATGGAATCACATTGTATATAATGTCCTAGATCACACTTCTATTTGGATATTATTATGCCAAGAACCCAAAGTCGATTGTAGATATTTTGGTCCACTTTAAACTTAACAAGTATTTTGATTTCACCGTGATACGTTAAGGTATTAATTAGGCACAATACTTGTGTGGTCCCCTGTTAATTTGACATGTTACAAACTCCATCATACCTCGGGCATACTTTGTGTTCATCAGTATCACCCCGAATTGACTCCGACCCCCTAATGATTGATCAAAACATTTTGAGCTTCATAGACTTTTTGCAAACTTTTCTTTCAAACAATATGTAAAGGTTGAACAATGGACTTACTAGCCTTGTTGACTTATGCCTTCATATAAAGTGTTTAGTACTTACTTGTTTGCCCCACGTTACGTGGTTCTAGTATACCCCTTTTTGTTTGATAAAATTATCAACATTTTTGTTATTGATTTTGAATACTTTTTGAGTATTTTGCAGTTTTTCTGCTTTTTCAATAATTTTTGATATTTTTCAAAATTTGAAGCTAAAGCAAGAAATAATTTTTCATTGTGACCAATCACTAACGGGCTCGTGTATGACTGACTATTAGGATTTTTGCCGTCATAAATATGACTTATTTGGAGTCGGCAACCGCTTCATAAGAGTGTAACCACTAGCATAGGTAGATATTTAAGTTTATATCACTGTGATATTTACTCATTTGTCAAGCCTATCTACACATTAAGCAATGATCTTGTTGGCTTTTGATATACTCTTTTCATGTGCTAGGTTCACCTAAGACAATTTTCTATCATTTTCCAAAGGTCGAATCAATTTCTCAAAATTTTCTGATATTTTAATATTATCCGACTCTCTCTAAACAGGAGCTCCCTATAAATGAGAGAATATCTTTGATACTTTTCAGATTTTCTTAACAGAATAGAATTAAATAATAAAATATATAATATTTTTGTCAAGTCAAATGACTTAATTTTCTATTTTTCTTAAAGCAAAAGTGAAAATCTTTTTGGTGAGTTAAAGTTAACTCCTTTTCTCCCTCTAAAATTGTGACATATTTAAAAAATATTTACAGTTTTATATACAAAAAGATAGATAAATTGTTTTAATCAAAATTGAACGATGGCTTTAGTGAAAAGGTCAACAAAGCTGTTTTGAGATGGACTATCCTAAGCATGCATTATCACATCATATAACAAAGTTGAAGAAATTCAAACCGAAGCCCAGCAGCTGACGCTGGATCCATCACTTGAGAAGCGCTCGACAAGTTGTGATTGATCCATTTGAGCAAGGTTGGCATTGTTGAAGAACAAAGTATGAAACATTTCCTATTCCCTGAAGTTTGTCATCCCATGTCGCTTATGAAAGACTCGAATCTGCCATCGAATGTTTTAGTATCAAATAGCAAGGCTTTGTCTCCCATCATATGTCGGGTGCAACCACTATCTAAGTACCGAATACTCTTGATAGTCCTCCTTGATTCTACATGCACTAAGCGTTTAAATAGACATGGGTTCCCGAGACTTGTCGACCATAGATCGACAAAACTTGATTTTATTTCTTGAAAACAATTTATTTCTTGGCGACTCATCGCTTGAAGAATAGTCCTTAGGAATCCAAGCACAAGCTTGTTCCTTGGTTTTGAAGATTTTGGACTTTTGTTTTCTAAATACTAAAACTGTTTTTGGTGAATCATTAGATTTTTCAGTCTTAGGATCCTTTTTGATTTTATCCTTTTTAGTTCTCCAAAAAGGGTTTATCTTGTGTTTTACTTTATTGACCTTGGATCTCACATCCATTTCACTGGCTTCACTATCAGATAGATCAATCCTTGAATCTGGGCTACTAAAAGCACCTTTTAGGGGCTGACTAAGCCTCCTTTGAATATCAAGTTATTGCTTGAACCAGTGCTTGCAATGTCTTGCAAGGTGAGAAGAATGACCACAAACAAAACAACATTTTCTCCTAGGAGCACTATAGAACTCATTAGAACTATAAAATGGTTGGTGTGGTGGGAAAGGTGATCCATGAAAAGGAACATGATTATAAAACACATTTGATGATTGACCCCGATCATCAAAAACATTAGTGTAGAAAGAGTTAACATAATCTTGTGGATAATAACCATAGTAGCTATTATCAAATTGATTGTACAGTTGAGGTTGATAATATTGATTAGTAGATTGATAAAAACTGTTTCTTTGAGGTGGGACATATTTACCAGATGTACTTGCCTTTTCCTTTTCAAAACAATTTTCATTAACTTTGGTTTCCTCAACTTTACAACTATTTGACGAACAACTAGGTAAGTTAGTATTCATATGTACCTTTTCATGCACATTTCTATCAACAATGGTTTCATCAAAAATAGTTTCACAGTCACTATCAGAAATGGAAACATCATTTTCATTTTTAAGAGTCGTGCCAACATGAACACTCTCATCAGATACATCATTGTTCAAAATGTTTTTGGAATCAATATTATCTCCACAACCATTGTTTGTTTCCACACACCCCTTTTCTTCTACACAACCCGCTACAGAAGATGAACTACTATTAGGACTAACTGAAGGAACAACTGAATCAACAGTCTTTGGAGCAGCAGGAACAAATGTCTTTGATATGGGCACATGACCAATACCATATACCATTTCTTCCTCAGGAGGAGAATTAAAATCAAGATGAGGAACGCTAGTATAGTTATTGTTAAACGGTGGAGGTACAGCAGAACAATCATAACCTAAACCAGTCTTTAATCTTAATTCCATTTGTGACCCAATAAGTTTGTTCAGATTTTCGGTGGCTAATTCAAAGTTTTCTATGGCAATCTTCTTTTGGGTTAACTCAATTTCTAATTTAACAATTTTAGCGTTTAGTTCAACTACTTGATTTTCATAACGCTTCGCTAAATTTCTAGCAATTGAAACTTGTTCCCTAAGATCGGCCATATCATTACCATGAGTGTTAATTCTAATAGAGTAAATCTTAGCAGCCTTTTTAAGATCATCATTTTGAACTCTAATGCTTCAATTTGTTCAAGAATTTTAGCATTATGGTTTCTATAGTGAAGAACTTTATCAATACAATCTTGTGTGCAAATTTTGTGTACCTTGGGAATGCGAGAGGCAGGTGTAGTTATTTCATCAGTGGAGCTTGATGAGGTGCTTGTTTGACTACTTCCACCTGCAGCACACTCGGGGATGATAGGACTTGCTTGACTGCTCACACTCGCATCACTTGTCTCACCTTTATTTTCTCTACACCAAGACTTGATGGTAGAAGTCAACTCTGAGAGTCTTAAGGTATCTAGGTTTGTCGTTCTCCTGATGGTAATCACACTGCTATACCATGCGTAAGGCAGTGAATCCAACAACTTCATGTTGATTTCAGAAAACCTAGGGATGATACCGACACTACTCAATTTAGTAACGAGTGACTCAAATATGTTGATGAGAGAGGCAATCGATTCTCCTTGAATATGTTTAAACTTGTTAAATTCTTCTTTTAACATGTCCATTCGGTTCTCCCTCATATTCAGACTTCCTCCAAGCTCAGAATTGTAAGACAATTTTTTAATGGAAGACTAAGTAAAAATAAAAAAAAGCCTTTTTTTAACGGGTCAAAGTCAATGGTCAACAGGTCAAAGTCAACAGTCAACGAGTCAAAGTCAACGGTCAACGGGTCAAAGTCAACGGTCAACATGTCAAAGTCAACAATCAACGGGTCAAAGTCAACAGTCAACAGGTCAACCCTTTTCTCAAAGATCAAACACTCTTGAAACAAAAACTGTTTGAAAAACACAAGTCCAATGTATTCAAATGACCAATGTATTCAAATGAACAAGTGTATTCAATTAACAATTGTATTCAAATGAAATATTGTATTCAAATAACAATTGTATTCAAATGAAAAATTGTATTCAAATGAACAATTGTATTCAAATGATGAAGGATTTGAATACAATTTTCTTATGAACAATTGTATTCAAATGAACAATTTTATTCAAATAACAATTGTATTCAAATGAACAATTGTATTCAAATGATGAAAGATTTGAATACAATTTACTTGTATTCAAATAGACAACTATATTCAAATAACAATTGTATTCAAATGATGAAAGATTTGAATACAATTTACTTGGAACAATTGTATTCAAATAATGAAGGATTTGAATATAATTTACTTAGAACTCGGAAGCTTGGATTTGAATACAGTTTTCTTAGATCAATTGTATTCAAATAATGAAGGATTTGAATACAATTTTCTTAGATCAATTGTATTCAAATAATGTAGGATTTGAATACAATTTACTTAGAACTCGGAAGCTTGGATTTGAATACAATTTACTTAGATCAATTGTATTCAAATAATGAAGGATTTGAATACAATTAACTTGAATACAATTGTATTCAAATAATGAAGGATTTGAATATAATTTACTTAGAACTCGGAAGCTTGGATTTGAATACAATTTACTTAGATCAACTGTATTCAAATAATAAAGGATTTGAATACAATTAACTTGAATACAATTGTATTCAAATAATGAAGGATTTGAATACAATTTACTTAGAACTCGGAAGCTTGGATTTGAATACAATTTACTTAGATCAATTGTATTCAAATAACAATTGTATTCAAATGAACAATTGTATTCAATTGATAAAGGATTTGAATATAATTTACTTGAATACAATTGTATTCAAGTGACAAAAGTATTCAAGTGACAAAAGTATTTGAATTCCTCTTTTGGAATGTCACCAACTCACTTTCTATCACCTTTCTCAAACCAACCCAAATACATGCAAAACACTACAAACACAAATATTTTGAGATTCACACACCAAAACCAATAACTTTTCAACCAAACTTTATCATCTTCAACATGAACACACTTATTTTCTTAGAAACTTTGAAAAATTTATGAACCCGAAACCCACTTATTTTCTTTGAAAAATCTGTCTTTACACACACAAGACCAAAATCCAAGGTTGTGACCCAAGATCTACAAATAGTAGAGCCCGAAAGCTCTGATACCAATTGTAGGTACCGAAACAGGATAAAACAACAAAACAAACTAAGTACTAGTCGTTCTTGGATCAACCTCACAACTACTTGGCGGAAACAACTAGTTGGACCGAGATCTCGGATCTTGTGTGTGGGTATGGAGGAGCGGAAACTTGGAAGAAAGAAAGGGAGTTGAGAGAGTTTTTGGTTACTTGGATAATTGTTTAGCAAAGGGCTGTATTCACAATGGTTGGTTGTTGAGAAATGGGTTAAGTGACCCTTTATATAGGGTCCCCATTTCTCCAACTATTACATTTTGTCCTTACAAAATAAACGTACTAAGGTACGTAATACATCGACTCTAAGCAAATATAAAGACATACGCAATCCTAAAACTAATATAGAATATTGGCCCTACAGGTAGCCAGGGGATCAGGCTATCTAGAAGATATGTGGAAACATATTCGGGTTGAGCTACTAAAGGAGATGAATACTAAGGCAGATATGTGGAAAACAGTTTTCGACAAAATAGAAGATGGGGATTATGACAAGATACGAAACACTCTAAAGTGTCGCTCATCTCCTACACCCGCGGCAAAATGGATGCTTATGCTTGAAACAGGACTCGTCATTGCTGAACGTTTTCGTGTCATTGTTCATTATATAAGTAATCGCGGCAACCCTCAAACGTTCTTCCCACTTACAGTGGATCCTGAATCAATCCCTCGACATCAAACAGTTTCGTTTTTCCATACGCCTACCCATTTCGTCATGGTTGAATTGGAGGGAGATTATCCATTCCCTGAATTAAAAAGTCTTTGGAACCGTCACCGAACTAAAGGTGTGGCTAAATGGGAAGATTTGTATGCGTCTCGTTTAGTAAAATATGACAAAATTGTTAATCCGAAGAAACATTCAGGAACAAAGAACGTACCGGAGTTAATAGATTTGGAAAATGAATCAAGTGATGTAAGTGTTTCATTTAAGTCTAAATAAATACAATTGTATGAACCTTGATTCCTTGAGTGTTTTGTGCAGGGTTGTTGAAGCGAAAGCACGTACTAAGCGCGCTAGGGGCTTCGGCAAAAATGTAGACGACGTAGGTACAAAACAAGCTTCTAATAGTGTTGCCTCCCATAGATCCCGAAAGGCTAGCTACACAGCGTGCTGCTGATATGCTGAGGATCAGAGACCATTTGGCGGAGTGTCTTTTCGGTAAAAAAGGAATGAATTTGGTGCAGAAAGGCCCTTACTATTTGTGCTGCCAACTGCAAAGCAATTGATCATGCTACAATACCTGCGTTGTTACATAAAAAGAAGCCAATGGTTGACCGACCATAGATTCCTGCTCAATAACTGGAACGCATTAGTTGTCCGCTCTCAGGTTGGACAGTAAGAGTCGGAGAAGGGGAATCACTTATTCTTAAAACAAGCGTTCAAACTTAAGGCCAAAGAGTCGGCGGAAAGGGGGGGGGGGGCTCTACGTTGCTGGTTCTCCTGTGGCTGGATCCTCCGGAACCATAAGAATCCTTAGTTAGAATTAAAATGAGATTACAACTTAGCACCTTTTAAACATTGAGTGAGAAGCAATTTGATCGATCTTACCCGAATGTGCAAATATAATTCCGGATATCATGCATATGCTTATCATTTTATTATTGATATAAATTAAGAAATGAGTGTTAGTGTTCATTAATTAGTAATTTCTTTTCTTGTTTCCGGCCTTTCCAAACTAATTAAATAATAAATATTTTTTGTTATGTATGTCTTCTTTTGTTTGTTTATAAACTAGTGTGTCACCCTGCGTGTTGCGTCGGGGCATATCGATAAATACGGGCAATACCCAAGCGTTGTTGATCCTGGGAGTTGAGACAGCAAGTTGACGTGAATTTCTTCAGTTTCGATTAACTAAAACAAATCGATTTACTAAAACAAAAAAATATAAAAAATGAGGTTGACCAATGGGGTGGCGATGGTTTGTAAAACTCGGGCATTGGTAAAACCTGAGCGTTGTCAATCTCGTGCGTTGAGGTGGCGAGTCAACGCAACGGTAATTAGAACTAAATAAAAACAAAATTGGCATTTAGTCGTTTTTGTTACGTTCGTTAAAACTCTGGAATTAAAACAAAATACGGTGGGTCTACACAAATTCGGTCAGCAACCGTCACTTTTGTTATGATATCAGAACTAAAAAAAAAAAACAAACTGGCATTCGATCGATTTACGTTATATTCGTTATGTTACCATAACTAACATAAATACTTGCATATTTTTAATCCATATAATTTAGGTAATTACCTGTTTGATTAAATGATGAATTGATAGGTCTTGATTACACTGACAAAAATATATTTTCATTCAATATAGAAGAATAGTTTTGAGCATGAAATTAAGGCTAAGAATGAATCTTTAAGTGATATATGCCCTTAGTTATTTTCTTTTATTAGAATATTAGTTTTTTGATTAAATGATGAATCAATGTCTTACTTACACTGACATAAATATGTTTTCATTAAATATAGAAGAATAGTTTGAGCATGAAAATAAGGCTAAGAATGAATTTTCAAGTGATATGTGTTCCGATTATTTTCTTAAATTAGAATACGTAGATATTAATACATCATTTCTACACAATAAAAAATAATAAATATTAAATATACTACTTTAAATGCTTAGTATTTTGTATTTAACTATTTTATCAAATACACTAAATAATCTATCTAATACAACTTTCTTTCTTGGTACATTCAAAATTCGATATACGGTATAAGGAAAAAGTAAAACCGTCATTAAAGTTGATACCGCGTACACCTAATATCATCATTTTATTTCATGTCAATATGATATTATATCAAATTTCGAATAATATATGCCGGATCATCCCATAAAAAGTAATATTTTTTTAGCGAAGTCCGAACATCCGTTTACTAATATTAAACTGATTTAAATATCACCCCCCTCTAAACTTAAAATATCACATATAACCAAATCACGCTTCAATATTATTGTACATTTTGCATTGAAAACTTGTATTTTGCGTATATATAAAATTTTATCAGTTTAGAGGGGATATATGGAACTTTTCCGCAAAGAAAAAAACGTTTAAAATATAAAACAATTAAAAAAAGAAAAATGATCACGTTGGTCATCTTCATCGTCACAACAATAGTAGAACCTTTGATTTTTAATTTATTTTTCACCCACCTGCTATACTTTTAATTCTCTCTCTCTCTCTTCACCAAAACACAGACACATACTCTTCACCAAAACACATACTCTTTGTTCTTGTCAAGTTTTTGCTTAAATTTTAGCAACTTTGACGGTGGATTGCTTCATTTTCATGTGAAATTTACATCAATATTTGCTTCTGAATCTGATCTTTCTTTCAATCTCTGTGTTGCTTTCAGTATTCGATTTCACTGGTTAGGGTTTCACTAGCTCTAGATTAGCATATCAATTGAGTTTTTATGTGATTTATTGCGTATTAATCTATCAAGCCAGATTCGACGAAAAAAAGGTTGCATGTATTATTGATCGATTGATCAGGTTTTCGGGTTGATCGGCTCATTATTTCATGCAAAATTGCTGATTTGATCATTTGTAGCGGCAAAAGTTTTGGTCAAGTTTAGTTTTGGTTTGAATCTAGATTTTTTAAAATGACTAATCATGTTAAGCCCGCCAACGTAGACGAAGTTGACAATGAGACGACGGTAGATGATGTTTTTTCCGACGTTGAAGTTGTTGCAACTTCTGGTGAAGTAGGTGAGTTGAGTGGCTCACTTACACAAGAGAAGAAGCGCACGAAGAAGCGTGAGAATCAGATTACTGATGATAAACCGTCATCATCAAAGAAACAACATGTGTCAGCCAAGAAAGTTGTCGAAAGTGTAGAGACAAATAAGGTGTTATATACAATACAAGATTTTCGCAAAGGGAGTATTGTTTGGGTCAAGCGCTTGAAGCAGCTTCCAGCCTGGCCCGCTATCGTTATTGACCTGGAACAAGAAGCCCCAAAGAGTGCAAGGAATGCCTGTGTTTGGAACTCAATTTGTGTCATGTTTTATGGATTTACAAAGAATGGGCAGAGGGTAATGTTTTGCATTTTTAAAATAGGTTACCTTTTAAAAAAATATTTAACGAATATGGTTATGAAAATTGAGTTTATGGTCTAATAATTTATGTTGTTTTGTGTTAGGAATTCCGATGGATCAAGGATGGGATGATATACCCGTTTCTAGAGTACTTGGAAAGGTGTGTGTATATAAATCATATTAATGCTTATACTGTTACACAATTGAGCCTATGGGTTATGTTTTATATGAGATATTATATGCCGTTTATTAACTAATTATATTCGTTCAGTTTTCATGGACAAACTGATCATTTACATGAAAGAACCCCTGATGATTTTCGTAACGCCATACGTGAGGCGTACCAAGCAAGAAACGGGTATTTGAACTCAAGATTTGAGGACAAGGAATGATGCTCTACAACACCTCAGGCTGTTAAGACTCCACTGGTTAATGTTTCTGATATTCCAGAATCGAGTCACCGTGGCCAGGCAAGTTGTTTTACACATTTTTCTTCACTAGTGTTTGGTACTAACTTATATGTTTAATTTGTATTTATGGTTCAGATTTCTGAGATTACCAGCACTAAACTCAAAGTTTTGATAAGGATAACTGGATATTATTATATAGTTGTTTTTGTTACAAAAATATTTTTTTTTAATGTTTTGAAGATCTACATAAACAAATGATGCTTTCACAGTTTCAGTTATTGGTCTACTTTTATGTGTATTGCTGCAACATAAACTAGTTAATATTTGTTCAGTTTTAAAATAAGCTGAAGTTAACCTAACACAAGAATAAGAAAGATTTGCTAGTGCAGCCATTTGACACGCGTGTTTTTGTGTGTTATATTTTCTGTTATCTGTTCATTATTTATGCCTACAAAAAAAAATTGTTGGTCGTTCAGAAAAAAAAAGTAAGAAGGTTTATACCATTTTATAATAATGTCATTATCATTATTTATTTCCTTTTTTTGCCTGTATAACATCTTTAATAAACTGGCACTTGCAGAAATTAAAACAAATTTGTGGCATTTGCAAGAAGATTTTGGATTATTCTGATGGTGCAGATTATGTAAGAGATTATAACTTATATGTCATTATTTTGATTATTTATTTTATCATCTATTTAATTTGTTGATTGGCGGTGGTGTTATTGAATCGGATATGGTATCCGATTCATGGTACCCGATGTCACCCCTCTCCCCCTAATGACTAACTAGCAACTAATTTGTTTGGTTATCTTGGTTTGTCTTAGATATTCTGTGAAGGTTGTAATAATTGTGTGCATACACAGTGCACCAAAGTATCCACTGTTGTGTTAAAGGTAGTTATTTTCTATATTTTTTTGATGTTTTTTATGTCTATGTACACAATTATATATATCTTAAAAAGTTTTATCACATGAAGGATTATTTTCTATATTTTTTTGATGTTTTTTTATGTCTATGTACACAATTATATATATCTTAAAAAGTTTTATCACATGAAGGATATGGAGGAGGTTGAATATTACTGCCCAGGATGCAACTCTTCTAACGAGCGGGGGCAGATAACATTTATGTACAAAACGCCCCGGAGATACAACCTTCTTCTGAGACTAAGCTGCCAGATTTGAACCAGGCAAACTATCTTGTTATATATTTATTTGTTGTTAGATTTAACAAATCGATCTTAAGTCTTAACCATTACTTTTGTTTGATCAGGAGTTCGTGTATGACGGTGAGCACTACTACCCAATAGACCCCAATAACGAGTTGGGGTTTGCGAGTCAACCCTCATGTGTGGAACAAAGAATTCTAGACACACCGTCTGCAAGTACGTACAATCATGTGCCACAATCTTCAGATGTACCGTCTGCGAGACACAACTCAAGCAAGCTCGTGATGCAACGCAGTTGTTCAAAAACTGCTAAAGGTAAAGAGCCTCAAAAGGAATATGAGTTTCCATTGTTAAGGAACTCTAGAAATGCGATCAAGCGTTATGGAAAATATATTTCAGAGGTATTTCACGAGTACATTTCACGTATAGAAGACGTCATGCCAGATGGAAACTGTGGTTTCGGGCGGTAGCCAGGGGATTAGGCTATGAAGAAAATAAATGGCAACGTATTCGGGATGAGCTACTATATGAGATGGATACTAAGGCAGATATGTGGAAAAAAATTTTCGACAAACTTGACGACGGGAATTACGACAAGATACGAAACAGTCTAAAGTGTCGCTCGTCTCCTGCACCCGCGGCAAAATGGATGCTTATGCCTGTAACAGGACTCGTCATTGCTGAGAATTTTCGTGTCATTGTTCATTATATAAGTAATCACGGCAGCCCTCAAACGTTCTTCCCACTTACAGTGGATCCTGAATCAATCCCTCGACATCAAACAGTTTCGTTTTTCCATACGCCTGCCCATTTCGTCATGGTTGAATTGGAGGGAGATTATCCATTCCTTGAATTAAAAAGCCTTTGGAACCTTCACCGAACTAAAAGTGCGGCTAAATGGGAAGATTTGTATGCGTCTCGTTTAGTAAAATATGACAAAATTGTTAATCCGAAGAAATATTCAGGAACAAAGAACTTACCAGAGTTAATAGATTTGGAAAATGAATCAAGTGATGTAAGTGTTTCATTTAAGTCTAAATAAACACAATTGTATGAACCTTGACTCCTTGAGTGTTTTGTGCAGGGTTGTGGAAGCGAAAGCACTTACTAAGCTCGCCAGGGGCTTCGGAAAAAATGTAGACGACGTAGGTACAAAACAAGCTTCTAAAAGTGTTGCCTCCATGGATCCTGAAAGGCTAGCTACCCAGCGTGCTGCTGATACGCTGAGGATCAGAGATCATTTGGCAGAGCGTCTTTTCGGTAAAAAAGGAATAAATTTGGTGCAGAAAGGTCCTTACTATTTGTGTTGCCCATAGTTACCTAATTCGCTACCCTAGCCGCGAATTTCGTATTGGATCGGTTCGTACCGAATCGGAATTCGAAAGCGAATTCAATCGCTTTGGTTCGGCGTTCCGATTCCGGTCAATTCGGCGTTCCGATTAAGCCTGATTCGGCGTTCCGATTAAGCCCAATTCGGCGATCCAAATCCACATCATGCGCCGAACCTACGCGAATTTCTGATAGTGGTGCTGCCATTTTTGCCGGAAAAGGAGGATATGGAACTGACGAGGCGTTTATGAAGTTAGAACGTGGGTGGTTTTGTTATAGGTTATAAAAGTTTGGTTAATTTGACATTCAACCCCTTAAGCTTTCACATGCTTACATTTACTCCCTAAAGTTTATAAATCATAAAAACATAAAATTAGTAAAATTAATTTGTGTTTATTAACAATTAACTCCCACTAATTTCACTAGTTTACATTTGATTCTTAAACTTATAAGTTTATACATAAAAAGTATAACATAAACACGATATATGCACAATTATATATAAATTATAAATAGCAAATTTTTTATTTGGGTATATCGAATCGAACTACATGGTACATCGTACCGGTTTGTACCGATTCGTACCGAAATGAACCTACCCCCTACTAACCGAAAACGTAAGCATCTACGAATTGCGTACCCGATTCGAGAACCCGTACCGAGGCGTACCGCGAATTAGGTAACTATGGTGCTGCCAATTGCAAAGCAACTGATCATGCTACAATACCTACGTTGTTACATAGAAAGAAGCCAATGGTTGACCGACCATAGAACCCTGTTCAATAACTGGAACGCATTAGTTGTCCGCTCTCAGGTTGGACCGTAAGGGTCGGAGAAGGGGAATCACTTATTCTTAAAACCAGCGTTCAATCTTAAGGGCAAAGAGTCGGCGGAAGAGGGGGGGTCTCTACGATGCTGGTTCTCCTGTAGCTGGATACTCCGGAACCATAAGAATCCTTAGTTAGAATTAGAATGAGATTACAACTTAGCACCTTTTAAACATTGAGTGAGAAGCAATTCGATCGATCTTACCCAAATGTGCAAATATAATTCCGGATATCATGCATATGCTTATTTTATTATTGATATAAATTAAGAAATGAGTGTAAGTGTTCATTAATTAGTAATTTCTTTTCTTGTTTCCGGCCTTTCCAAACTAATTAAATAATAAATATTTTTTGTTATGTATGTCTTCTTTTGTTTGTTTATAAACTAGTGTGTTACCCTGCGTGTTGCGTCGGGGTATATCGGTAAATACAGGCGTTACCCAAGCGTTCTTGGTCCTAGGAGTTGAGACAGTAAGTCGACGTGAATTTCTTCAGTTTCAATTACATGTTTTGTATATCGAAACTAAAACAAAAAAAATATAAAAAAATGAGGTTGACCAATGGGGTGGCGATGGTTTGTAAAACTCGGGCGTTGGTAAAACCTGAGCGTTAACAATCACATGCGTTGAGGTGGCGAGTCAACGCAACGGTAATTAGAACAAAATAAAAACAAAATTGGCATTTAGTCGTTTTCGTTACGTTCGTTACAGCTCTGAAATTAAAACAAAATACGGTGGGTCTACACAAATTCGGCCAGCAACCACCGTCACGTTTGTTACGATATCGGAACTAAAACAAAAAAAAGCAAATTGGCGTTAGAACATTTTACGTTATATTCGTTACGTTACCAGAACTAACATAAATACCTGCATATTTTTTAATCCATATAGTTTAGGTAATTACCTGTTTGATTAAATGATGAATTGATATGTCTTGATCACACTGACAAAAATATGTTTTCATTAAATATAGAAGGATAGTTTTGAGCATGAAATTAAGACTAAAAATGAATCTCCAAGTGATATGTATCCTTAGTTATTTTCTTTTATTAGAATATTAGTTTTTTGATTAAATGACGAATCAATGTCTTACTTACACTGACATAAATATGTTTTCATTAAATATAGAAGAATAGTTTGAGCATGAAATTAAGGTTAAGAATGAATTTTCAAATGATATGCGTTCCCAATTATTTTCTTAAATTAGAATATGTAGATATTAATACATCATTTTTACACAATAAAAAAGAATAAATATTAAATATACTACTTTAAATGCTTAGTATTTTGTATTTATCCATTTTATCAAATACACTTAATAATCCAACTATTATACAACTTTCTTTCTTGGTACATTCAAAATTCGATATACGGTATAAGGAAAAAGTAAAACAACCATTAAAGTTGATACCGCGTACACCTAATATCATCATTTTATTTCAAGTCAATATGATATTATATCAAATTTCGAATAATATATGCCGGATCATCCCAAAAAAGTAATACTTTTTTTAGCGAAGTCCGGACATCCGTTTACTAATATTAAACTGATTTTCATATCACCCCCCTCTAAACTTAAAATATCACATATAACCAAATCACGCTTCAATATCATTGTACATGTTGCATTGAAAACTTGTATTTTGCGTATATATGAAATTTTATCAGTTTAGAGGGGATATATGGAACTTTTCCGCAAAGAAAAAAACATTTAAAATATAAACAATTAAAAAAAAGGAAAATGATCACGCTGGTCTTCTTCATCGTCACAACTATAACAATAGTAAAACATTTTTTTAATTTATTTTTCACCCACCTGCTATACTTTTAATTCTCTCTCTCTCTCTTCACCAAAACACAGACACATACTCTTTGATCTTGTCAAGTTTTTGCTAAAACTTTAGCAACTTTGACGGTGGGTTGCTTCGTTTTCCTGTGAAATTTACATCAATATTTGCTTCTGAATCTGATCTTTGTTTCAATCCCTGTGTTGCTTTCAGTATTCGATTTCACTGGTTAGGGTTTCACTAGCTCTAGATCAGCATATCAATTGAGTTTTTGTGTGATTCATTGCGTATTAATTGATCAAAAGCCGTCTTATCACTAAGATTCGACGAAATAAAGCTTGCATGTATTATTGATCGATTGATCAGGTTGTCGGGTTGCTCGGTTCACTGTTTCATGCAAATTTGCTGATTTGATCATTCGTAGCGGCATAAGTTTCAGTTCTTTGCGTGTTTGACGTCAAGTTTAGTTTTGGTTTGAATATAGATTTTTAAAATGACTAACGTTAAGCCCGCCCAAGTCGACGAAGTTGACAGCGAAGCTACTGTAGATGCTGTTCTTTCCGACACTGAAGTTGTTGCAACTTCTGGTAAAGTAGGTGAGTTCAGTGGTCCACTTACACAAGAGAACAAGCGCACGAAGAAGCGTGATAATCAGATTGCTGATGATAAACCGTCATCATCGAAGAAACAACATGTGTCAGCCATGAAAGTTGTCGAAAGTGTAGAGACAGATGAGGTGTTATATAGAATACAAGATTTTCGCAAGGGGAGTATTGTTTGGGTCAAGCGCTCGAAGCAGTTCCCAGCCTGGCCCGCTATCGTTATTGTCCCGGAACAAGAAGCTCCAAAGAGTGTAAGGAATGCCCATGTTCGGAACACAATTTGGGTCATGTTTTATGGATTTACAAAGAATGGGCAAAGGGTAATATTTTGCATTTTCAAAATAGGTTACCTTTTAAAAAAATATTTAACGAATATGGTTATGAAAATTGAGTTTATGGTCTAATAATTTATGTTGTTTTGTGTTAGGAATTCCGATGGATCAAGGATGGGATGATATACCTGTTTCTAGAGTACTTGGAATTAAAGGTGTGTGTATATAAATCATATTAATGCTTATAATGTTACACAATTGAGCCTATGGGTTATGTTTTATATGAGATGTTATATGCCGTTTATTAACTAATTATATTCGTTCAGTTTTCATGGACAAACTGATCATTTACATGAAAGAACCCCTGATGATTTTCGTAACGCCATACGTGAGGCGTCCCAAGCAAGGAACGGGTATTTGAACTAAAGATTTGAGGACAAGGAAGGATGCTCTACAACACCTCAGGCTGTTAAGACTCCACTGGTTTATGTTTCTGATATTCCAGAATCGAGTCACCGTGGCCAGGCAAGTTGTTTTACACATTTTTCTTCACTAGTGTTTGGTGCTAACTTATATGTTTTAATTTGTATTTATGGTTCAGATTTCTGAGATTACCAGCACTAAACTCAAAGTTTTGATAAGGATAACTGGATATTATTATATAGTTGTTATTGTTACAAAAATAATTTTTTTTAATGTTTTGAAGATCTACATAAACAAATGATGCTTTCACAGTTTCAGTTATTGGTCTACTTTTATGTGTATTGCTGCAACATAAACTAGTTAATATTTGTTCAGTTTTAAAATAAGCTGAAGTTAACCTAACACAAGAATAAGCAAGATTTGCTAGTGCAGCCATTTGACACGCGTGTTTTTGTGTGTTATATTTTGTCTGTTATCTGTTCATTATTTATGCCTACAAAAAAAAAATTGTTGGTCGTTCAAATAAAGTAAGAAGGTTTACACCATTTTATAATAATGTCACTATCATTATTTATTTCCTTTTTTTGCCTATAGCATCTTTAATAAACTGGCACTTGCAGAAATTAAAACAAATTTGTGGCATTTGCAAGATGATTTTGGATTATTCTGATGGTGCAAATTATGTAAGAGATTATAACTTATATGTCATTGTTTTGATTATTTATGTTATCATCTATTTAATTTGTTTGGTTATCTTGGTTTGTCTTAGATATTCTGTGACGGTTGTAATACTTGTGTGCATACAAAGTGCGCCAAAGTATCCACTGATGTGTTAAAGGTAGTTATTTTCTATATTTTTTTATGTCTATGTACACAATTATTTATATCGTAAAAAATTATATCACATGAAGGATATGGAGGAGGTTGAATATTACTGCCCAACATGCAAATCTTCTAAAGAACCGGGAGAGGGGGCAGATAACATTTATGTACATAACAGTCCGGAGATACAACCTTCTGAAGAGATGAGGCTGCCAAATTTGAACCAGGCAAACTATCTTGTTATTTATTTATTTATTGTTAGATTTAACAAATCGATCTTAAGTCTTAACCATTAGTTTTGTTTGATCAGGAGTTCGTGTATGATGGTGAGCACTACTACCCAATAGACAACAATAACGAGTTGGGGTTTGCGAATCAACCCTCATGTGTGGAACCAAGAATTCTAGACACACCGTCTGCTAATGCGGACGGCCATGTGCCACCATCTTCAGAAGCACCGTCTGCAAGTATGTATGACCTTGTGAGAAAAAAACTCAAGAAAGCCCGTGATGCAAGGCAGTTGTTCAAAAACTGCTAAAGGGAAAGAGCCTCAAAAGGAATATGAGTTTCCATTCTTAAGGAACTCTAGAAATGCGATCAAGCGTTATGGAAAATATATTTCAGAGGTATTTCACGAGTACATTTCACGTATAGAAGACGTCATGCCAGATGGAAACTGTGGTTTCGGGCGGTAGCCAGGGGATTAGGCTATGAAGAAAATAAATGGCAAAGTATTCGGGATGAGCTACTATATGAGATGGATACTAAGGCAGATATGTGGAAAAAAGTTTTCGACAAAATTGAAGACGGGAATTATGACAAGATACGAAACAGTCTAAAGTGTCGCTCGTCTCCTGCACCCGCGGCAAAATGGATGCTTATGCCTGTAACAGGACTCGTCATTGCTGAGAATTTTCATGTCATTGTTCATTATCTAAGTAATCACGGCAGCCCTCAAACGTTCTTCCCACTTACAGTGGATCCTGAATCAATCCCTCGACATCAAACAGTTTCGTTTTTCCATACGCCTGCCCATTTCGTCATGGTTGAATTGGAGGGAGATTATCCATTCCTTGAACTAAAAAGCCTTTGGAACCTTCACCGAACTAAAAGTGCGGCTAAATGGGAAGATTTGTATGCGTCTCGTTTAGTAAAATATGACAAAATTGTTAATCCGAAGAAATATTCAGGAACACCGAACTTACCAGAGTTAATAGATTTGGAAAATGAATCAAGTGATGTAAGTGTTTCATTTAAGTCTAGATAAACACAATTGTATGAACCTTGACTCTTTGAGTGGTTTGTGCAGGGTTGTGGAAGCAAAAGCACTTACTAAGCTCGCTAGGGGCTTCGGCAAAAATGTAGACGACGTAGGTACAAAACAAGCTTCTAATAGTGTTGCCTCCAATGGATCCCGAAAGGCTTGCTACACAGCATGCTGCTGATACGCTGAGGATCAGAGATCATTTGGCAGAGCGTCTTTTCGGTAAAAAAGGAATGAATTTGTGCATAAAGGTCCTTACTATTACTTTGAAGCCACTTATAACCATTGTCAAGAGAATATGCAGCAACTAGTTTGTGCTGCCAATTGCAAAGCAACTGATCATGCTACGATACCTACGTAGTTACATAGAAAGAAGCCAATGATTGACCGACCCGCTCTCAGGTTGGACAGTAAGGGTCGGAGAAGGGGAATTAGTCATTCTTAAAACCATCGTTCTTAAGGCCAAAGAGTCGGCGGAAAAGGGGGGAAAGCTCTTCGTTCCTGGTTCTCATATAGTTGGATCCTCCGGAACCACAAGAATCCTTAGTTAGAATTAGAATGAGATTCTAACTCAGCATCTTTTGAACCTTTTGAGTGAGAAGCAATTCGATCGATCTCACCCGAATGGGCAAATCTAATTCCAGATATCATGCATATGCTTATCAATTTTTTTTTTTGAGTGACTGAAAGTAAGCGAGTCTGAAATGTAATCGAATGGCTTTTGTATGCGAGTGTCAAGTTGCATCACTTGTATGCGAGTGATGTGAGAGTAAGCGAATGACAAGTTGTAATCGAATTACAATTGTAAGCGAATGAGTGATGTAAGCGAGTGTGGGATTGTAAGCGAATGGAGAGATTGTAAGCGAGTTTGGGAATGTAAGCTACTGAAGCTGATGTAAGCGAGTCTGATTGTAAGCTAATGAGATTTGTAAGCGAGTGGGATTGTAAGCGAGTCTGATTGTAAGCTAATGAGAATTATAAGCGAGTGGGATTGTAAGCGAGTCTGGATGTAAGCGAGTGAAGGCTTTGTATGCGAGTGAGGGTTTGTAAGCGAATGAAAGAGATGTATGCGAGTGAAGAGAGTGTAATCGAATTAGCCTTGTATGTGAATCAGTGGAAAGTAATCGAGTGTTGAAGAGTAATCGAACAAGGGAATACTAAGCGAGTGAGAGGTTGTAAGCGAGTGAGCTAGTTGTAAGCGAGTGTGAGAGAATTGTAAGCGAATGAGGAAGTAAGCGAGTGTGAGAGAATTGTAAGCGAATTAGGAAGTAAGCGACTGAGCTAGTTGTAAGCGAGTGTGAGAGTGTATACAAGTGAGCGAATGAGAGATGTATGCGAGTGTGATGATTGTAAGCGACCAAGAATGTAATCGAACAGACTCATTGTATTCGAATATGGAGAATGTAATCGAGTTTTCCGAATGTAATCGACCCACAATCAATGTAATTGAGCCTTTCAAATATGTTAAACTCCAAAATAGGAAAATCACCAACTCACTTTCTATCACCTTTCTCAAACACACCCATTTGCATGTAAAACACAACTTTTCAAGAATACTTTCACATGCACCAACACAAACACATACTTTTGAGATTCAAACACCAAAAACAACTTTTCAACCAAACTTTATCAATTTTGACATGAGCAAATTTATTTTCTTGAAACTTTGAAGAACTTATGAACCCGAAACCCACTTATTTTCTTGAAATTCCATCTTTTCATACACACAAGATCAAAATCCAAGGTTGTGACCCAAAATCTACAACTAGTAGAGACCGAAAATTCTGATACCAATTGTAGGTCCCGTGACCGGATCAAACAACACAAGAAACTAATTACTAGTCATTCTTGGATCAACCTCTTTACTAGTTGGCAGAAACAACTAGCAAGGACCGAGATCTCGGATCTTGTGGTGGGTGTAAGGTAGGCCGAAAGTTAGAGGAGAGGAAGAGGGAGAGAGTTTTTGAGACTTAGAACAATAATAATAATGCAAAAGGTTTATTCATAAAGGTTGTTGGAGATATGGGTTAAGTGACCCTTTATATAGGGTCCTTCATTTCTCCAAATTTACATAACATGATACAAAATAAACGTACTGAGGTACGTATTACACTGACTCTAAGCAAATATAAATACATACACAATCTTAAAACTAATAAAGAATATTGGCCCTACAATTAGAATATTAGTTTTTTTGATTAAATGATGAATCAATGTTATTCATTAAATATAGAAGAATAGTTTGAGCATGAAATTAAGGCTAAGAATGAATCTGCGAGTGTATGTGTTCATGATTATTTTCTTAAATTAGAATACGTAGATATTAATACATCATTTTTACACAATAAAAATGAATAAATATTAAATATACTACTTTAAATGCTTAATATTTTGTATTTAACTATTTTATCAAATACACTTAATGATTCTATTATACAACTTTCTTTCTTGGTACATTCAAAATTCGATATACGGTATAAGGAAAAAGTAAAACCGTCATAAAGTTGATACCGCGTACACCTAATATCATCATTTTATTTCATGTCAATATGATACTATATCAAATCTCGAATAATATATGCTAGATCATCCTAAAAAAGTAATACTTTTCTTAGCAAAGTCCGGACATCCGCTTACTAATATTAAACTGATTTTCATATCACCCCTATAAACTTAAAATATCACATATAACCAAATCACGCTTCAATATCATTGTATATTTTGCATTGAAAACTTGTATTTTGCGTATATATGAAATTTTATCAGTTTAGAGGGGATATATGGAACTTTTCTGCAAAGAAAAAACATTTGAAACATAAAACAATTAAAAAAAAAAGGAAACTAATCACGTTGGTCATCTTCATCGTCACAACTATAACAATAGTAGAGCATTTGATTTTTAATTTATTTTTCACCCACCTGCTATACTTTTAATTCTCTCTCTCCACCAAAACACAGACACATACACCCTGATCTTGTCATGTTTTTGCTTAAACTTTAGCAACTTTGGCAGTGGATTGCTTCGTTTTCCTATAAAATTTACATCAATATTTGTTGCAGAATCTGAATCTGATCTTTCTTTCAATCTCTGTGTTGCTTTCAGTATTCGATTTCACTTGTTAGGGTTTCACTTGCTCTAGATCAGCATATCAATTGAGTTTTTGTGTGATTCATTGCGTATTAATCGATCAAAAGCCGTTTTATCGGTAAGATTCGACGAAATAAAGCTTGCATGTATTATTGATCGATTGATCAGGTTGTCGGGTTGATCGGTTCACTGTTTCATGCAAATTTGCTGATTTGATGATCATTCGTAGCGGCATAAGTTTCAGTTCTTTGCGTGTTTGACGTCAAGTTTGGTTTTGGTTTGAATCTAGATTTTTAAAATGACTAATCATGTTAAGCTTGCCAACATGGACGAAGTTGACAGTGAGGCGACGGTAGATGATGTTCATTCCGACGTTGAAGTTGTTGCAACTTCTGGTAAAGTAGGTGAGCTCAGTGGTTCACTTACACAAGAGAACAAGCGCACAAAAAAGCGTGAGAATCAGATGATTACTGATGATAAACCGTCATCATCGAAGAAACAACATGTGTCAGCCAAGAAAGTTGACAAAAGTGTAGAGACAGATGAGGTGTTATATAGAATCCAAGATTTTCGTAAGGGGAGTATTGTTTGGGCCAAACGCTCGAAGCTGTTCCCAGCCTGGCCCGCTATTGTTATTGACCCGGAACAAGAAGCCCCAAAGAGTGTAAGGAATGCCCGTGTTAGGAACTCAATTTGTGTCATGTTTTATGGATTTACAAAGAATGGGCAGAGGGTAATGTTTTGCATTTTTAAAATAGGTTACGTTTTAAAAAAATATTTAACGAATACGGTTATGAAAATTGAGTTTATAGTCTAATAATTTATGTTGTTTTGTGTTAGGAATTCCGATGGATCAAGGATGGAATGATATACCCGTTTCTAGAGTACTTGGAAAGGTGTGTGTATATAAATCATATTAATGCTTATAGTGTTACACAATTGAGCCTATGGGTTGTGTTTTATATGAGATGTTATAGACTCTTTATTAACTAATTATATTTGTTCAGATTTTTCAGACAAACTGATTTACATGAACGCACGCCTGATGATTTTCGTAAGGCCATACATGAGGCGTACCAGGCAAGAAACGGGTATTTGAACTCAAGATTTGAGGACAAGGAAGGATGCTCTACAACACCTCAGGCTGTTAAGACTCCAGTGGTTAATGTTTCTGATATTCCAGAATCGAGTCACCGTGGTCAGGTAAGTTTTTTTATGCATTGAACTCAAAAGTTTTGATTAGGATAACTGGATAATATTATATAGTTGTTTTTGTTACAAAAATACATTGTTTTAATGTTTTGAAGATCTACTTAAACTAATGATGCTTTCACAGTTTCATTATTGGTCTACTTTTATATGTTTACACCATTTTATAATAATGTCACTATCATTATTTATTTCCTTTTTTTACTCGTATAATATCTTTAATAAACTGGCACTTGCAGAAATTAAAACAAATTTGTGGCATCTGCAAGAAGATTTTGGATTATTCTGATGGTGCAAATTATGTAAGAGATTATAACTTATATGTCATTGTTTTGATTATTTATGTTAGCATCTATTTAATTTGTTGATCGGCGGCGGTGTTACTGAATCGGGTATGGTATCCGATTCATGGTACCCGATGGCGCCCCTCTCCCCCTAATGACTAACTAGCATCTAATTTGTTTGGTTATCTTGGTTTGTCTTAGATATTCTGTGACGGTTGTAATACTTGTGTGCATACATAGTGCGCCAAAGTATCCACTGATGTGTTAAAGGTAGTTATTTTCAATATTTTCTATATTTTTGTGTGTATATGTATATTTATCTTAAAAAATTATATAAAGTGAAGGATATAGAGAAGGATGAATATTACTGCCCAGGATGCAACTCTTCTAACGAGTTGGGAGCGGCCGAAGATAACATTTATGTAGAGAACGCTCCGGAGATACAACCTTCTGACGAGATGAGGCTGCCAGATTTGAACCAGGTAAACCATATTGTTATTTATTTATTTATTGTTAGATTTAACAAATCGATCTTAAGTCTTAACCATTTGTTTTGTTTGATCAGGAGTTTGTGTATGATGGAGAGCACTACTACCCAATAAACCCCATAACGAGTTGGGGTTTGCGAGTCAACCCTCATGTGTGGAACAAAGAATTCCAGACACACCGTCTGCAAGTACGCACGACCATGTGCCACAATCTTCAGACACACCGTCTGCAAGAGTGTATGACCTTGCGAGACACAACTCAAGCAAGCCCGTGATGCAACGTAGTTGTTCAAAAACTGTTAAAGGTAAAGAGCCTCAAAAGGAATATGAGTTTCCGTTGGTAAGGAACTCACGAAATGGATCAAGCGTTATGGTAAATATATTTCAGAGGTATTTCACGAGTACGTTTCACGTATAGTAGACGTCATGCCTGATGGAAACTGTGGTTTTCGGGTGGTAGCCAGGGGATTAGGCTATCAAGAAGATATGTGGAAACATATTCCGGTTGAGCTACTAAAGGAGATGGATACTAAGGCAGATATGTGGAAAACAGTTTTCGACAGAATAGAAGGTGGGGATTATGACAAGATACGAAACACTCTAAAGTGTCGCTCGTCTCCAGCACCCGCGGCAAAATGGATGCTTATGCCTGAAACAGGACTTGTCATTGCTGAACATTTTCGTGTCATTGTTCATTATATAAGTAATGACTCCAGCCCTCAAACGTTCTTCCCACTTACAGTGGATCCTGAATCAATCCCTCGCCATCAAACCGTTTCGTTTTTCCATATGCCCACCCATTTCGTCATGGTTGAATTGGAGGGAGATTATCCATTCCCTGAATTTAAAAGTCTTTGGAAGCGTCACCGAACTAAAAGTGCGGCTAAATGGGAAGATTTGTATGCGTCTCGTTTAGTAAAATATGACAAAATTGTTAATCCGAAGAAATATTCAGGAACAAAGAACTTACCAGAGTTAATAGATTTGGAAAATGAATCAAGTGATGTAAGTGTTTCATTTAAGTCTAAATAAACACAATTGTATGAACCTTAACTCCTTGAGTGTTTTGTGCAGGGTTGTGGAAGCGAAAGCACTTACTAAGCTCGCTAGGGGCTTCGGCAAAAATGTAGACGACGTAGGTACAAAACAAGCTTCTAATTGTGTTGCCTCCAATGGACCCCGAAAGGCCAGCTACACAGCGTGTTGCTGATACGCTGAGGATCAAAGACCATTTGGCAGAGCGTCTTCTCGGTAAAAAGGGAATGAATTTGGTGCAGAAATGTCCTTACTATTTGTGCTGCCAATTGTGAAGCAACTGATCATGCTACAATACCTGCGTTGTTACATAGAAAGAAGCCAATGGTTGTCCGACCATAGAACCCTGTTCAATAAGTGGAACACATTAGCTGTCCGCTCTCAGGTCGGACGGTAAGAGTCGGAGAAGGGGAATACTTATTCTTAAAACTAGCGTTCTTAAGGCCAAAGAGTCAGCAGAAGGGGGGGGGGGGAGCTATACGCTCCTGGTTCTCCTCTGGAGCCGGATCATCTGGAACCATAAGAATCCTTAGTTAGAATTCGAATGAGATTACAACTTAGCACCTTTTAAACATTGAGTGAGAAGCAATTCGATCGATCTTACCCGAATGTGCAAATATAATTCCGGATATCATGCATATGCTTATCATTTTATTATTGATATAAATTAAGAAATGAGTGTTAGTGCTCGTTAGTAATTTCTTTTCTTGATTCCGGCCTTTCCAAACTAATTAAATAATAAAAAATTTTTGTTATGTCTTCTGTCGTTTGTTTATAAACTAGCGTGTCACCCGGCGCGTTGCATCGGGCACATCGGTAAATCCGGGCGTTATTAAACCCAAGTGCTATCGGTCCTAGGAGTTGAGATGGTAAGTCGACTTTAATTTCTTCGGTTTCGATTAGATGTTTTATATATCGAAACTAAAACAAAAATAAAATATAAAAAATGAGGTTGACCAATGAGGTGGCGATGGTTGGTAAAACTCGGGCATTGGTAACTCCCGAGCGTTGTCAATCTTGTGGGTTGAGGTGGCGAGTCAACGCAACGGTAATTAGAACCAAATAAAAACAAATTTGGCATTTAGTTGTTTTCGTTACGTTCGTTACAGCTCCGGAATTAAAACAAAATACGGTGGATCTACACAAACTCGGCCAACATCCGTCACGTTTGTACGATACCATAACTAAAAAAAAAAATTGGCGTTCGATCAATTTAAGTTATATTCGTTACATTACCGGAACTAACATAAATACCTGCATATTTTTAATCCATATAATTTAGGTAATTATCTGTTTGATTAAATGATGATATGATATGTCTTGATTACACCGACAAAAATATGGTTTCATTAAATATAGAAGAATAGTTTTGAGAATGAAATTAAGGTTAAGAATGAATCTCCAACTCTCCAAGTGAAATGTGTCCTTAGTTATTTTCTTTTATTAGAATATTAGTTTTTTGATTAAATGATGAATCAATGTCTTACATGCAATGTTTTCATTAAATATAGAAGAATAGTTTGAGCATGAAATTAAGGCTAAGAATGAATCTGCAAGTAATATGTGTTCCCGATTATTTTCTTAAATTAGAATATGTAGATATTAATAAATCATTTTTACACAATAAAAAAGAATAAATATTAAATATACTACTTCAATTGCTTAGTATTTTTTATTTAACTATTCTATCAAATACACTTAATAATCAAACTATTAAAATATAAAACAATTAAAAAAAGGAAAATGATCACGTTGGTCATCTTCATCATCACAACTATAACAATAGTAGAGCATTTGGTTTTAAATTTATTTTTCACCAACCTGCTATACTTTTAATTCTCTCTCTCTCTTCACCAAAACACAGACACATACTCTTTGATCTTGTCAAGTTTTTGCTTAAATTTTAGCAACTTTGACGGTGGATTGCTTCGTTTTCCTGTGAAATTTACATCAATATTTGCCGCAGAATCTGAATCTGATCTTTGTTTCAATCCCTGTGTTGCTTTCAACATTCAATTTCACTGGTTAGGGTTTCACTAGCTCTAGATCAGCATATCAATTGAGTTTTTGTGTGATTCATTGCGTATTAATCGATCAAAAGCTGCTTTATCAGTAAGATTCGACGAAAAAGCTTGCATGTATTATTGATCGATTGATTAGGTTGTCGGGTTAATCGGTTCACTGTTTCATGTAAAATTGCTGATTTGATCATTCGTAGCGGCAAAAGTTTCGGTTCGTTGCGTGTTTGACGTCAAGTTTAGTTTTGGTTTGAATCTAGATTCTCAAAATGACTAATCATGTTAAGCGCGCCTTCATGGACGAAGTTGACAGTGAAGCGACGGTTGATGATTATCTTTCCGACGTTGAAGTTGTTGCAACCAATGGTAAAGTAGGTGAGTTTAGTGGTTCACTTACACAAGAGAAGAAACGCACGAAGAAGCGTGAGAATCAGATTACTGATGATAAACCGTCATCATCGAAAAAACAACACGTGTCAGCAAAGAAAGTTGTCGAAAGTGTAGAGACAGATGAGGTGTTATATACAATACAAGATTTTCGCAAGGGGAGTATTGTTTGGGCCAAGTGCTTGAAGCAGTTCCCAGCCTGGCCTGCTATCGTTATTGACCCGAATCAAGCCCCAACGAGTGTATGGAATGCCCGTGTTCGGAACACAATTTGTGTCATGTTTTATGGATTTACAAAAAATGGGCAAAGGGTAATGTTTTGCATTTTTAAAATAGGTTACCTTTTAAAAAAATAGTTAACGAATATGGTTATGAAAATTGAGTTTATGGTCTAATAATTTATGTTTTGTGTTAGGAATACCGATGGATCAAGGATGGAATGATATACCTGTTTCTAGAGTATTTGGAAAGGTGTGTGTATATAAATCATATTAATGCTTATACTGTTACACATTTTAGCCTATGGGTTGTGTTTATATGAGATGTTAAAGACCGTTTATTAACTAATTATATTTGTTCAGTTTTCATGGACAAACTCATTTACATGAAAGAACGCCTGATGATTTTCGTAAGGCCATACTTGAGGCATACCAAGCAAGAAACGGGTATCTGAACTCAAGATTTGAGGACAAGGAGGGATGCTTTACAACACCTCAGGCTGTTAAGACTCTAGTGGTTCATGTTTCTGATATTCCAGAATCGAGTCACAGCGGTCAGGCAAGTTGTTTTACACATTTTTCTTCACTAAGGTGAGTACCACGTTCCCCTATTTTACTTGTTTTTTCACGTTTTGAGGACATATGCGTAAATAGTATTTCTTATATATACTTATACTCAAAACTGCAACTTTGTCTTATGTGTTAACAACTTATACCTTACTTGTTTACGTGCTTATTTGCTTTGTATGTTTTCGCATTCGGAGATGTCCAACATAATCTTAGTCTAGTATGATCATACGCCAGTCGTTATAGCCTTGTGCTTCTCGACATCTCAGTTATACTTACTCATTTGGTTATTTTGTTATTCTCATATGACTTGTTGCAAATACTTATTTTTTATATTATACTATATGTACACTTAAAACTGGTGTGTTGCTCACTCAACCTTGTTTTGACAAACTATATTATTTTCAACGCATATGCAGGTTATCGTGTGACGTGATTATCAAGATTGTTTGAAGCAACTTAGGATGCATGTTAGAGAAAAGATACAAGAATTTAATTTTGGATGTTTAATGTAATTGTTTATTTATAACATTGATGTACATGAATATTTGTTTTATTCGAAATTATTAAATAGATATTGAAACCTATATTGTGCATGATAATAACCTTGAGAGTTGTGATAATCAGTTTGCGTCCCGGCATTTCCGCCGTAGGTTGGGGTGTAACAGATTGGTATCAGAGCCGAAGGTTTAAGATAGGTCGTTAGAAATGGCCTTAGACACATGTTTAGGAGCCCTATACGTGCTTATCTGTTTACCTTTATGTATTCAAATTAGATTGTTTACAGCTTTCTTAGATAATTATCTATTATTTATTATTATGCACACACACACATACTCCGAGGCTATGACTCAACATTCAAAGAAAACTTTTCAAAAAATTAGATTGCTTTTTATTTTCGAGAAATTCCTTAAGAATTCCCACCTGTTGTTTTCACTCGTAAACCTTAAGGCTAGGTTATGTGGCATGTCCCTACGATAAAGAAAGGGGAAGAGAAACTGTGAGTTGGGCACTGGAAAAACGGTTCCAAGAACCAAAGATAAGACGCTATTCCTTACCTGGGTGATAACCTGACCACAGTACTCAACCCTATGGACCCGAGCGAGACCCATAAATGCCATATGATCGACACCTTAGGTTGATTTTAACCGAATTCACGGTGGTTCGTGGCTAAACTCGGTTTTCCCGATTATTGTGTTCCGTTATTTAAATGGTTAGTTGGGTGAAAAATCCATGGAACCCATGGGCACTCCTACTATCCATTTCTTAACTTGTTTTCGTATTTTTGTTGGAGTAATCAAACGTGGTGGTTCACAAGATACTCCGACTACCCATATTTATTTCGATAGTTCGTTATTTAGTTTGGTCAGTTAAAACTCCATGTAACGCTCATTGGGCCGACAAACTTCATTGCATTGTTAATTCATTAATTAGTTGGGACAATCAAATTGCCATGTAACGCTCATGGGCTGTCCAACTCAGTTGTTTTTCGTTAGTTCGTTGGGTCATTCAAATTTCCATGGAAAGCTCATGGGAGGCTAACATCCACAATTTTATATTTCGTTAGTTTATTATAAACTTAATGATCTAAATTTTAAACTGACTTAACTCCTCATGTAGTTATCACACATTAATCTTATTGATTACATCATCTAATAACTATTTACGCTATGTATCCCCCCATCTTATAATCTTTCAAATTTAATATTTGAGACACAAATCCTCTTACTTCTTAACGCAACGTTATTATAACTTATCTACATAGTTAAACGTTTCACTATTCTTATGATTTCCTCAATTTATCCTTCATCTTCTAAATCTTCATTTTTGATTCCTATATAATGTCTCATTCAAGAAACCTTACCTTGGTCCTTTTTCGTCATACCCCATTTGTAACTATCATTACTCGATTGAATCCCTATGTTGTCATTGCACCCAATGTAACCGTTATGGCCATCTTGCTAACACCTGTCGTGTCCCGCCTAATGCACGAGCCGTTCTGCAACAACCTACCCCTCATGCTCAACCTAAAGTTCCCAATACCCGTGCTTGCTACCATTGTGGAAACACATCAACCTCATGTCCGTCAAGCTCCTCCCATCAATCAAGGTCAACCTTACTTAACCCAACACTACCAAACCTCGCAACCACAATACCAGACATATTTCCACCAAATAACTCTCTTGCAAACAGTTCAAACTCCAGTTTTTCCAAGCAATGCCGAATCAACCTATCTCAACTGCTCCTAGTCCTGCGACTCCCCATAGTGCTTCAAGACATGTCAATTAATCTACTCAAAAACCCCAAATACTTTTGCCGTTTTCTTTTCTTATCTTAATTTATCTCGTCTTTTCTTAATTACGTTTTGTAACGCCTCTTTATGGCCTTGGATATTTTCCATTTGGACTATTTATCTTCTATCTAATAAATAAAATTTCTTTGGATTAAATAGATTGTTTATTGAAGCCTACTTCTATCTTATTTCTTTATGTTCATTAACCTTAACTATTTATAAGCTATCCTTCTAAAACTTTATATATCTTTACGTTTAAAAGCCACTCTTGTGCCGTTCAGGATGATGGGACATGCCTCATCGAGGACGATGAGTCCAAAGGGGGGTTGTTTGTAACACCCTTGGCAAACACAGCATCGTCCCACTCTTAGGCTATCCCACATCGGCCGTGGACAAGAGAGATCCTTGGTTCATAAGTCATGTCCTGTCTCTTAACATCACCAACGCGTTTTGGGCAACCAAAAACAAAGCCGTGAGTTCCCGGAGGGCAACCCATCGGGGGCAAAGCGGACAATCTTGGTGGTACGAGAGGCCGGGGCGTTACATTGTGGAAGCGAAAGCACTTACTAAGCTCGCTGGGGGCTTCGGCAAAAATGTAGACGACGTAGGTACAAAACAAGCTTCTAAAAGTGTTGCCTACAATGGATCCCGAAAGGCTAGCTACACAGTGTGCTGCTGATACTCTAGTGTAACATCCTAAATATTATAATGTTAAATAAAGAAAGTTACGTTTAGTGATTTCGCGTTATTAATTAAATTAATATCGAGTAAAGAACGGATCATGGACTTAGATTAATTAAGATGGGTTAAATGAGAATGGGCCTTAGGTCCATGGGCTTTAAGGGATATAAATATCCCCTAAACCACCATAAAACCCTAAACCTCATTTCATTCCATCTTAATCTCTACACACTCAAAAACACACACATACACTTACACCTATATACGGCCGAGAGCGAGAGTGAGATCCAAGGCCAAGTAAACGAGATTCTTGATAGATCCTTCATTTCGCAAGATAAACACAAGATCTATGGTCCGTGACTAAGCCAAACAAACACGAAAAGGTACGTTTTGATCTTAAAGTTTACGTTTTTATAAACGTTTAGCATTGAAACTTAGAACGAGAGTGTATCGGGTATAAACGAAACATAAAGTTGTAAACTTGATGATAAATACGAGTGTAATGAACCCGAAAATGGAAACGGCTTGGTTAATGAACCCTTAACACTAGTATTGAACGTTTTTGAACTTAAAGGTCCAAACTTTACGTGTTTTCGGGTCAAACCATATCCAAAAACGACCATAGGATTGATCGCGAGTTGGTTTAATATCGTATCCAAGAGTTTCACGTTAAAACGATGATGATTTTAGGGATTAAGGATGAACAGCGGGGCTGCTGCACAACTTCGCCTACAAGCGAACTTCGCCTGCAAGCAAGTTCGCTTGCAAGCAAGTTCGCCTAACTGGACAACTTCGCCTGGCAGTTCGCTTAAGGTGTAACTTCGCCAAGTTAACTTCGCCTGGCATAAGTTCGCCCTTGACAACTTCGCCTGGCATAAGTTCGCTTAAGGTGTAACTTCGCCAAGTTAACTTCGTCTGGTGTTAAGTTCGCTTAATGTTAAGTTCGCTTATTATTAAGTTCGCTTAATGATAAGTTCGCTTGAGTTAGCAAATTAGAAAATAAATGAAAAACCTAATGAAAAATGTTTTAAGACAGTTAATGGAAATAAAATTTTTCCAAGCTGACCTGGCAGCTCGACCCCAGCCAGGGGCTCTGCCCCTTGGACCCTGCTAGGGGCTGCCGCCCCTAGACCCCGTTGACAGGGGCGCTGCCCCCGGACCCCGTTCGTTGTGGGTTATATAAAGATAGAAATACAATGTGAGTAGTAGTAGTTAATTGATACGTGTAAATATTATACAGTTAGCCGTGCACAGCTCAAGAATGGAATAACGATTAACGGAGAGCATAACAGGATTCAGGTGAGTTTCTAGCCCCATTTATGTGTTATGTTTTCGGGGCTGTGTGCATACTCAATATGTTTGTTAATACGCTTATCCTAAGAGATAAGTGTATGTCTTATGTGAATAATGTGAAATGTATGAATGATTGCTTGATGGTACGTGAACGATCTTCGGATATTGCACGTACTGTCAGGTTGTAACGCTATGTATAAGGCAAGTATGATATGTATGCTTATGTGTATGAATGTGATAAAGTTAATAACAGAAGGAAAGGATGGTTGTATGGTTGTATGGTTACGAAGAGGGTACCGGGCCCTAATAATACTCGAGGTATGATGTATGGTTGTATGGTAACGAAGAGGGAATCGAACCCTACTAATATTCGAGAACTAGGGAACCGAACCCTACTAATATTCGAGGAAAGAGGGTACCGAGCCCTAATAATACTCGAGGAAAGAGGGTACCGATCCCTAATAATACTCGAGGAAGGAGGGTACCGAGCCCTAATAACACTCGAAGAATGTAGGGCGTAATGCTCTTTATAACGTAAGATATGAAAGCAAGTTAATACAAAAGAAAGTATGAAAGTACGAAAGTATGAAAGTATGAAAGTATGAATGAAAGAATATAAGTTTGCGTGTATTGTATAATGTGTGATTAACTAGAACTCACTCAGCGTAGCTGACTTTTAGTATGCACGCAGGTGAATAGGATGAGGCAGCTCGCTTGAGGAGACACGTGGCACTGAATAAGAGGCTGGCATCGGAAGACTCAAGACGTTTAAGTTTAATGTTTTGTTTATTTTGAAAGACAAGATGACGTTTTAAGACAAGATGTGTTTTGTTATGAAATGTTTTATGAAGGCTTTTATATTCCGCGAATGTTTTAATTAACTCTGATATTTAGAACTGCGTTTATGAGTAAATCCAACACGAAAGTAGGGTTACCGGTAACGGGGCCTTACATCTAGGATCAGAGACCATTTGTCGGAGCGTCTTTTCGGTATAAAGGGAATGAATTTGGTGCAGAAATGTCCTTACTATTTGTGCTGCCAATTGCGAAGCAACTGATCATGCTACAATAACCTTCGTTGTTACATAGAAAGTAGCCAATGGCTGACCGACCATAGAACCCTGTTCAATAACTGGAACTCATTAGTTGTCCGCTCTCAGGTTGGACCGTAAGAGTCGGAGAAGGGGAATCACTTATTCTTAAAACCAACGTTCGATCTTGAGGCCAAAGAGTCGGCGGAAAAGGGGGAAAGCTCTCCATTCCTGGTTCTCCTGCAGCTGGATCCTCCGGAACCACAAGAATCCTTAGTTAGAATTAGAATGAGATGCACCTTTTGAACCTTTTGAGTGAGAAATCTCACCCGAATGTGCAAATCTAATTCCGGATATCATGCATATGCTTATCATTTTATTATTAATATAAATTAAGAAATGAGTGTTAGTGCTCATTAGTAATTTCTTTTCTTGTTTTCGGCCTTTCCAAACTAATTATATAATAAATATTTTTTTGTTATGTATGTCTTCTTTTGTTTGTTTATAAACTAGTGTGTCACCCGGCGCGTTAGGGTTATTAAACTCAAGCGTTGTCGGTCATGGGAGTTGAGATGGTAAGTCGACGTGAATTCCATTGGTTTCGATTACATGTTTTATATATCGAAACTAAAACAAAAAAAATATAAAAAATGAGGTTAACCAATGGGGTTGTGATGGTTGGTAAAACTCGGGCATTGGTAACACTTGAGCGTTGTCAATCTCGTGCGTTGAGGTGGCGAGTCAACACAACGATAATTAGAACAAAATAAAAACAAATTTGGCATTTAGTATTTTTCGTCACTTTCGTTATAGCTCTGGGAATTAAAACAAAATACAGTGGGTCTACACAAATTCGGCCAGCAACCGTCACGTTTGTTACGATACAGGAGTTAAAACAAAAAACGTTCGGTCGATACTCGCTCTCCAACCCAATTCAGCCTACCTGCTTCACTCGGATCACCTACGTGCCAAGCAAACTCGCAACAACTCACAATAACATGCAATGGAGCGAGTTCAACGCCCCACGCCCCTAATAAATTGCAATATTTATGTCATTTAATGTACACAATTACAGAAACGTAAGTCATTTCTATAGTTAAATAGAAATATAAATGAAAATATATTTTATGACGTTATTTATTTATTGTTAACATTTTTATACACTTCACCTTATTTCTTAGACTCTCAATTATCTTTTGATATTTTTCAACCTAGCAAATAAACTAAGATGATTTTTAACATACGTCATTTGTATCAAGTATAAAACGGATTAATATTATAACTAGTTAAAGCAATGTTGTAAAAGTAGGTATAGAAGGCTAAGTACTCCCCAAGTAATCACTACAAGGTATGACGCCAAAGTGACTTTCTTTAATCCCGTATGATTACTATGAATCGATTAAAGGTGGCCAATCTTAGCTAAAATCATATCTCACCAAAAAAATAAAATATCATCCGTATATATATAATATTAAAGAACGAATATTATTTTTTTATTAAATTTTAGCAACTTTAGAATAATTTAGTATTTAAAATGTATTTATCTTATTTATATTGATATACACATATTTTGTTATAAATATTAGTAAACCTATATTTAACATTATATAATATCAAAAAACTAATTTTCTTTATATTTACAATATTCGAGTACTCACTCCGGGTACACCTAACTTTATACATAATTTTAGTAATAATATTCCTTGCTTTATACCTATTTTGTATTAAATTAGCTTAACCGCTTAATATTTTGTTTTCGAGGTAAACGCGAAGACGATTCGGTTTTTAACGATTTTATGCGGATTTCAAGACTTAGACGATTGAAGACGTATTGAAGATAATGATTTCTTGTAACACGAAGGACCATTGTTGATTTCGCAATGGCCCGCCACCCTTACGACGACCTGAGTTGAGTCAACATAGAAGGGTTGATGTCATTGTCGATTGCATCACCACAACGGACTGTGGGGATCCGTCGCAGATCTAACACGTTACATTTTTGGAATTCTTCGGCATTAGAGAAAAGAGTTCGGCAGTAGAAAAGAGTAGAACATGTTCGAAGATTAACCATAGTAAAGATCGAACATGTTAACGAGTATTTCGGTTCGATTTTCATTTTCGATCTTGTTTACACATTTGATTCTGATTTTGTGAACATGTCTTCTACTTTTGCTTTAGGTTTTGTCTATCAAATTCATATGAGAGGCTAAAGACTTTGATTTTCCTAGGATGGGTTAATAATGCATGATTAATGTTGTTTACGGGGTTTTTAACAAGTCGTAATGGATTTATATGGTTTGTGTTACGAATAATATGAGCGGATTTTGTGTTAAACTATTGAATATGGTTTGATTTGATTGGTATGAATTCCGTGTAATATAGATTTCATGCTTTGTGTTATGACTTTAGGCTTCCATGTTAGCCAGATACTTTGTGCGTCTAGTTTTATTATGGTAAACTCCACCATGTGATTTGGCCAGTTGAACTATTCCAGTCTTAGTAATACAACTCTTACTTGTCGGATCATGTTGGAGTTGGTTTGGCTTGTTACCTAGTTGGTTTAGTGATTCCTATGAGACCACTTTAGATTGCCATACTTATTATGTTGCCATGTAATTCAAGCTATTAAGCCATAGTAAATTTGTCACCCCAACACCCGCAGTTATTCATATTTTGACCTTAGAGTAGTTTGAGAGAGAGACTGACCAAGTGATCTATCTGTAGGGGCCGTAGAATATTCATCATTTGCTTACAGTTAACTGTTTTGTGACTATGTGTTTGCTAGTGAGATTGATAAGGTGATTGAGTGAGCCTTAATTTCCTTTGGTTAACGCTTTTTTAAAAATCAGTTTATGACTTGTTAGAACCTGAAGCTTCATTAGCTATCCTTATGTTTACCCAGCCTAGCCTAGCCTAGCCTGGGTGAATCTCTTTACCATCATTGTTCAAATAATTATTTGAGTTACTTGCTCGTTGTCATTTTAGGTATTAGCGTTAGTTAATTATTTATAAAACTTAACAAGAACATTTTAAAGCTAGAAACCCCTAAAGGTTTGTTTTCAGAAATTGTTAGAGCGTTTCCTTGAGTTTGATTTCCGGAATTACTACACTGTGCTACGGGTAACCATACTTCGTGTATATTCAAGTGACAACATGTAGGTAACCATACTTTGAGTATATATATGAAAATATTTCTTTTATATACGTTTTTAGACTCTCACTTATAGATTTGATATGATTCAACCTAGCAAGTAGAGCTAAGATGTTTTTATCACAAGTCATTTGTATTATGTATAAAATGAACTAGTTAAGACATATGGAATTAACATGATTTAAATCTAAGAAGGATAACCAGGACGAACTATAATTAACTTCATCTAACTAATTGTTTAAGTGACAATCCGTGGGTAAGAATGATACATAAGAAGGGTACCCACCACACCTTGGCGGTGATGGGTAACCATATTTCGTGTATACTCGACAGCATGCAAGCCATGTACATTCATTTTTATCACAAAAACGTATCCAATTCAATACAATACTTTTCTGATTATCATTTTGAAACTTACTGTCAGGATCGATATTCCATACTTAGCCATTTCTTGAGGAGGTTGAGAAGATTCCAATCTTCCTTGGTCAAATCTTTAATCTTGATCCCAACACTTACCCTAAACCAACGCTGGAGAGTGGTGATATAGAGGTCCCTCTTCTTGTGGCGAGACTGACGACGTTTGGTTTTGTAGGATAGCTAATTTTCTTCTCCATGAGGACTTAAGAGATATAACTTGCAAAAGCTTACACGGGTCGGTAAGACAATGTCATCAATCATTGCTTCTTCAGGAGCTATCTGTTTTCCGAACATTTTTTTTCTTTTACCTTGAAGTTTCAGGGCAAGTACAACAACTACGAGTAATATGACGATTTTGGATTCTCAAAAATTCATTTTGTTAAAAATGTTTTCGTTAATATTTTTTTTTCAAAAACACTTCTTTAAAAAAACTAATAACGTGTTACATGTTTAAAAAAATAAAAAAATAGATTTAGAAAAATTTTTCTGACAGTTTAAAAAGTTTTAAATTTGACATCTTTTTCATCAAATTCGGCTTTTTTTTTCTTTTCCTAGCTGTCACGCATTAATGGTTCATAAATTTGGCATGACTTTTGTAAAATTCATTCACAATTAGCATTCTTATACATTATTTTTTAACGATTAAATTCTACGTTCAAAAAGGATAGAAACTTAATTTGACATTCTATTTTACACCTTAATCATTTTACTACAGAATAGAAATGGTTGGCATACAACATAAGCCTTATTGAAAGTATACAAATGCAAAGAAAATCAAAACATTAAATAATTTCATCCAAAAACTAAATGACATGTAATAAAAAAAACACCTAATTGAATAATACAAAGAAACAAATCAAAACATTAATAATATTCCATCCAAAAAAATATCAATTATAATAAATAAAATAGTTGTTTATAAATATTTTAAAAAAACATAAAAGAAGCTTTCTTTAAAAGTTTTAAATATGGCCCAACTTTTTGTAGAGTGTTCATTTTCTTAAATAAATTCACCCTAAATAATTTAAATGGAAAATTTATTTTCATAAATCAACTACAAAATACAATTACGTTAAATTTGGGATGTGTCATAAAATAACAACTAAAATACTTATAAAACAATTTATAAAACCTTTTTATTTTTTCAAAACTCACACACTTTTACCCGTGTCTTTTTCATAAAAGACTTTACCGCACAAATAAGAAAAGATAATACTAGAATGTCTTCAAATCTTTAAATAGCATTGCATCATAATATATATAAAAATTTCATTTAAAAGTTCCAATCATTATTTTGATTGATACTTCCAAAAAAATCAAAATCTTAATACAACTATTACATACAATTTATAATATAACTAATAATACATCATTTTTACACTATAAAAAAAAAGTTCATATTAAATCCTATTTTAAATGCTTAAACTTTGCATTTAACTAATTTATCAGGTACACTTAATAATATAACTATTATGCAACTTTCTTTCTCGGTATATTTGGTAAAAAGAAAAAGAAAAACCGTCAAAAAGTCAACACCGCGTACATCTAATATCATCATTTTATTTCGAGTCAATATGATACTATTACAAATTTTGAATAATGTATACAAAATCATATCGAAAAGGTAATATTTTTTTAGCGAGGTCCGGTCATCTATTTACTAATATTAAATTGAGTTTCATATTACCCTTTTTAAACTTAAAATATCACACATATCCCAAAATCACGCTTCAATATTATTGTACACTATGCATTGAAAATTTCTATATCAGGTATATAAATAATTTTATTAGTTTATAGGAGATATATAAAACTTTTTGTAAAGAAAGAACAATGAAAATATAAAATAATTAAAAAAATTGATCACGTTGGTCATATTCATCATCACGGCTATAACAAAAACAAAACATTTAATTTTTAATTTACTTTTCACCAACCTGCTATACTTGTTCTCTCTCTCCTCACCAAAACACACACATACTCTTTTGTTGTCAAGTTTTTTTTTCTTAAATTGCTTTCGTTTTAGCAATTTTTTACTGTGAATTGCTTTTTTTTCCTGTGAAATTTACATCAATTTCTATTGCATAATTTGAAATTGATCTCGATTTGTTTTAATCTATGTGTTTTTTTCAACATTCGATTTCACTTGTTAGGGTTTCACTTGATCTAGATCAGCATATTAATCGAGTTTTTGCGTGATTCATTGTGGATTAATCGATCAATTGCCTTATTATCGGTTAGATTCGAAGAAATAAACCTTGCATGTATTATTGATCGATTCATCAGGTTGATCGGGTTGATCGGTTCACCATTTCATGCTAGATTGTTGATTTGATCATTCGGTAGTTGGAAAAGTTTTGGTTTGTTGTGTGCTTTGAAGTCGAGTTTAGATTTGGTTTGGTTTGGTTTGAATATAGGATTTTAAAATGACATATGATAAGCGTGCCAAGGTGGATGAAGTTGACAGTGAAGCAACGCTGGATGATCTTTCGGACGCTATAGTTGTTGAAAACTCTGGTCATGTAGGTGAGTTGGCTGGTTTAGTTACGCAAGAGAAAACACGCGAGAATCAGATAGCTGATGATATTCCGTCATCATCAAAGAAACAACGTATGTCAGGAAACAAAGTTGATGAGAGTAAGGAGAAAGATGAGGTGCTATATAGAGCACAAGAATTTCGTATTGGTAATATTGTTTGGGCTAAATGCACGGAGGGGAACCCGGCCTGGCCTGCTATTGTTATCGACCCGAAACAAGCCCCGAAAGCCGTTAGGGAGGCGCGCGTTTCCAAAACTGCTTGTGTTATGTTCTATGGGTATACAAAGAAAGGAGAAAGGGTAATGTTTTTGCATATGTAAATAGGTTACTTTCATTAAAATATATTTTGAATATATGGTTATGAAAGTTGAGTTTATGGTCGAATAATTTATGCTGTTTTGTGTTAGGAATTTGGATGGGTCACTGATGGGATGATATACCCGTTTCTTGAGTACTTGGAAAGGTGTGTGTATATAAGTCATATTAATGCATTAACTGTTAACGACCGCTTAATTAACTAATTGTATTTGTTCAGTTTTTCGAGACAAACTCGGTTATATGACAGCACGCCTGATGATTTCCGTAGTGCAATACATGAGGCGTACCGAGCAGGAAACGGGTATTTGAACATGAGATTTGAGGACAAGGAGGAATGCTTTACAACACCTCAGGCTGTTAATATTCCAGTGGTTAATGTTTCTGACATTCCAGAATCGAGTCACCGCGGTCAGGCAAGTTGTTTTAAACATTTTCTTAACTAAATTTGTACCAACTTATATGTCTAATTTGTATTTATGCGTCAGATTTCTGATTACCACCCACTCAACACAACAGTGTTGATTAGGATAATAGGATAATATTATATTGTTGTTTTTGTTACAAAATTCAATTTGTAATGTCTAGGTAAGCTGAATCAGTTTTAAAGCAATGTTGCGTTAAGCCTGTGTTGTGGTTGTGGTTTAGCGCCAACGGTGCCAACAACAAACCGCACCACTGCCATTTTCCACGTCACCGTCGTCCACCTTAATTCAGCTACCCCTTTCAACCCATCAACGCAGTGTATGGAGCACCTCCACATGCAATAGTGTTGCTGATGTGATGGTATAATTGGCAGTTTGGCACCGGCCAGGCGTTACACACGGCAACGGATGGCCTTACAGTTTTTGTTATTGGTCTAATTTTAGGTGTCCTGCTGCAACAAGAAACTAGTTATTTGTTAAGTCTTAAAATAATCTGAAGTTGTTGTGTCATCCCTTGCTCCAAGCCATATTTTCGCTTTTTTTGTGTGTTATATTTTGGCTGTTATTTATATGCCTAGAAAGATAGTTTGAATTCATAAGTAACAAGGTTAATTAATTTATAATGACATTATTTCCTTATTTTGCCCACACAACATCTTTAACAAAATGACATTTGCAGAAGTTAAAACAACATTGTGGCATTTGCAAGCAGATTTTCGATTATTCTAATGCTGAAGATTATGTAAGTGATTATAGCTTACATGTCATTTTTTCGATTATTTATGTTACCATCTATTCAATTTGTTGATCGGCGGCGGCGTTACTGAATTGGGTATGGTATCCAATTCAAGGTACCCGATGACGCCCCTCTCCCCCCTAACGACTAGCATCTAACAATTGTTTGGTTATCTTGGCTTGTCTTAGATTTTTTGTGATGGTTGTAATAGTCGTGTACATACACAGTGCGCCAAAGTATCCACCAAGGTCTTAAAGGTACTTATTTTTTATATTTTTAATGGTTATTTCTTTTGTATATATATCTTAAAAGATTGTATATTTATCACATGAAGGGCATGAAGAAGATTCAATATTACTGCCCAGCATGCAAAGGTAAATCTCCAGCTGATGACCAACCGACTGTAAAGAAACACAAACCAAAACATAGGTATCACTCTTTTTTTCCTTAATGCTTATTAATTTCTCTGTTTAATTTATCTGATATTATCATATATATATATATATATATATATATATATATATTTAGCAGACATGCTGAGATGAACGACCAAAGTGCACTGCCTGACGAAAAAATAGAAGTTGTTTGTAATGGCAAAGAAGGGATATATTATCCTAAAGATCATAAGTAAGACCTATAATATTTTTAAATTTTAATGGTTTTTATTGTATTTGTTACATATTTTAAAATTAATATGAAACTATTAGGGTCGAGTGCAAGTGTGGTTCATGTGGTACTCAAAAGCAACGCCCTAGCGATTGGGAAATACATTGCGGTTCCAAGGCTAAAAAGTGGAAACAAAGCATTAAAGTCAAAGCTTCTATGACTCCACTGGGAAATATGGTTTGTGTCACTTATTTTGTATATTACATTATAGCTGTAATGCTTTATTTATATATGTTTACTTTCAATATTGCAGGTCTCTGGGAAGAATGTTAATGGTGGTCAGGTTTAGTGGTAATTATATTCTTTGTGTTAGTTCTTAATTATCTTCGTACGTTGATTCTATTTTCCTTTGTGAAATGTCCAGTCGTGAAGCGTTAGTGTTTTGTGCAGGGTTGCGGAAGCAAGCGAAATTCCTAAGTTGTTTAGGAGCTTCGGCAAGAACATAGACGACGTAGGTTCAAAACAAGCTTCTAAAAGTGTCGCCTCTGCTGGATCCGGAAAGGCTAGCTATGCAGCCTCCTTTATTAATTTTAAGCCATTGTCAAGAGTATGCAACAACTTTAAATGAGTACTCTTGCACTCCAAGACCTTTAAATATAGTTTGTGCTGTGAAATGTGTTGTCAAAGTTGCAAATATATGCAATTATGATAGTTGCGTCGTTACATAGAAAGAAGCCAACTGCCGGAATCTGGAAATCTAATTTGTGGCTGAGTGATGAAAAACTAAATATCATGCATATGTTTATTTTTTATTAGTTGTGAACTTTTTTATAGAAATATAATTTTCTAAGAATTTGGTGATCTAAATGGAACAAGCTTACACCATGTGTTTCCCTTGCTTAAAATTTTCTTCATCCGCCCGAGTTCCATCTTGAAGAAACACGGATCCGTTCCCCGAGTATGGGTCCTGGATCCAATGTGTCCAAAGGGTACAATATGGTAACTATTAACACGATATACATAAGGCTTCCTAAAGTCCAATGACCGGAACCTGGCCAGGTGTCCTTTGTTCATTGGCTAATATGTCACGTATTCCCCAAGTAAGAATCATGAGCCTTCTTCTAGAGAGTACTTGAGTGGTGACAGCTGTCCCGCTGGGATTGTCCTTCAGTTGTTTTATGCGGACAGATGTCTTGTCCTGCGGATGACTTTTGAGGATGCCCGGATGTTTCCGCGCGTGTTATGAGGACGTTCCTCCTCCATCGTGATATGCGGGTGATCCATATGTCCCGCGGGTGGCTTATAAGAACATTATCTGTGACCCGCGGGTGGTACTTAAGGGTATTTAGGTCTTTTTGGTACCCTACCTCTACAAGTCCCCCAGTCCAGTGTTTCTTCCGTGTGAAGTCTTTATGCGGGTGAAATTCTGGACTTAATGTATGTTGGGGATTTTTGTTGTTCGGAAGTTAGGTAGAAAATATCTTTTGTTGGTATGGATAATCATGAAAAAGGACAAGTTGACCACTCGCAGGCGCGTGAACAGATGATGGAACGTTTTTGACGGCTGTCACTGTACCCGACTGTACAACTTTTTCTCTTTTTCGAATTTCCCGCGTGACGTGACAAGTACTAGTTGGGTGGTGTTTTTCTCTCTCTACTGTTTATATCCCATCGCATTAATTGCGGTGGGTATAAATAGAGAGATACTCATTCTTTTTGAAATTTTATTGCTCTTTTGTTCTGATTACCTTGTTAATTCTCTCTGAATTTTCCATATATCTTTCTATAATGTCGAACGTTCAAATTGAAGTTGACGAGATAGAAGTTTCATTGGACTATTCTGATTCCGAGAAACTGCTAGAGACTTACGGCATTCCACCCGAGTGGGAACCAGAGTTCCTAGCCCCTGGTTCCATAGCCAGTTTCCCACCGCCTGGGAAAATGGTTGTGTATGTTGATTACTTTATTTATGAGAATTTCCGTTTACCCATTACGAGATTTCTCTAGAAAGTGTTAACTTCTTATGGGATCCACTTATCTCAACTACATCCCCGTGCTATGATGCGGATTCGCCATTATGAATTTGTATGCATAGCACGTGACATGGTGCCACATATTGATCGGTTTCCAGTTTTTTACCGTCTTACTATCCGCAATGGTTGGTATACGTATCAAGGGTTTTCTGATCGAAGTATCGGATATGAAGTTGAAAAGGTATCCAAAAACTGGCGGAGTAAGTTCTTTTGGGTTTCTGAAGACGTGGTACCATTAAACATGGTTCCCCGCCCGGTGAATTATGCCCTTCCTGACGTTGTTACCGCTGCTCATGAGGGTCAAGAATGGTATCGTGTACTTACAATGAAACCGACACCCATGCGGGCCTTGCCGGAAGAAGCTCTAGTGTGGGCGGGCATGAGCCGTTTGTGGCCAACAGAATTTATGGAGCCCATTTTCGTAGACTTGAATGAGCGTAAGTTACCTCTTACTGTCTCTTTGCTTGCTTGAATATTTTTATGATTAAGCTCCTATCTTTTTCAGGTCGGAGTTCTATGATTAACGCTCTTTTTGAGGACAGAGGGTGTGTCCGAAAAAGTATCCGCGGGGCGGGAGACCAGCCTACTCTTGAAAAAAAGTCGCAGTTTCTTTTTGAGGACAGAGGGTGTGTCCGAAAAAGTCGCAGTTTCTTTTTCCCAAGAAAGTTAGAGCTGAACCTATCATTTCGGATGCCACCTTTGAAACAGGTGCGTATGTTCAAAACCCTTCTCCCCTTACTGCCATTACTTCCGACGGAATGCTTGCCATCCTATCATCAAGTGATGATGATGGAGATGCTTCTCAGTTTTCTGCTTCAGAAGAGGAGGAAGACTCTGATGAGGGTGCTTCTAAATTTTCCTCTGTCTCATCTTTGTTAGCAGAATTAGAGAAAAAGAGAGCATTCTTAGCTTCTCAGATGGGTCACCCCGACGTGAAGGCTGCGGATATTGAGGCGGGACCATCGAAGAAAAAATGAAAAGTGCATCGTCCCAAAAAGCCACAGTATAGCCTTGCTGACCGCCTTGACACTATTGAAGGTACGTGTCAACCTTTAAATATTGTATTCTTTTTTATGAGTGTTTGTCTAAGTATAACTTTGTTATGTAGATCCGTTGATCTTTAGTAATGATATATCGGAGAAGCTACCTACTCCAACTCCGCATACTGAAAAACCATCCTCCCCTTTTTCAAGGGGAGAAGCGGAGATTAAGTTGTCTACTCCACCAAGTGACATCAACGTAGGGGGTCCGTCGACCTTTCCTTCGACCAAAACTATCGTGGAAGATAGGGTGCCAACCCCGCCAGCCGATACTTCAACGGGGGAAGCTGAAACTGATACTCGTTTTGACTATCTTTTTCAGGCTGGAGGTGGTGCTGGTGATCAGCAGGACAATCCTGCTATTAATGAAGAAAATGTTAGGGATGTGGAGTCTCCTCCTCCACAACAGCCTTTTTCCACCCCAGCTCGTCTTAAACCCTCCGGATCTCGTTATTATGGGGATACGGGCCTGGATGACAAACATGAGCTGTTTGTCCCCCCATGGGGCATTACTAACAGGTTCCGGTTTTCTCAAGCTAGAACTTGTATGGATTTCTTTGAGCACTGTACGTCCCCCGCTGAGATGGCATACCAGCGTGACCTTTCCCGCCATGATCTTCATACGAATGTAGCTTATAATCTAGCTAACGTTTTGGCCGGCAGCCAAGAGATTATAAGTGCATGGCATACGTTAGGTGGAAAGGTCGGTGAAGCTCGTCGAGCCGCTGAGGCTGCGAAGAAAGAAACTGAGGAATACCGCATTGCTGCTCAAACTGCCAACTGGAAACAAGCTGACGCAGAAAATGCCCTCAAGAGCAAGCAAGATCGCAATGCTGATGCGGCACGCCGGTGGAAATAAGCCTGTGAAAGGAAAAATGCCATTCTTGAGGCTGCCCGAGCCAAGACTCAAAAGGAAAAAAGATGACTTGGCCTGCGCTCAAGAAGCCAATTCTACTTTGGAAAATCAAGTGGCCCTACAAGGTGCACAGATCCATGATCTTGAGGCGGAGCTAAAGTTGCAGAAGGAGCGAGTCGAACTTAAAGACCAAAGGGCTGCTGAAATTCAGACTGCTTATGACTCTCTCCTTCAAGCTCATGAGGAAGCGACTGCGGAATCCAAGAAATCCCGAGCGCGGGCAGAATGTTTGGAACAAGACCGTCAATAGTTCCTTACTCGGGGAGTTAACGCTGTAAGCAATACTTTATCCTTTGTTGTTTTACTCACATTTTTGATATTAGGAGCTTATGTTCTTGTCCTAACAGGTCATTCTCCATATCAAAGGAAGTAAAGAGCTGACTGACAGTTTTGCCAATGTGATGTCTGCTTCCTCATCACTTGGGCGCGTTATGGGTTTTCATGAAGGGATGAACTATGCTCGAAGTAGCCGCACATTCAAAGATCATCCGCTCTATGGCGTAGATGTTAAACAAGATCTTGTTAACCGGGTTAAGGAGCATGAAGCTTTAGTCTTCCCTCTACAGGATATACTTCCGGAATTTGCTTCCGCCTATGACGGCGTACAACTTTTGAAGACTTATCTTGGGGAAGACTCTGAGTATGACTCTTCGGAAGACACGTCGTTGAAGGCTCCGGAAGACCCAGCAGCCTCAAACCCTTAGGATAGACTTTAATGTTCTTTATCTTGTAATATTTTCTTTTGCTTCTAGTAATTACTTTTTTGATAATTAATGAAGAATCTTTCTTTGACTCTTGTGATCTTTTTACTGTTTTTAATATCTTCTGAGAAGATTTTTCTGAAATCTTCGACTTTTTGAAATGTTTGAAAGTTTGGATAACTATGGTGACGTGGCGGAGAGAGAAGTTCATTGAGGACAACTGATAAGAAGTGTGTGACACTTTTGACAGCCTGTTTTCATTATCTTGAATTTCCCGCCTGACGTGTCAGCCATCTGGTGGTCCGCGGTTTCTCTCTCCTCTGGCCCTTTATGGATCGCATTAATTGTGATGAGTATAAATATAACCACTTGTGGATTTTATTCAACTTTTATCGCTTTCAAATTTCCTTCAAACACTTGAGACTTCTGAATCTTCTCTGAGAATTGTTCACCCTTCTAAGAGTTCTTAATCTTTTCTGAAATTCCGATGGCTAAAGAAAATAAGAGTACCCCCACTATCCACGAAGTTGTCGTCTGCCTTAAAGAAGAAGACTATAACGATGTTGTTAATGTTTATGGATTGACGACAGAGTGGGAACCAACACTTCCTGCTAGTGGTTCTATTGCTACTAGTTCGCCTCCGAAGGAAATGGTTGTATACATAGACCACTTTACAACAGGGAACTTCCGGATTCCGGTGACCAAGTTTGTCGAATCGATCTTGACCACTTATGGGATTCATCTCTCCCAGATCCACCATTTTGGAATGTTGAGGATTCGACATTTCGAATTCTGTTGCCAATCTCGCAACCTTGATCCGACTGTTGGTATGTTCGTCGTCTTTTATAAGATGACCTTTCGTGATGGATGGTATAATTTTGCATCCATCGAAAGGAGGACTATCGGCACGGAGTGGCGCCGTAGCCTTCATGGCTGGAAGCCAAAATTCTTCTGGATCCGAGAAGACGTCATTCCTTTCAAGATGATGAAACGTAAGACGGACGCTCCCATGCCCGTGGTTCTTGCCAGCGCTTATGAGGGTCAGGCGTGGTATGAAACGCTTATCTCTACGCCAACTCCTCTGCGCCCAATTCACGAAGGGGCGATGGTGAGCGCTAAGATGAGCCGTTTATGGCCATTCCCCAAGTTAGAACCATATTACGAAATGACCAACAAGAGTAAGCTTTGTGTTAGATCTGTATTATTGTTTTATTGCAAAAACGCTCTCTTTCTGACTTGTTTTATTGTTTGTACAGGCGAGGGTTCCACCTTCAGCACTTTGTTGGATCATGAAGGAGGGATGATGGTGCGTCGCCCCATCGATAATAGGGATGCGTCCTTTCTTGAGCGCACCCGTTCTAACTTTGTGTTTCCCACAGCTTTCCGCCCGGAACCGAAAGTTTCCGAGGCGATGTATGCCAAAGGTGAGGCATATGTTACAGATTGCATCCAGAAAGGTGAGGACATTTTGAAACCCAAACCTGTGACTGCTATTACTTCTAGCAGAGTGATTGTGCTTTTCTCGTCTAGCGAGGAGTCATCACTTTGTGGAGAAATATGTTCGATTGATGTTAACAAAGTTGTGGGCTCAACTGCATGTCTCACCCGTCAACGAACCACTGTTAGCCAAGCGGCGGGTCAAGATGATGCTGATACTGCTGCGAGCGTCAAGGGTCCGGAAGCTGATGATGTTACCGCTGAGGGTACACATCCGGTCATTGGTGCGGGCACTTCTAAGGTGGCGGGCAAACGTAAGGTTAACCCGGTAAAGATTGTCTTAAAGAAGAAGAAATCCAAAAAGACAAATCCTGCCGCCTTGGAAGAGCGTTTGGAACAGCTTGACGCTGAAGACCCTTCGTGGGGTATGCAAACCTCTCTGTACTTTGTTATCTTATTTGTATTGGAATATTCCTAACCCTTCATAAATGTTATTACATTGAACCTGGATAACCCTTCTGAGGGTATTTCCGGTTTGAAGGATTCACCTGTTCGTCCGCCACCACCACCTAACACTACTACGGATCCAGTTATTGTGGCGGACGACTCCCCATTAAAGAAGAAGGAGGCCGACACTACCGTTCATACCAAGGTGTCACCTGCTCATAATGTTTACCACTTCAGGGATCAAGGGGGCATAAGCACGTTCCCTTATGCTTCTCAAACCTCTCCCACTCCTGAGGAGGAAGACCCTACCCCGCATCAACCTAATTGGTTTTTTCGTCGGGACTCGACATTCCGTGACGGGACACATGTTTTGAGTTCCTGGGGGAATGTCTTCCTCATGGGGGAAAGGAGAGACGTCGCCTTAATATCCGCCAAGAATTGCTGAACTCCCATTCTTATTACTTGGCGAATACTATGTCCACTACCCATGAAATAACCAGGGACTGGTTGGCGATGAATGAGCAATGGGATGAACTGGCGGCCTCTGCTTCCAACGCCAAAGATGAAGCCCTTAAGGCTATTAATGAAGCTAGGGAAGCCGGCCAGGCTTTGGAAGCGGAAAAGGCTGCTCGGTCTGCCGCCGAGGAAGCCAGAGTCGCTCTTCAAAAGCAATTGGACGAACAGGCCAAATTGCTGGAATCCCTGTAGGCTGAATCAGCGGCCAAGGACAAGCGCTTGACTGATCTTAACGCTAAAAACCGTGATCAAGCCTTGGAATGCGCTAAGCACAAAATGGAACTTATCCAGGCCAAGGCGGACCAAAGGTGGCTATTAGCGGAAGCGATTCCCAAGGTATGGATTTTTTACTTGCTTCGAATAATCTAAGTGTTTATAGTTACTTATGCATGATTATTCTAACAGGTCATCTCTGATGTTCGGGCTAGTGATGAGCTTGGGAACTGCGTTGCTATCCTCCTTAAAGCTTCGAAACAGGCCGGTCGCCAACTCGGCTTTCAAGAAGGTTATCAGTTTGGCTTGAACTCCAAGCTTCCTGAGGAGTTGTTTTGGCTGGTCAAGATACCAATGCCATCCTTAAACAGAAATCAAAGGACTTTGATTCTTTGAAATTCTCTTTGACGGAGCAGATATCCGAGCTTTGACGAGGAGGATAGCATCCAGCGATTAAAGACTCTTCTTGAACTTGACGAAGAAAATGAAGAAGAAGAAGATGAAGAACATGCTGACGATGCGGGAGGCAAAGGTGCGGGGCGTATTGATGCTGCACCATGAATTTTTCTGTTCTTGTAACTTGATCTTTTTTTTTTGTTGTAATTCCATTTGTGTAAATAAAGAAGGTTTAATTTTGCATCCGTTACACTTTGTTTATTTTGTCATAATATAAGTGTTTTGTAGGATCTTCTTTGTATGCCAATAAAGAATTACATAATAATACAAGTCTCAAATGACTGAAATGAAAATTTTCATAACTGAGGCATAAGCCGAATTACAAGAAACGAAATTACAAAGGTTTTTAACATCTAATTAGGCACGCAGGCCAAAAGACAAACCTACTAAATGTAGCATTTCCTCAGTTGGGCCCTATTCCAAGTTCTAGGGACCTCTGTCCCGTCCAACCTTTCTAGTTTGTATGCACCTTTAGATAGAACTTTCTAGATTCTATAAGGTCCTTCCCATGTAGGGGCCAACTTGCCCGGAGGCTTCATTATTGCGGAAGACAAAGTCTCCCGCATCGAATTCACATCTTTGAACCCGCGAGTCATAATATTTTTGCAACTGTCGTTTGTAATTATGCTCGCGGATCGATGCCATTTCTCTCCTTTCCTCGAGGAGGTCAAGGTTTATCCGGAGTTCATGATCATTATCCTCAATCATAAGAATTCTGGCGGATGGGATACCAATCTCGGCGGGAATCATGGCTTCTGTGCCATATGTTAAACTGAAGGGGGTTTCGGAATTACTGGAATTCCTTTGAGTGCGGAAGGCCTATATTACATGGGGCAATTCGTCCACCCATCCCGTTCGTTTCGTTCCCAATCTCATTTTGATTCCTTCTTTGATCGTTCGATTGGTTCTCTCGACTTGACCATTTGCTTGCGGGTGGGCTACAGAGGTGAAGATTTGAGAAATGTGTAATTCTTTTAACCATTCTTGCAATCCACTGTCCGCGAATTGTGTCCCGTTGTCACTAACGAGCTCTAGAGGGAGACCAAAAAGACATATGATGAATTCTCACAAGAATTCTTTAACACTTGTTGCTGTTATAGAAGCAACTGGTTTGGCCTCCACCCATTTCGTAAAGTAATCGATGGCTACTATCAGGAATTTGACACGTCCGGGGGCTTCAGGGAAAGGTCCCATTATGTCAACTGCCCATTTCTGGAACGGCCAAGCTGAAGTGACTGGGACTAGCTCGTTCTTTGGTCGAAGCGTGTTAGGGGCATGCCGTTGGCAAGAATCGCACTTTCTGATTTCGTTCACAACATCTAAGTGCATCCCTGGCCAATAGTATCCGGCATTCATTAGTTTCGCCACGACCATGCGCGGACCAGCGTGAAGACCACAAATACCTTCGTGAACCTCTCTGATTAAGTAGTTCGCGTCCTCAGCATCCACACATCGAAGTAGTGGTTCGAGGAAGGAACGTCGATATAAAACATCATCAAGAATCTGATAATTCAAGGCTTTGTGCTTTATCTTTCTAGCCGCGGTTTTCCCTTCCGGAAGTGCTCCGGATGACAAGTATGCTATAATGGGTGTCATCCAGGATTCCACTCCCGTTTGAATCACTAAAACTTGATGTCGCGGAACAGACGGGCGGTCTAATGTTTCGATGCGGATGTCTTTGGCGAAATGTTCAAAGTTTGTTGAAGCCAATTTACTGAGAGCATCCGCTGATTTATTTTCACTTCTCTTTATATGAATGACTTTTCAAGAAGAGAACTGGAGCATCAAATCCTTCGTTTGTGACACATATGAAGCCATGACGTCATTTTTTTGCTTTGTATGTACCATTAATCTTCCCCGCAATTAACATGGAATCTACCCGATCTTCCAAATGCTTAACCCCCAGCTTCTTGGCAATCCGTAGGCCCGCCAAGAAATCTTCATATTCTGCCTCGTTGTTGGTACTTTTGAAGTCCAACTTTATGGCATATGTAAACTCATGGCACTCGGGATTGACCAATCTGAGGCCAGCGCCACATCCCTCACTGCTGGAATCTCCGTCCGTAAATAAAGACTAAATCTGTCCTGCTTCTGGAGGTGCTTGGGGTTGTTGCTCAATCAGACATTCTTTTTCTTTGTGATGCGGGACTTCTGTCACGAAATCCGCCAGTACCTGCCCCTTGATTGCTGGCCTAGGTTTGTATTCTACTGCGTGTTCGCCTAGTTCGATGGCCCATTTGGCCAGACGCTCAGACAATTCTGGTTTACTGAGAACGTTTTTGAGCTTGTATCCAGTTAAGACAATGATGGGGTGCCCTTGAGAGTACCTGTGGAGGCGTCGGGCAGCATAAACCGCCAAAACAAGTTTTTCAAGCATGGAGTATCTTGTTTCCGGGTCTGACAGTGTTCTGCTGACATAGTAGATTGGCGTTTGAACGTTCTTTCAATATGTCAGAAGAACATCCCCGATGGCAATGTCTGAAGCCGATAAATATAACGTTAAAGGTTCCCCCGCACAGGGTGCTGTTAACGTAGGGAGTTCCATCAAACATTTTTTAATCTCCAAGAAAGCTTGTTCCGCCTCCGCAGTCCATTTAAACTGTGTTTTCTTAAGGCAATTTCTTAAAGTTGAAATGAAAGGATGGGACTTAGCTGCATGGTTTGCTAAAAAACGATTCAGAGCAACCAGTTGACCATTTAGTGTTTGTACTTCCTTGAGGGATGATGGGGAAGGCATGCGGGCTATACCTTGAACTTTATCTGGATTAGCTTTGAAGCCCGCATCCGTGACAATCACTCCCAAAAACTTTCCTTCTTCCACTCCGAATGAGCACTTGGCTGGATTCAACTTCATGTTAATACTTCTCAAGGTTTCAAAAGTCTCTTCAATATCTCTCAACATCTGATCTTCCTCAACACTTTTGATTACGAGATCATCCATATACACCTCTAAATTCCGACCGATTTGACTTTTAAATTCTATGTCCATCAATCGTTGATACGTGGCTCCCGCATTTTTCAGTCCGAAAGGCATCATTTTGTAACAAAAGGTGCCTTGATCGGTACGAAATGCTGTTTTGTCCTCATCGCCCGCCGCCATGCGGATCTGATGGTAGCCTTTGTATGCGTCCAGGAAGCACTTAAATTTGAATGGTGCCACAGCATCAACCTTGAGATCTATTTCAGGTAAAGGATAACAATCTTTGGGACATGCCTTGTTTAGGTCCTTGAAATCTATACACATTCGCCATGTCCCGTTACTTTTGGGGACGATAACTGGGTTGGCGACCCAAGTTTGATAACGAATTGGACGAATGATCCCAGCTTATAAGAAGTCATGGACTTGGTCGTTCATTGCTTTTGTTTGTTCCGGACCTATCTTACGTTGTTTTTGAACAATTGGCGTAAACAACGGGTTTACCCTTAATTTGTGTTCCGCGATGTTCCGCGGGACGCTAGTCATATCCGCGAGTGGCCATGCGAACACATCAATATTTTTTGATAATAACTGTTTCAAAAAAGTCTGCACTATCTCAGAGATAGCAGGTCCTATTGTTACAGTTTGATCAGGAAACTCTTTGTTCAAAACCCATTTTTCCGGTTCAGTCCTCAGAGACTGTTTGGGAATCTTGCTAGGTTTCGAGCTCTCGGTTGCAAAGCAATGCTGGTTAACATGAATTATTGCGATGCCAGTACAAGTTGGAACTCCTACTGTACCGTGTGCCGTGGACGGATGAGCATTGAAATCACCAATCGCTTCTAGCCCAAGAATAATGTCATGTTTTGATGTTGCTGGCAAAACCAGAAACTCGACCTCCTCGGTCCGAGAATGAATTCCGTCGCTCAGGGTAACTGGGAATGAAATTACACCCCGTGAGTGCATTATCTCCCCTCCAACCCCCGATACTGGAGCGTGGATAGGTTTCAATCTTTCTTTATCTTATTCGTCAAGCTGATCGAAGCATTGTTCATACATGATGTCCGATGTGCTGCCGGTGTCGAAGAAGACGTAGTGAGAACGATAATGCCCGAAGAGAGCAGTGATGATCAGGGGATTCTTACTGTTCGGGCCCCCTTTAATTCGAGGGAAGATCACTGGCTCATTCTTCCATTCCTTATCATCAGACTTTTTCCTCTTTTTCTCTGTGTTGTATCCGCCTTGTATCATATGGACATTCAAATCTTTGATTTGTTTTTTACTCGGACCCTGACTGTCCTGAATGGGAGCTTTACCATTATCGGGTTTCTTGTTTTTCACTAAGTGCTTGAGTTTTCCAGACTTCACCGCTGCCTCAATTTCATTTTTTAATGTTCTACACTCATTCATTATGACCGATGTCATCATGGTACGAACAATGTTTCTTGGCATCTAAGAATGATCTTCTTGTCAGTGGCTGAGGCTTTCTGAAAATTATATTTTCTGTTGTAAGAATCTCAGCGGGAGTATTTGAAAGAGGAGTCCAATTGTTGGGACCTCGGTTTGAAGGTCCCGCTTTGTTCTTGTTGCCTATGAGGGATCTTGCATCAAATGGTTTTGACACTTCCGAACATGGCCGAATCCTTGACCAGATAGGGCCTTTCGCCTGTCTATTAGGTCTCGGATTCTGAAATTCAACTTTAAATATTTTCTTCGGGTTACCATTCCTCAATGTTTTCTCAGTGTTAGCTTACACCTTTCCTGCAGTCATAAGGTCGTCCCACTCTTTTGGCATTCCATCTCTGCCCGTAAGTGTGCGGACTAAATCAACGCATTTGACGTTTTTGAGGAAGACACCGCGAAGCATGTCTTTACTGATTCCGCCGATGTTCAAGCTTTCGTCGTTGAACCTGGTGATAAAATCTTCTATGGACTCGTTATCGCGGCGGACAACATCTAAAATTTCTGATTGGTCTCGCGTATGTTTCTTCTGCTGGCTGAACTGCTGAGAGAATTTTTTCACCAGATTGTCCCAACTAGAAATTTCACCATCGGGTAACTTTTCAAACCATTCTCTTGATGCCCCTGTTAGTGTCAACGCGAACATATGACACCAATAAGGGAGCGTCCAACCACTGACACCACCTACTGCCACAAATTTCTGGAGATGATCACTTGGATTAGTCATACCATTGTATTTGCCTACTGATGTAGGTATTTTGGCATTAACAGGAAAGGGTGCTCTGGCAATACTTGCTATGAACTTTGATTTCTCGACGAAAGCCGCGGGGCGATATGGTTTGGTAAAGTCTCGTTCAGTATTGCTATGGTACTCGGTGTGGCGGACTATGTCATGCGGGCGGCTGCTTTTTGCCTGAGAACTCATCCTACTGTCACCGGTATACATACTGTAATCTCCCGGGTGGTAGGATGAATCATAACTATCAAACTCTTCCAAGTAAGATGGCATCCGCATATTTATACGAGGACGAGGGCGCAACCTCGGTAATTCACCAAACTCTGGTTCCGTCAATTGGCTGTAACGAAGCTGACTTCCTCTTACTGTTGGTGGAGGAGAAGGGGATCTCCTGAGAGATTCTTCATAATTCAAAGTGCGGGCATGAAATCGTTCATCACGTTTTCTGCGCTCATATTCAGCCAATAAACTTTGTTGTTGCACATGAAGCCACTCCTCAGGAGTTAAATGTTCTCTAGATCTGGAATTACGTTGATGAGATCTCGTCACGTCAGAGTCACCTGAATCATCTTCCAGATCCAACACTGACCGCTTTCGGCGAGTTTCTTCCGTAATCCGTCTGAGGTTACCCAGATTTGAACCTTCTGGTGCCGAGCCACGTCCCGTATCTGTGGGAGTGGGACCGGTTGGTGTTGTAACATTCTCTAGGGTAAAACCCCCAGGTGTTACATTGGTGATTCTTGACCCCGGAGTTGTGACACGCTCAAGAGTACGGCCACTTGGAGTCGTAATACGTGCAAAAACACTAAGACCCGGAGGTGCTTCCGTGTTAGTTACACGTGAATCAGGTGCAGGGGTTCCCGTCGGCCCTTCAGGAAGTTTACTCATATCAAACGAACCAAAAAACCAACGAAAACTATTGATGTTCTAACACAAAACACGGATGGCGCCAATGAAGAAACACGGATCCGTTCCCCGGGTATGGGTCCTAGATCCAGTGTGTCCACAGGGTACAATACGGTAAGTATTAACACGATATGAGTAAGGCTTCCTAAAGTCCAATGACCGGAACCTGCAAAACAAACACCGTGAGTCTCATTACAGGAAGGACAAGAGGGGGGGTCTTCCTGTAATCACCCTCCGGCGTGAGAATCAGTAACGTTCGTAAACGGAGAAAGTACTAAAATGTAAAGACTAAGTGTAGTCAGAATGTATGTGAGTGAATGAATACCTCATGCCATTTGACAAGGTATTTATAGCCGAAGGATGATGGAAGATGATTGGGGCAGCTGTCCTCTTCTAAAAGACCTTTGATAACCGCCTAGATACGTGTCCTCTTGCGATAGGTTGAGCTATACGTCTCATGTGCATGGGCGTAACAACCTGGACGCGTGTCGCCAAATGATAGGACGAATCGCACCCTGGCCATGTGCACGGTTATAACAACCTGGCCAGTTGTCCTTTGTTCATTGGCTAATATGTCACGTATTCCCCAAGTAAGAATCATGAGCCTTCTTTTAGAGAGTACTAGAGTGGTGACAGTTGTCCCGCTGGCATTGTCCTCTAGTTGTTTTATGCGGATAGATGTCTTGTCCTGCGGATGACTTTTGAGGATGCCCGGATGTTTCCGTGTATGTTATGAGGACGTTCCTCCTCTATCGTGATATGCGGGTGATCCATATGTCCCGCGGGTGGCTTATAAGAACATTATCTGTGACCCGCGGGTGGTACTTAATGGTATTTTGATCTTTTTGGTACCCTAACTCTACACATCTCATTTCCTTCGTGCTCCCATACGCGAACTCCAACCCAGTTCGATCAACCTGCTTGTTTCACCCTAGATCACCCAGCAACTAGCTAACTCGCAACAACCCACAAGAACATGCAAGGGAGCGACTTCAACGCCCCACACCCCTAATAAATTGCATTTATTTCATTCAATACACACAATATTAAAAGAAATTAGATGAGAGTATAAAAATAACAAAAACGTAAGCGGTTTATGTGGTTAGCACGAAATATAAATGAAAATATTTTTTACGGCGTTATTCATTTATTGTTAAATTTTTATATATATTTCACCTTATTTCTTAAACTCTCAGTTGTAGATGACCTCTTGATATTTTTCAAATTAGCAAGTTAAACCAAGATTTTTTTTTTGTGGAACGGTGGTATATATTAAAAAAACTTCTAGCAAGAAGCTAAGATGATTTTAACACAAGTCATTTGTATCGGGTATAAAACGGATGAATATTATAACTAGTTTAAGACATGGTGCTGACAGAACTTAAACTTGAGAAGATCTAGCCTGCCTAAAGTAGGACTGTGTTTCCAACATATTTCTCTTTTTTTTTTCTTTAATCTTGAAGAATCATGTCAAGTACAACAACTGTAATCTATTCTAGTTGTTCTGAATATTACAACTACGTATTAAACAATAAACAAAAGGAATCTGATTTTCATAGCTAATATATTAAGAATTGAGAAAATATTATATATAGTCCAGGATCCACTTGTTTCCAAAACTTTGACTCAATTTTTGTTCTTTGCAAAAACCACTTATATTATTAATCGATCACCAAGGGCTTGTGGGTGCATTTCGACGCTCTAAGAACGATCTTGAGTCTTTTAAAATAGCGAGAGTTTGTCATTAATAGGTTCTAGAAATCTAACAGCGAACACACCAACAAATATTTGTTAAAATATCCGGCTTCTTCTCGGCAAATTAAGTTATAGTTTACGCTACTACAAAAATGTTAAATTTGACATTGCAGTTAACCATGTAGATTAGTTGTTAAATAGCTTATCATTGTTTAATTAATACATGTACGGCTATCAACGTATATATTCTTTTATTTCAACATGCATGTCAGCATGTCCTCTATTTATTATACAACTTGTTTATGTTGAACGAGCACCTAATAATTAACAGAATTGTTTATGTTAATTAGTTAAATTGGTGTGACTTTATTTTTAATTAACATTTACTTGTTCTTTAACGCGGGTTTACTACACAATTGACAACTGCTGATCACTTGGCCCTTCTATAAATAGCAACATAATAGTTATAACTTAATATATCTCACAACAATAAAAAGAAAGAGAAAGAAAATGGCGTTCCTCATGACCATCAAATCAACATGCTTGCTCCTGATCATAATTACTCTGGCTTTTTCCAGCTCCTATCGGTGAGTTTCTTGATTCTAATGTGTACACGCGTTTATTAAATATTTAAAACTATATATGTTATATTAGAGGCCAGGCCGGGTTGTTTTGGTTCATAACCGATTAACCCGGCCTTAGGGGTGGCTAAAACTTAGTTGATATTCTTCTTCTTTGTGAAACGTCCAGCGTGTGAACCGTGAGTGTTTTATTTTATGCAGGGTTGAATCAAGTATATTTTCTAAGACAATCTTTAGAAGCTTCAGCCAAAACGTAGACGGCATAGGTTCTGCTTCTAAAAGTGTTGCTTCCGCTGGAAACGAAAAGGCTTTGCAGCGTGCTTCCGCAAATATCAGGATCAAGAGGATAGGAAGTGAAGTGGATGCAGGATGGTCCTTCCTATTACTTTGAACTCAGTAACCGTTGTCAAGAGTATGCAACAACTATATCTGATTACTAGTGCACTCCACAACCTTTAAATGTAGTTTGTGCTGGGAAATGCGTATTCAAAGTTACAAAGATCGCAAATAATATTAAAGAAAGTCCAACATCATGCAAATACGATAGTTGCGTCGTTCAATAGAAACTAATTAAGAAGCCAACTGCAAAGCAACTCGATCTATCTCACCGGAATCTGCAAATTCGTGGGTCATTAGAATATATCATTCATACGTTTATCATTTATTGTTTTTACTCTCATCATGTAATTTCTTTTATTGTTTCTGGCCTAATTTCCAAACTAAATAATAAATATTTTATTGTTTTGTATGTCTTCTTTTGTTTGTCGACAACTGTGATTTAATTAATATTTCAAAAAGTACGTCCTACTACTCCTGGTACAGGGACGGATCTATGGGAGGGTGGTCCGTTGACCCTCCGGCCAGACAAATTCAAAGTTTACCAGAGTACTCAGCCAAAAAGGTTTTTTTATAGTTGACCCTCTTGATTGTCTTCAAAAAACATTAAGGTTAAAAGAATACAAGAAATGAAGGAAGAAGGTTTCCGGCAGATGTCCAATGGACTGTTAAAATTGCAGAGTAAACAAAGAAGAAGACATAGTGTATTAACCTTTATTAGATTAAAGGCTTTAAATATTACTATGGGCTTTTTAAAAAGTTGAGCTTGGCCCACCTGTCCAAATTAAAAACCTATTTTTCTATTTGATGTATTTTATATTTTCAAGAAAGTCACAATTAAGTGATTATCAAGTTTCTTCATAAATACGTGGACAAAGGTCCAGCTTTCTACAATCACAAAAATTAAGTTTATTTTATTTTAGTAATTTTCTTGATTATTAATTGTTATTATTATTTTAATAGTTAATAAGTAAGTTTAATTGAAGGGAGTATGGTTGTTTTGCCATATATGATGTTACATTCAATTAGATACATATTTCACATAATTCTTGTTATAATTTTCTATTAATTTTATGTTTAAAAATGCACACGCAGACATATTTAGGTAAACAACCCAAATAAAGTATCACAAATTCATCAAATTCGTTAAATTCTAATGAAAATAATGATAAAAGAAGCCTAGAGGAAATTGAGTGGGTCTGAAAATGAAAACATTCTGTTATTTTGAGAAAAATGTTTTTGTAAGTGTTGAAAAAGAAGCAGTTTACAAAGCTTTCAAGCTATGGGGTCTCGTAGATACAATTATCAGTCGCTAAGTCAATTGGTAAAAGACAGTGATTGATGTGCTTTAACGGTAAAAAAACCATTTATGCTACGACCCCTCGATTAAAATGTTCTGGTTCCGTCACTGTCCTGGTATGTATTATAAAACATGCATGTGACAGTTTCAGTTAGCAAAGGGGTACGTAGCTACTGTTGATTCCATACAAGTCAAAATGATTAAATTAAGGTAATGGTTATTCATACACCCTTTTTGGTTATTCACACATCCTTTTAATACACATTTAAACCCTATATACAAGGGTGTATGGATAACACATCCCTAAATTAATTTGTTCCTAAATTAATTTGTTGAAAATTAGTAGCTGTGTTGACTCTACATTCCAATCCCTATTAACTAAGTAATAGGATTTTTCCTTTCTTGATTTTAATGTAATTTGATAATATGAATTTAGGAATTCATTAGTATGCATATTTGGGGACTCTGCATGTATTTAATCTCCATATGTTTAAATAATTATATGCATGGTAAGTATGTAGCGGTTTTTCAAACCAAGAACATCAAAAGGTAAAAGTGTTTTTTAGTGAAATTATAAGGATGTCGATGAATATTTGAATATAAATATTCTAACCAAGCTACTTAACTGTTTTACTAAAGTAATCCACATACACCATTCAATCTCCATCCACCCTCACAATCACTCGAGCTTCAGCTCATTTCCATTGGGTTTCCATATATCCTGATTTTCGGTGTATACCGGAACGGTTCTTGAAACGCCCAGATCAGACATGTAGATCCCGAACATCCGGATCTACATGAACTTCTTTGTTAGAAGAAGGTGAACCAGGGAATTTTGATGAAGCAAAATCCAAACCTTAGTTGGTAAAGGCTATGCAATCGAAACTCGAATCCATTAAATGAAAAGAAACATGGAAGTTGACCGAGTTACCGAGAGGGGCTAAAGCTATCGGATTGAAGTGTGATTTCATGGTGAGAAGACACGCAGGTGGTTCGATTAATAAATATAAAGCAAGACTCATGATAAAGGGTTGCGTACAACAACCCGGAGTCAATTTTGACAAGGTCTTTGCTCCATTGGCGAGACATGAAACCGTACGTATGCTCATTGCCATTCAAGCTACTAAAGGATGGCAATTACATCATTTGGATGTTAAGTTGGCATTTTTACATTGGGAGTTACAGGAGAGGTCTTTGTTTTTCAAACATATGGGTTTTTAATCCCGTGAAGGAAAACAAGATCTACAAGCTAACCAAAGACTTTATACGGTATGAGACAAGCACCCTATGCATGGATACCAAACTTGATGGTATTTTAGCAGGCTTGAAATTTGTGAGGTGCTCGAAAGCACAAACGGTGTATCGGAGATTGATTGGAACCGATGTTATTATTGTCGGCATGTATGTCGATGATTTGGTCGTAACGATCGCATTAATCATTTCAAACTTGCGATGTCCAAGAATTTGAAATGTCTGATTTGGGAATGCTCACTTATTATTTCGGAATCGAAGTCTCATAGTTTAAGAATGAGATTCAAATCCATCAAAGTGCTTATGCTCGACGGCTATTGAAAGAAGCCGGGATGGAAGAATGTTATCCAAAAAGTGTACCAATGGATCCTAATGTGAAATTGTCTAATGCCGAGGATGATGTTGATGCAGATGCAACGGAGTACCGAAAGTTAGTTGGGTGTCTTCATTACTTGCTAAACACTTGACCTGATTTGGCGTTTTCGGTTGGCATTGTTAGTAGATATATTGGAAACTCCAAAGAAGTCTCACTTGGAAGCAATATAACAAATTCTTCAGTTTATTCAAGGAACTGTTGGTAGGGGTGTTCAAAACTATCCGAATCCGAATTATCCGACTATCCGTATCCGAACTATCCGAAAATTCGGATTCGGATTCGGATAGTAGTTTTCTGATTTTTCGGATATCCGAATTATCCGGTATTTTATACATAATAATTTTTAATTTTATTTTATATTATTATATTATACACAAACCCTAATATACAATTTATACATCGCGCCTCTCTATCTCTCTCTCTCTCACTACAATCTGCTGCGTCGCTCCCTCTCTCTCACTAAAACCAGATCCGTCTCTCCGGCCACCTTCTCTGGCCATCTCGTCCCGTCGCCTTCCCGTCTCCCATAATCCCGTCGCCATCCCGTCTCAAGAACCAACAGTCACCGTCCAATCGTCCATCATCCATCATCTACAACTCACTCACCATCAGATCCATCACAGATCCACGTCTCCGTCCATTTATTGTTCGACATCAAGTGGATGATGTATGGCTTTTATTAGTAAAACAAGGTGTTTTTTTTAAATTTACTTTCTGAGTGGATGATGTATGGCTTTTACTAGTAAAACAGTGCATTGCTTTAGTGAGCAACAAGAAATCGGGGCTCCCCCATAATTGAACACGTGATAGTGCTTCTTCCGTCACCTTCATCAATGTTATGGCTACTATCACTATATCCAATCAACTCCTTTAATCCACCTGTTTATACATGATCCCCATCCAACAGTTAGGGCTGTTCATAACCGGATATCCAAAAATTTCGGATATCCGAACTTCGGATATCCGAAATTTCGGATTCGGATTCGGAAAGTGATTTTCACTATCTTAAAGGTTCGGATATCCGGTTTCGGATATCCGAAATTTCGGATATCCGGTTATGAACAGCCCTAACTGTTGGATGGGGATCAAGTATAAACAGGTGGATTAAAGGAGTAGATTGGATATAGTGATAGTAGCCATAACATTGATGAAGGTGACGGAAGAAGCACTATCACGTGTTCAATTATGGGGGAGCCCCGATTTCTTGTTGCTCACTAAAGCAATGCACTGTAGTGCTTTCATCATGTGTAACACCCGTTAATTTCCTTCTCGTTATCCCGGTCCATTAAAGTATTTAGCTTTCCTCTTAAATGCCATATTCTTTAAGTAGGAGGGCCATGGTGTAACTTTGATATTATATCATACAGAAGAGATGATTCAGGTTGAATCATTCAACCACTCTTGCACTCACCGTGTTCTCCCAACTACTCATCTTACCTTTTTCCTCCTTTAGCCGACCAAGACATCAAGAGCAGCTCACCATTATTGAACTACGCATCCACTCATCATGTTCCCCACATGCTTCACTTTTTTTTTCTCTCTTAAATTGAACGGCCAGCAAAGATGTAGCTCACCCCTGCAATCATCTTGTTTACAGCCAGGGTTTGGGCATAAAACTTCTATTGAAGGTGAGTTATATGTTTCCCTAGGTCTATTACACCATAATCCATCTTTATGTCTCACGTATTGATCATAAACTGCTTGTTTTAGTCTTACCGGGTGGCTGTCCGTTCAATCAGTTTCGGGACTGAAGTAATTGAGGCCTTTACTCCATAATCTTCCTAGGTATGGCTAGTGTATCATTCTTTAAGATTATGTCTTTTGGTGTTCGTTTGACTGGTCAACTAATTGTAATTGAAAACTAGTATTCGGTTGACTAGTTTGTGATTTGTGATGACTAACGCATTAATAGGAAGAAATCAAAAACCAATTCGAATATTATAGCCTCGGTACAAATTGTTGACTGTAAGAAATTGATCTTAAAAGTGATGGGGAGGAATTGGTTGTCGGTTAATCAAACGGGTCAGTACAACGTTAATCCACGTTTATTGAATAGTTGGTACTTTGTACTTAAGAGTTACCGACCCATTTGACTCGTGTAGCATCGTGTGGAATTTTTGACTGTGAATTCATCATATTGAGTTCACATGGGGCTGAGTTGGATGTTAATAGCCTAACCGACCCTTAAACGCGTGTGTTAGTATCACATAGTGCTTCCCGGGGCAAATTGGGAATTCTTTGTTCCCGGGAGTATCTACGAGTCGGGTGGGTATAAGCAAGGCCGGGGAGATGTTATGAATGAGATTGATGAGGTCGAGGCCTTAGGTACTCTAACCGTGTTAGAACGTCCCGTAGGATAAACGAGTCCTTTCGGTGTTGTTAGTAATGATTGTTTATAAACCGACAGGCGTTTGAGTTGTGGGGATACTTAGGGATTCTCTAGCTCGTGGTGAATTTGTGCTTTGTTTCAGGTGAGTTCATGATGCCCTTTTTACTCTTTTTAAGTTTTGGGCTAGCATGTACACTTAAACGCTTTTGCTTGAAGAACCGTTTAAATTATTTTGCATAGGCTTATTTATATAGGATAGGCCTTGAGATGATAATATTGGATGATTTATGGATGTGTATGTATATATATATATATTATTGAATGGCTATTATTTGGCGAATTTTGTAGTCGTTATCGACTACGGATGTTACGTATGCCTACTTCGTGTTTGCACGCGTTGGTGGAATGTTACGTGTTGGGGTTGTACGTTTTCTCAGCCCTGAATGTTATTATTGAATGTTATATATATATATATATATATATATATATATATATATATATATATATATATATGTATATATATATAGGAAAGCATGTATAGAGATGCTTATATATAAGAATGATTACCTTTTATTATTGTCGATATGATTTTTCTGCAGGGGCTACCGTAGCTTACGGTAGGCACCGTAGTATACTGTGGCTTCTGAGGAATGAAAATCTATTATTATTAAAGATGTTATTTATTTAAACTTGAACTCACTCAGCTTAAGCTGACTTTGTGTACATATTAGTGTGAGTTTTAGGTTAAAAGGAGGATGCTTGCCGCTTGGACGTGCTCGAGACTACTCGGTCAGTTGAAGGCATACTTAGTCGGAAGTTTCAATAAAATTAAGCATTTTCTTTTAATGTTTTATTAAATACATTTCAATTTGATTTTGGGAATTTGTTTTAATAATTTTCCGCTGAACCTATACTCTGAATTATTATTTTAATGGAACGAGCTGTTTAAGTTTACGTATTTTTGTAAATATCGTGTATAAGTACCAAATGTGGGACCACTGGGAATCGGGGTCTTAGAAGTTGGTATCAGATCCATGGTTCGAGGGATCCGAGCATCCCCGAATGCTTGGACTCGAACTGTAAGGGAAAAGACTAGTATGCCAACCTCGAGTAGCTGCACGCCAAGAGGTAACTTTAATTGTTTAGTCATTCCTTGAATTTTTAAAGTTTCCAGAATATGATTAATTGTTTAAGTGTTAGATGGGATGCTAATATGGTTAGGAGCAGGGGTGCTCAGGACGGGCCGGTGAAGTAAACGATTAATAACACTTGATCAACGTTATTAGCAGTCTACCTTTACCTTCCATGTCCTAAATACTACTTGTGTCTGACTATGTTAGGGTCCTATCTTTGTATGGATAGGATAAGGCTAACTCTCATGGCGTTAGCGTTAAAGTTCATTAACCGTGTTACAATTCTGTATTTGTAGGGATAAGACATGGTTATTAATCGTGCAACTAAGAGAGGACGTCCTAGTGTTCGTGGTCGTGGTCGTGGTCGTAAGCTACGTGCCGAGGCCGAGAGAGGTGATCCAGCCCCGCAACAGGAAGAAACCCCTATCCATGAGTAAGAGGGTAACCCCGCCCTAGATCCTTCTATGCGCGCGGCTATCGCGGATGAGGTTTACCAAGTTCTCCATAGCGCCATTCCCGAAATCGTTACTGAGGCTATCAGGGCCATGGAAAAATCACTGCTGGGTAAGAGTTCGGATAAGGAAGGGATGGGTAAGGAGATGCCATCCGGGGAGGAAGAGGTGTTTGTGCCGAGTGAGGATGAAGACGAGGTCCGCACCTTTAGTGTATCTACCCGAGGTTGTTCGTATGGAGATTTTAAGAAGTGTGACCCTCCTTTCTTCGACGGTCCTAAGGATGCGTTGGCAGCACATCAGTGGGTGAGAGAAATGGAGGTCGTATTGAGGGTTAGTAAGTGTAAGGGGGAGGACATGGTGACCTTCACGATGCCTCGTTTCGTTCTGAAGCGCTATGTTGGTGGGATAATCTGGTGCAGGCTATGGGTGATCGTTCTATTAGGAGGATGACTTGGGTTGAGTTGAAGAAGTTGGTTCTTGATCAGTTTTGTCCTCCATATGAATTGGATAAGATTGAACAAGATTTCTTGACCTTGGAGGCTGGCAGTATGACGCATTGGGAGTACACCACGAAGTTTAATAAGATGGCTCGCTTATGTCCCGATTTGGTTATTCCTGAAGCCAATAGGATTAAAAAGTATGTGAAGGGTCTTTCGGCGGATATTCGAAGGGGTGTGATGACCACCAGCATGAACTCGTTTCATTCAGTGGTTACCCTAGCCGGCACGTTATACGATCAAAGGGAGAAGTTACCGCCAACCGAGACTAGGAAGAAGTGGAATTCAAATTCGTACGGTAAACGGCCCGTGGGAAACAACTTTAATTCGGCCGAGAAGAGGGTTAAGATTGAGAATCCAGATTTTAAGAAGGATGTGGCGTTTGTAAAATGCAAGAAGTGCGGGAAACAACACAAAGGGGAATGTAAGCATGGGTCTAGTTCCTGTTTTCGTTGTGATAAGGTTGGACACCCCCATTTCGAGTGTCCAACGTTGACTTGTTTCCGCTGTAAGGGAGCTGGCCACTTGTCATCAAACTGCCCTACTATCAAGACTGGGGGGCCGACCCGGGAACTTCCTCGAGGGGGAAATTGGAAGAAAAGCCAAAGGTCAGGGCGAGGGCCTTCAATATCACCAAGAAAGAGGCAAAGGATGATGCGGACGTTGTTTCAGGTACTTTTCCCAATACGTCATTATAATTTACCGTTTTGAATTTTTTTTCCTTTGGAAACGTTTGTGTGTTCAAGTAGCTAAGTAAGTAGTGTAATATTATACCAGGTACCTATTTACTTGATGAAATACAGGCAACTATTTTATTTGATTCGGGTGCCAGTAGAAGTTTTGTGTCTACCACTTTCTGTTCCTTGTTGAATAAATTACCCGAGCTCGTAGTTGATGTGTTTGATGTTGAGGTCGCCGTAGGAAAGTCTGTATCCGTGTCTAGGGCTATTCAGGGTTGTACCATCAAGTTGTCTGGGTATAGATTTCCGGTGCGACTATACTTGATGCCGCTTGGCTATTTCGATGTGGTGCTTGGGATGGACTGGCTCGCGAGTGTTGATGCTCAGATCATTTGTGGTCAGACACTTGTACGTATAAAGGCCCCGGATGGGACCCAAATTATGGTCTTCGGTGATCGGAATGGTGCAACTCCACCTATCATATCCATGCTTAAGGCGAGAAAATTGATGCAACGGGGTGCGGATCATATCTGGCGTATGATATAAACGTGAAAACCGAGGATGCTACTGTCGGTGATGTTCCTGTTGTTCGGGATTTCCCGGATATTTTTCCTGATGATTTGTCAGATATGCCGTCGGATCGCGAAGTCGAGTTCCGAATAGACCTTGTTCCAAGTGCAAGACCTGTTGCTCGAGCCCCTTACCGTCTAGCACCAAATGAAATGAAAGAACTTATGACTCAATTGGAAGACTTGCTTGACAAGGGCTTCATTCGACCGAGCATCTCACCTTGGGGTGCCCCAGTCTTTTTCGTCAAAAAGAAAGACGGTAACATGCGGATGTGCATTAACTACCATGAATTGAATAAACTTACTGTGAAAAATCGATAACCTCTACCAAGGATCGACGACTTATTTGATCAGCTCCAAGGAGCTAGTTGGTTTTCAAAAATAGACCTTAGGTTCGGGTATCACCAGTTGAAAATTCGTGAGGACGATATCCCTAAGACTGCCTTCCGCACTCGTTATGGGCATTATGAATTTCTCGTGATGCCTTTCGGTTTGACTAATGCACCGGCTGCGTTCATGGATCTTATGAACCGGGTGTGTAGGCCGATGCTTGATCGTTCTGTTATTGTGTTCATCGATGAAATTCTTGTGTATTCCAAAAGTGAGTCCGATCACGCTGGTCATCTCACGGAAGTTTTGGAAGCTTTGCGAAAGAATAAATTGTACGCGAAATTTTCTAAGTGTTCTTTTTGGCTACGCGAGGTTCAATTCTTGGGTCATGTCATTAACTCGAGCAGTATTCTGGTCGACCCTGCAAAGGTGGAAGCCGTGAACGAATGGGAACCTCCTAAGTCTGCGTCTGAAATTCGTAGTTTTCTGGAATTGGCGGGGTATTACCGTCGCTTCATTCCCGACTTCTCAAAAATCGCTTCGTCGTTAACCAAGTTGACTAAGAAAAATGTTAAGTTTGTGTGGGGTCCTAAGCAGGAGGAGGCTTTCCTTGAATTAAAGGACAAGTTGACGCATGCTCTGATTTTAGCTCTACCCGATGGCACCGAGGATCTGGTTGTTTATTCTGACGCCTCTTATCAGGGGCTTGGATGTGTTCTGATGCAATGGAGTCGAGTCATAGCTTATGCCTCACGGCAGTTAAAGCCTCATGAGGCAAATTATCATACTCAAAATTTGGAACTGGCGGCGGTTGTGTTCGCGCTTAAGTTATGGAGACATTATTTGTATGGTGTTCCTTGTACTATCTATACCGATCATAAGAGCTTAAAGTATTTCTTCGAACAAAAGGAACTGAATATGTGTCAGCATCAGTGGTTAGAATTGATTAAGGACTATGATCTGGAGATTATGTACCACCCTGGCAAGGCTAACTTGGTAGCCGACTCGTTGAGCCAGAAGAAGAGACCGAATCCTATTCGTGTGTCTTACCAGCTTATCCTCAGACCCGGTATTTTAAAACAGATAGCCAATGTTCAGAACGAGGCCTTACAGGTGGAATGGATTATGTCAAAACGTATTTGGGGTCAGGAGAAATTTTTAGAAAACGTCGGTGACAGGGTGAAGTTTAAGGACGGTCGTTTATGGGTACCCAAGCATGGAGGATTCAGGAGCCAGATATTGGATGAAGCACATAAGTCGCACTATTCCATTCATCCAGGCGTGACCAAGATGTACCAAGACCTGAAGAAGAATTTCTGGTGGCCCGCGATGAAGTATGAGGTGGCTCAGTACGTGAGTAAGTGTTTGACGTGTCTACAAGTTAAGGCTGAACACCAGAAGCCTTTCGGGAAGCTACAACCCCTAGAAATACCTGAGTGGAAGTGGGAGCATCTTACGATGGACTTTGTGACTAAGTTGCCTCATACTCCTAAAGGAAGATATGACACAATTTGGGTAATCGTGGATAGATTGACTAAGAGCGCTCACTTCTTGACAATTAGAGAAACTTTTAATTCTGAGCAGCTGGTCGATGTGTTCATTCGTGAGATCATTTCTAGGCACGGAGTGCCCGTATCTATTGTTTTGGATAGGGATACGCGTTTTACCTCCCGATTTTGGAAGAAATTCCATGAGGAGATGGGTACCAAACTTCTTATTAGTACCGCTTATCACCCACAGACGGATGGTCAATCCGAGAGGACCATTCAAACTCTAGAAGATATGTTGCGGGCTTGTGTTATCGATTTTGGTGGTAGTTGGGATCGTCACTTACCGTTAGTTGAGTTCTCGTACAATAATAGTTATCACGCTACGATTGGGTTGCCACCGTTTGAGATGTTGTATGGGCGTAGGAGTAGGACTCTGGTCTGTTGGTGCTCCATTGGTCAGAAACAGTTGGGTAGTTTGGAAGTGGTTGAGGCCACGACTAAAAACTCGATAAGATAACGGCTTTTATGAAGGCCGCTCAGGATCGTCAAAAGTCTTATACAGACAAAAGGCGGACACCTATTGAGTTCGAGGTTGGTGACCGTGTTATGTTGAAAGTTTCTCCTTGGAGGGGTATTATTCGTTTTCGTAAAAGGGGAAACTCAGTCCGAGATTCATTGGTCCGTTCCGTATCTTGTCACGAGTTGGTGAGGTAGCGTATAGACTGGATTTACCCGACGAACTCACGGGGATTCATCCTACTTTCCACGTGTCTCATTTGAGGAAATGTTTAACACATGAGGAGGCCCATGTGCCTCTTGATGATATCGAGCTTGATAGTAAGTTAAACTACGTTGAAGAGCCTATCGCTATACTTGACCGTCAGGAAAGACGTTTGAGGAATAAAGTGGTTAGGCAGGTTAAGGTGCAGTGGAAGCACCGTAAGGGTTCCGAGGCTACTTGGGAATCCAAAGATGAGATGATGAAACTGTATCCGCAGTTGTTCCTGTTGCATCGAGATTCGGGGACGAATCCCAATGTAAGGGGGTAGACTTGTAACACCCGTTAATTTCCTTCTCGTTATCCCGGTCCGTTAATTTATTTAGCTTTCCTCTCAAATGCCATATTCTTTAAGTAGGAGGGCCATGGCGTAACTTTGATATTATATCATACATAAGAGATGATTCAGGTTGAATCATTCAACCACTCTTGCACTCACCATGTTCTCCCAACTACTCTTCTTACCTTTTTCCTCCTTTAGCCGACCAAGACATCAAGAGCAGCTCACCATTATTGAACTACTCATCCACTCATCATGTTCCCCACATGCTTCACTTTTTTTTCTCTCTTAAATTGAACGGCCAGCAAAGATGTAGCTCACCCCTGCAATCATCTTGTTTACAGCCAGGGTGTGGGCATAAAACTTCTATCGAATGTGAGTTCTATGTTTCCCTAGGTCTATTACACCATAATCCATCTTTATGTCTCACGTATTGATCATAAACTGCTTGTTTTAGTCTTACCGGGTGGCTGTCCGTTTGAGCAGTTTCGGGACTGAAGTGATTGAGGCCTTTACTCCATAATCTTCCTAGGTATGGCTAGTGTATCATACTTAAGATTATGTCTTTTGGTGTTCGTTTGATTGGTCAACTAATTGTAATTGAAAACTAGTATTCGGTTGACTAGTTTGTGATTTGTGATGACTAACGCATTAATAGGAAGAAATCAACAACCAATTCGAAAATTATAGCCTCGGTACAAATTGTGGACTGTAAGAAATTGATCTTAAAAGTGATGGGGAGGAATTGGTTGTGGGTTAATCAAACGGGTCGGTACAACGTTAATCCACGTTTATTGAATAGTTGGTACTTTGTACTTAAGAGTTACCGACCCATTTGACTCGTGTAGCGTCGTGTGGACTTGTTGACTGTGAATTCATCATATTGGGTCCACATGGAACTGAGTTGGATGTCAATAGCCTAACCGAATCTTAAACGCGCGTGTTAGTATCACATAGTGCTTCCTTGGGCAAATTGGGAATTCTTTGTTCCTGAGAGTATCTAAGAGTCGTGTGGGTATAAGTAAGGCCCGGGAGCTGTTATGAATGAGATTGATGAGGCCGAGGCCTTAGGTACTCGAACCGTGTTAGAACGTCCCGTAGGATAAACGAGTCCTTTCGGTATCGTTAGTAATGATTGTTTATAAACCGACAGGCGTTTGAGTTGTGGGGATACTTAGGAATTCTCTAGCTCGTGGTGAATTCGTGCCTTGTGTCAGGTGAGTTCATGATGCCCTTTTTACTCTTTTTAAGTTTTAGGCTAGCATGTACACTTAAACGCTTTTGCTTGAAGAACCGTTTAAATTATTTTGCATAGGCTTATTTATATAGGATAGGTCTTGAGATGATAATATTAGATGATGTATGGATGTGTATGTATACATATATATTATTGAATGGCCAATATTTGGCGAATTTTGTAGTCGTTATCGACTACGGATGTTACGTATGCCTACTTCGTGTTTGCACGCGTTGGTGGAATGTTACGTGTTGGGGTTGTACGTTTTCTCGGCCCTGAATGTTATTATTGAATTATATATATATATATATATATATATATATATAGGAAAGCATGTATAGAGATGTTTATTTATAAGAATGATTACCTACTATTATTGTCGATATGATTTTTCTGCAGGGGCTACCGTAGCTTACGGTAGCCACCGTAGCATACTGTAGCTTCTGAGGAATGAAAATCTATTATTATTAAAGATGTTATTTATTTAAACTTGAACTCACTCAGCTTAAGCTGACTTTGTGTACATGTTAGTGCGAGTTTCAGGTTAAGAGGAGGATGCTTACCGCTTGGACGTGCTCGAGACTACTCGGTCGGTTGAAGGCATACTTAGTCGGAAGTTTCAATAAAATTAAACATTCTCTTTTAATGTTTTATTAAATACATTTCAATTTGATTTTGGGAATTTGTTTTAATAATTTTCCGCTGAACCTATACCATGAATTATTATTTTAATGGAACGAGCTTTTTAAGTTTACGTATTTTTGTAAATATCGTGTATGAGTACCAACTGTGGGACCACCGGGAGTCGGGGTCTTACATCATGCTAGGCGAAATATATGGCAGCAGTATGGTATGGTAAGGTGAATTGTTGGCGGAATTGACCGGAAGGAAATTTCAAGAAGTGGTTAAAGATTTATACGCTTAAATGCAATGTATTCCGCATAATTGTTTACGTTATTGGTAGACGGTTCTCCGATGGACCTATTAGACTATGTAACCCGTGATTCTTCTAGTAGATAATAAAGATTGATATAAATTATTGTTGTTGAATACATGTGATTAGAATAGCCAATTGTACGTTATCTTAAGTTAAATAAAATAATACAAATGTCTCCGAATATTACAACTACGTATTAAAGAACAAATCTGATTTTCATAGCTAATATATTAAGAATTGAGGAAAATATTTTATATAGTCCAGGATCCACTTGTTTCAAAAACTTTGACTCAATCTTTGTTCTTTGCAAAAACCACTTATATTATTAATCGATCACCAAGGGCTTGTGGGTACATTTCGACGCTCTAAGAACGATCTTGAGTCTTTTAAATTAGCGAGAGTTTGTCATTAATAGGTTCTAGAAATCTGACGGCGGACACACCAACAAATATTTGTTAAAATATCCGGCATCTTCTCGGCAAATTAAGTTACAGTTTAGGGTACTACAAAATTAAATGTTAAATTTGACATTGCAGTTGTTAATATAGCTGAGCATTGTTTAATTAATACATGTACGGCTATCAACGTATTATTTTATTTCGACATGACAACATGTCCTCTATTTATTATACAACTTGTTTGTGTTGAACGAGCACCTAATAATTAACAAAATTGTTTATTATAATTAGTTGAATTGGTGTGACTTTATTTTTAATTAACAATTACTTGCTCTTCAACGTGGGTTTACACAATACAACTGCTGATCACTTGGCCCTTCTATAAATAGCAACGTAAATAGTTATAAGTTAATATATCTCACAACAACAACAAAAGAAAGAAAGAAAGAAAATGGCGTTCCTCATGACCATCAAATCAACATGCTTGCTCTTGATCATAATTACTCTGGCCTTTTCCAGCTCCTGTAGGTGAGTTTCTTGATTCTAATATGTACACGTGTTTATTAAATATTTAAAACTATATATGTTATATTGGAGGCCAGGCCGGGTTGTTTTGGTTCATAACCGATTAACCCGGCCTTAGGGGTGGCTAAAGCTTACTTGATTCTATTTTTCTTTGTTGGTGCATGATGTCAGTAGTTCAGTGTCTAGTGTCTGTAATCGAGTTTGTAATGTTTTGTATTTGATGTAAGCGAAGTTAGCTAACAAGTTCGCTGATATAGGCGAACTTGTTAGACAAGCGAAGTTAGGGACAACTTCGCCTGAACATGCCAGGCGAAGTTGTCGTGATATATATTGATTAGGTTACGGCTTAATCAATAAGAAGTTTTATTATTCGAGTTTACGAGTCAGAGAGTCCTGTAATCAGTGATTGATATCACGTGTTTAAGGTTGCAATATAACGAGTATTTGTTTATTGTAACGTGTGTTCGATTGTGTTAACTCGTATCGTCTTCTACGCTCGTAACGTCTTACGTAGGGATTCCGCACCTACGTAGAACGAGATATCTCGTGTAGATCCGGCTGGGAACCTACAATTGGTATCAGAGCTTTTGCTCGATTGTGTGGTTCGGGATTATCACGCGGGTGTAGAAACCGTTCCGTTCGACTATTCGCGGGACGAGTTTTCTGAGTTTTTGTGTTATACTCACCTCCTACAATCATAAACAACCCATAACACCTTCACAGACCTCGTAAAATCCAGAAATCTAACCTGCATATTCATCGTGTTCATCAGGCGAAGTTGCCGTCACTGTTCGTAGGGTTTCAGCGAAGATATAAGGTTAAGCGAAGTTATCCACAACTTCGCCTACCTTCTCAAGTTCGCCTGTATCAGCGAAGTTACCCACAACTTCGCCTACTTCACAAGTTCGCTTACCTTAAGCGAAGTTATCTACAACTTCGCCAAATCAGGCGAATTTAAAAAGAAAGCGAAGTTCAGAATCAGTGAAGTTCAGACTTAAGCGAAGTTATCCACAACTTCGCCTACAGTACTGTTAAAAATAAATTTTTTATTTTTCGGGTTTCTGTGTGTTTCGTAAAAGATGTCTTCAATCAACATTACGGAACTAGTTAAGATGGAAGTGGAAGCGGGTTCGGCTACAAAGGCACCGAAGATGCTTAAGAAAACCGATTATGTAGCGTGGAAAGATCGTTTTGAACAATATGTCAAGTACCAAGATGCTAAGATGTGGGTATGCATACAAGATGGTTACATTCCACCTACTGCTGAGTATGAGGGTCGTGATCAGATAAAGAAATACAAAGAGATGGAAGAAGAAGAAGAGAAGAAAATGTATGAGGCTGAAAGCAAAGCTCATGCTGCGATTACTATGGCTCTTCCACAAGAGATTCTACACACCTTCAGAAAGTATAAGACTGCTAGAGAGCTTTGGGAAGCTCTTGAAAACCGTTTTGAGGGTACTGTGGGAATTCGTGCTTCAAAGATTAAACTACTTAAAACCCAATTCTCGGTCTTCAAGTACTTGAAGAATGAATCACTTGATGATATCATCACTAGATATTATCATCTGATGACCGAACTCAACAATTATTCAATTGCTTACAAAGAAGATGAAATTGTTGAAAAGCTTCTTGATGCTCTCCCACCGAAATGGGAGATGTACACTGTGTTGATGAGAGAAGACAAAGACTTTGCTGACTATGACCTGGAAACAGCAGTTAACAAGCTACGAACTTTTGAACTAAACATGGTTCGAAAAGAGACACCTACTGATCAGGTTCAAGATCCAGGAATGTATGGTGCAAAGGTTAATACAAGTTCAAGTTCGAAGTCTGATTCGTCTGCTTACTACTTAAAGGGAGAGTCGGGCGCTAACTCAACACATGAAGGTCATGTATCTCTCAACATGAATGGTGATGTATGCTTTGTAGCTGGAGGATCAAATGCTTCTAACCCTCAAGCAACCAAGAGTAGTTTTACCCCAAGTGTTTCGAACAACAACTACTCAAGGATGCCCATGAGTGTTAAATCTGCTGAACAGCAGTTTGCTCTCTATGCATCCTTTATTGCTTCGTATGAAAATTACATTCAGGGCAAGATTGTTGATCCAACAATATTGGAGGAAGACTATGATCAGATCGATGCTGATGATCTGGAAGAGATGGATCTGCAGTGGCAGATGGCGATGATTGTGAGAAGGGTTAAGAGGTTTATGAAGAAGACAAGAAGGAAGTTTGTTGGTGAGAGACCGGGTTTTGACAAGTCAAAGGTGCGCTGTTACAACTGTCAACAGAATGGCCACTTTGCGAAGGAGTGCACGAACGAGAGAGTTGAACGTAGTCAGAACAGGTCGACACACCAGAATGGGGGTGGTAATGATAATAGGGCCATGATTTCCAGACAGAATGGGGAATATAACTGGAATCTGCATGTTGAAGAAGTGTTCGAACAGGCCAATATGGCGAACATCGAAACTGCAGATACTGAGGAAGTGACTGGCGAAAGTGAAGCTTACATGGCAGAGGCTCAAAATGAAGCTTGTATGGCAGATGTGAAAGATCAGCTCACCAAGGTAAGTACTAAACTCCCTTGCACTAAGTGTGAAAATCTGTCTGAACAATTGACAACTATAACTGATCAGTATGTTAGTTTGGATGCTCAATTTAAAACCTTAAAAGAAGAACATCATTTCACTAAAGCTAGAGAAAATAGTTATAAAGTAAAAATAAAAGCTAGTGAAAAAGATATTAGAAGTCTTAAAGCAAATCTAGCTAAAAAAATTAAAGTAATTGATCTGAGCTATGAAGTGTTAGAAGAAAAAACCAAACTAATAGCTGAAAGGGATAAACAGATAGCTGATCACCAGGTGAAAGTGGTGGAACTTAACAGGAAACTTGAGAAATTTAGAAATTCCACCGCTATACTTGATCACCTCGTTAGTGATCAAGGTTCCCCAGTTAAAAGGGGAGGAATTGGATATCATGAAGTTCCGCCACCGTACAATCATAATTACACTTATGTTCCTAGTAATCAGAAATCTGTTGATGTTGATTATAGTCAGACAGTTCCGGTTAAGGTTACTATTAAAGAACCAGAAGTTAGTAAAGGCGAAACAAGTAAGCCTGTTTCAAATGTTAAGATTTCTGCTCCAAGTCCTGTCTCATCAAACTCGGACAAGTCATCTGAGTCGTGTGAGACAAAAGAAAAGGCAGTGTTACCAAAAAGTGGAGAGAAACATAAAACAACTGAAAAGAAATCTCCACTAAACCCGTATGTCCCACCATATGTGAGACAAACGGGCAGTAATACAGCCTCAACATCTAAAACAACTACAGAAAAGAAAGTTGAACACATGAGTTGTTTCAGATGTAATCAATTAGGACACCTAATTGCTGATTGCCCTCTGAAGCAGAGATTCAGAGGCGTGAGGCCTTCAAAAACTGAAAACAGATCTAACAGTAACTATAATAGTGGTAAAACTGAAAACTCATCAAAGTTCAGAAATTGGACTAATTCAAATTTTCAAAGAAAAAGATCTCAGTTTTTCATTGCTAACAACCAAACCATAAGTAATAATTCACTTAATTCTATAAGGTTTGGATGGCCTCATAGTCAATCTCCAAGAAGGTATCCTTTCAGGACGTACAGAAACTATTCTGATACTAACTTTGGACAGCCAAGGTACGGGATGTATCGACCCAAGACCAATAGGTCTTGGGTCCCCAGATTTTAATCATTTGCTTTAATCGTGCAGGAACAGTTGAACAGGGCTGCAAACAATCAACGAGTTGTGGATAGCGGCTGTTCCCGGCACATGACGGGTAACAAGAATTTGTTACACGATTGGAAACTTGTTCAAGGAGGAAGAGTGAGTTTTGCTGGAGAGAGCGGTGGAAGGATTACAGGAATTGGGACGGTGACTAACGGAAAGATGACGTTAGAGAAAGTAAATTTTGTTGAAGAACTGAAGCACAATCTGCTGAGTGTTTCGCAGATTTGTGACAAAGACTACACCGTGCATTTCACCAAGAATGAAGCGATCGTGCTATATCCTGGTTTCAAGATACCAGAGGATTGGATTGTTATGAAGGCTCCAAGAGAAAAGAATACGTATATAATGGACATGAGGTCGACTGAGATGACCACAGAAGAATCGTGTCTTCTGTCGAAAGCAACTGAATCGGAGTCCGAATTATGGCATAGGAGAATGGGGCATATTCATCTTCGAAAAATGAACTACCTTGTCAAGAATGGGCTTGTGCTGGGTGTTCCCTTGAAGAATTTCAACTTTGAAGATCAATGCTTATCGTGCAAAAAGGGAAAGCAACACAAGAAATCCCATCGCACCAAGAAGGTTAACTCAATTGTCAGTACCCTAGACTTACTTCACATGGATCTCTTTGGTCCCGTGAATGCAAAAAGCCTAGGAGGAACATCTTACTGCTTGGTGATCACTGATGATTTCTCTCGATACTCTTGGGTATATTTCCTGAAGTCAGAGGATGAAATGGTTCAGATGGTGATAAATTTGATTACCAAAGTTGAGAACATTATGGGAAAAAGAGTTAAATACATCAAGAGTGACAATGGGACTGAGTTCAAGAACTATCAGATGGAGCTCTTCTGCTTACAGAAAGGAATCGAACATCAGTTCAGCGCCGTATACTCCGCAACAAAATGGAGTGGCTGAGAGGAAGAACAGAAAGTTAATTGAAGGAGCCAGAACCATGCTGGCTGATTCGAAACTTCCTGTGGTGTTCTAGGCTGAAGCTGTTGCAACAGCCTGTTATATCCTTAATCGAGTGTTAACCGTTAAAAGATTAAATAAAACATGTTATGAACTTATGCATGGGAGAAAGCCCAACTTGAGTGGTCTTGAACCATTCGGGTCCCCGTGTTCGATATTAAAGACAAATTCTGAATTTGGTGAAGTAGCCGACGAAGGAATCTTAGTCGGATACGTTGTTGGGACTCCCAACAGACGAGTCTTTAATACATCGACCAGCAAGGTTGAGGTGGTCTGTAACACTGATATCATAAGTTACAAATCACCAAAACCAAGCACGGGACCCGCTATGGTTTTCGACTATGATAGACTTTTCAAATCTTTTAATATACCTTATTTGGATTGTGCAGAAGTAGATGAAAGAATTGCTTCGAAGATGATTTTTGATGAGGAAGACAATTATGTGCAAAGACCGAAGTATGATGAATATCAGCCTTCCTCATCAAATGCTGTCAATACCCCTGCTGCCTCTACTGAAGAGGAATTTATCAATCTGTTTCACTCTCAACAACAATCACCCACTGATGAGCTACCTTCGAACCTGGAAGACAATCTAGATGTCAGTGCGGTTCCGACTACGAGAGTTCACAAAAATCACCCATTGGAGAATGTGATAGGTGATTTGTCCGACGGTGTACAAACAAGACAAAGCTTGAATGAGCACACATGTGTTTATACAAGCATTAAAGATTCAGGCATAATCAACGAATGCTTGTACACCTGCTTCATCAGCCAGATTGAACCAAAGAACTATCAAATGGCTCTCAAGGACAACTCGTGGGTCAAAGCCATGCAAGAAGAATTAGCCCAGTTTAAGAAGATGGAGGTATGGAACTTGGTTGCAAAACCAAAGAATGTGCATGCGATTGGCACAAAATGGGTCTTCAAATGCAAGAGAGATGAGAAAGGGATTATTATCAGGAATAAGGCGAGGCTGGTTGTAAAAGGTTTTAATCAGCAAGAGGGGATTGATTACAATGAGGTGTTTGCTCCTGTGGCAAGATTGGAGGCCATTCGTTTGTTTTTGGCATTTGCTGCACATAAGGAGATGAAGGTTTTTCAGTTGGATGTGAAGAGTGCTTTCCTTAACGGTAAAGTCGATGAGGTTGTGTACGTTGAGCAACCTCCGGGTTTTCCTGACCCAGACTTTCCTGATCACGTATACAAGCTAAGTAAAGCACTGTATGGACTACATCAGGCACTTCGTGCCTGGTACTCAACGTTATCCGAATACTTGCTTGAGAATGGTTTTGAACGGGGAAAGATTGATAGCACTTTGTTCTTCAAAAGAAAATGGAGCGACTTTCTACTGGTGCAAGTCTACGTAGACGACATCATCTTTGCTGCATCAAAAGTCGCCATGTGTCAGGAGTTTGAGGCCGTCATGAAGAAGAGATTTGAAATGAGTGCTATGGGTGAACTAACATTCTTTTTAGGACTGCAGGTTGATCAGAAGAAAGATGGGATGTTCATTCATCAGACTAAGTATGTCCATGATGTTCTCAAACGCTTCAAGATGGAGGACAGCACTCCATATGATACTCCAATCTGCGTCAACCACAAATTGGGTGCTGATTCAGACAACGATGCAGACGTGGACCCAACTCAATATCGGGCAATAATAGGTTCTTTAATGTACTTAACTGCTTCTAGGCCTGATATAATGTTTGCTGTTTGTCTTTGTGCTCGCTTTCAGGCAAACCCAAAGGAATCTCACTTGAAGGGTGCGAAGAGGATTCTACGGTATCTCAAAGGCAAGCCTAAGCTGGGGTTGTGGTACACGAGAGGAGAAGACTTGGAGTTGGTCGCCTACACAGATTCAGATTATGGAGGGTGCAATCAGAGTCGGAAGTCAACTACAGGTGGATGTCAGTTTCTTGGTGGCAGATTAGTGTCATGGCAATGCAAGAAGCAGACCTCAGTCGCGATTTCAACCTGTGAAGCAGAATACATGGCAGCATCTAACTGCTGCTCCCAGGTTCTTTGGATTCAACAACAGTTGCGCGATTACGGTCTGAATTTCACTCATACTCCTATTTGCATTGATAATACTGCTGCTATCTCAGTAACTAACAATCCCGTAAAACACAGTAAAACTAAACATATTGACATCCGTCATCATTTTATACGGGATTGTGCTGAGAAGAAACTGATTGTGCTCGAAAAGGTTGATACGCTAGATAATTTCGCTGACATGTTTACTAAAGCATTTGACAAAACTAGATTTCAAAACCTTGTTGAACTGAATGGGATGATCAATCCCGAGTAACCGTGTTTTTATCTTTATTAAAAAAAAAAAAAAAAAGGTCACTATCGCTTAAAATTATGTCGGTTGCCTCAGTTTGAAGGAAATATCTTCGGATATGTTTGGTCCTCATTTCTACTTGTTGAATATAAGGATAGCCATTAACCAGATGACTGAAAGTGATCGGGGCGGTTTATGATGTGTTTTTATTCTTTCGCTGAAAATTAGTCGATCATACTTAGTTAGAGGGACACATACTCGTATGTGGTCGGTCCAGCTGATCCATTGGATCTTCAGGATAGCCGTTTACCTGAAGACTTTGACTTGATCGGGGCGATAGAAGTTAAAAATTTTTCCGGGAGATGAAATTATTTTTCAAGTCTACTACTTCGTAAGAAGTTCCTTTACTATGTTTAACAGAAAATTGATCCAACCTTGGAAAGTGATAGATATACTGATTCTGTGTGCTTAACTAGTGAAGTTATTAGGCCTAAAAGACTTTAGAACAGTCATTGTATGTCATGGTAGCTTTTTATGGTGCGTAAAAGTAGAAGTGATACTAACTAAATCTACTCGATTTTACGTGGAAACTTCTTAACAATTGTGCATGTCTCCATATATATCTTTCCGAATGATAGGCAGAAAAGCGATTACCCAGTCATACACGAGCCCATGAGTGTTCTGATTCCCGTGAAGATAGCGTGTCAAGAAACTGCAGTGATCCAGATTCGGGACTTGCAGTAGTTTATCTGAAGTTTGTGTAAATACTTAAAAAAAAATGTGTGAGTTATTGAGACATTATAGAGTTCATAATGATAAGACTTCTCAATCAAGATGCAAGATAGAGAACGGGAAGAAGAGTCTGACGATCGAAGAGCATTTACTATTTAATCAGACACTACGGGTCGAGGTCAACTCGGGGTGACTTGGGGAAAGCCAAATACGCTTTGAGAATAGATAGGAGGTATCATAATCTCTGAGTTGTTGCCCACTTAAGTTTTGAGCTTAATTGAACCTAACCCGTATCACAGAAACGATGAAAACCATTTTAAGTTAATTACCTGCTTACAACCTGTCTCTTTATGTCATAATAAAGCTGAACACGGATCTGTGTGACAGTCACGTAGTTAGTATGATTCCTGTTCGGATCTTTTCTAAAACATGGTAGTCCCTATCAAGACTGAAATTTGATCCCGTGTACTTTAAATTTTAAAATTTTTCTACTTATGTAGTTGTATGATTTTATATCTGGTTACTTGGTCTTGATCGTATCATTTAACACATTAAAGGTTGTTTTAAAACTTAATTGCAAATTGTTCAAATTATGGGGTTTGTTTTGAAATTTTTTTTTTTTAATTCCAGCGAAGTTGAGCATAACTTCGCCATTTATAGGCGAAGTTATCCATAACTTCGCAGGAACAACTCTGACCCTATATAAAGGAATTCATAGGTCAAACTGGTCCATTATTTTCAAAACCCAGCGAACTTAACCAGCGAACTTAACCTCTAATCCTACAGCGAACATATCGATCTTTCTGTGTTCTCTCTTCCTTCGATTCTAATCCGTGTTTAAAGGTGTGTAGGGTAATAGAATCGATTAATCATGTTCATTAACGTTTATCATCGGTCGATTCGAACCGATTCACGTCCTCGTTTTTCGAACCCTTAATAACCGATTTTCAAACGTATCTTTACGTGTTCATAATCAATCTAATCGTCTAAATCGTCATTAAATCAAGTTTTACGAGATCCGTAAGCTCAAAATTGACCAAATCACGTCGTTCGATAAACCTAACTGATGCCGTTTCATATTCGGCGAAGTTACAGTTTAGGCGAAGTTGTCCGTAACTTCGCCTGAGGTTTAACTTCGCCTGATAATTATTTTTGAAACAGTTTATGAGGCGATGTTATGGTTAGGCGAAGTTACCATTAACTTCGCCTGGACTTTTTTACTTAACAGTTAACAGAAGAAGTCAAAGTTGAAGCGAAGTTGTTTCCCAACTTCGCCCCACCTTTAACTTCGCCTATACTGAAAAGATCACAACTTCGCTCATGGTAACAGGTGAACTTGTGATTTGCTTTGTCGCTTATCTAACTTAGTCTGTTTGGTGCAGATATGGCTGCTATAGGTGGTGCAGGCGGTGATGACGGTGGTGATAACCAGAGACAGTTCTTCCCGGGTCACAACATGTATATAACATTAGACCCGGAGGCGAGCGGAGTTGATGATTTCCGTGAAATCATCACGTTCCTATTACGCTCGCGTATATTTCACGCGATTACGACAACTCTGCCGATATCCTTACCCAACATTGAGGATTTTTGGCAGACCGTGGAATATGACTGTAGGGTAGAGCCCCGGTGATGCGAGCAACAGTCAACAATGACATTGTTCAGTTCTCATCTGAACAGATCCGGGCGGCTTTATGTTTAGGAGATGAGACGAGGGATGACCCGACAGACTTTGTAGCTCCTTTCCGTGATGGAGCGTTTTTGAGGATGGGATACTCAGGTCCCTTGGGAGATACCCAGAGAAGGAAGGGATTTTTGCTTGACCAGTGGCGCTTTCTCATGCATGTCATGATTGTTTGCATGTCAGGGAGAAAGGCGGGCACTGATGGCATGGGCGCGACCATGCAGTCGGCAATGACTGCTCTGACTTATAATAAGCGTTACAGCTTTAGTCAGATGGTCTTCTACGAGATCGATCGACAACGAAGAGCGGTGGCGCGTGAGAGATTTATCATGTATCCAAGATTTCTCCAAATGATCTTGAATCATGTTGCTCCAACGCTACCTCAGCGCCGACCAATCTGATACGTAGAAAGTGTGAGCAAAAGGATCTTTGCCCATTGCAGATCCTCCAGTGCGAGGAGCAAACCTGAGCTCCGTCCTCGGCATACTCCACTATTTGGGTACTTGATCAACCCGGGGTATGTGCCTGCTCGTGGGGACGAGTTTCGGGACCCGGCACCACAACAGGCAGGAGCACCTCAAGCTATACCTGCTGCTCCTGTTGTGTCACCGGAGGAGAACGTTGACCTTGACGCAGAGTTTGGTGGTCAGGGATTTTTTGACATGGAGAGGGTTGATCCAGAGGAGATTGTGCAAGTCTCTGTTGCACATGTTTCGGGTGTGAATGTTACTAGGGCAGCTATAACGGTGGCTGGCTCAGATTCTGATGATGAAGTGGCCGAAGCAAGACGGATTTTGGTAACACATGAACGGACTCATGGGAAAAGGAAGAGAACTGATGATGATAGAGAGTCAGACTACGAAGAAGAAGTTCAACAGTTGATTCGCAGATCAAGAAGGGAACGGGCAGGTGCAGGATCGGGAGCTGGTGAGAGCTCGAGGGTGGTACGTTTCACCCCACCCGCACTGTCCGGTATGACAATGGTTCCCTCATCATTACAGGTTACAAGGCCAAGCGCCACGGACATTCCCGTGGTGGCTACCTCATCCTCATTTGGCCTCCCACTCACTTCATTTCAACTATCGGCTCCGGAGATTGTCTCTTTGCCACCTCCAACTCTTACTCCAACAGAGGTTGTGGCACATTTTATTGAGTCGACGGTTGTGGCCACTGCAGGGTTATCGGTGACGATACCACCTGCGGTTACGTCTACTTCTGAGGTCCTGGTTACATCGGAAATCCCTCCTCAGTACACTCAAGATATATCACATCTGAGGTTTGATTTCGATGCAACCTTATCAGACTCAGAACGAATAGCAGCACTTGAACGGGTCGTGGCAGAACAGTAAAGGATTAATCTTATCCAGACCCAGGCTATTCAACGCCTAGTTGCAGAGAATCAGATGCAGTCGTCCCTGCTGGTAGAACATGGAAAAATCATAGATGCTTTGAAGGAGTTCTTGGCATCTCAGGGGGAGACGAGCTGTAAAGGCGATGAGTTGAGGACCAAGAGGAGAAATGATCGAGACGATGATCCCAATGCATCGAAAGGTGCAGGTGGTGCGTTGCCAAGAACTGTACAAGCTCTTGGGACTTCCACAACTCAGGGGGAGTCGACAACTGCAGCTGGTGGTGATGATGTGGTGGTAGTGGAGGTTGAGGAGATGGATGATGACTTTATGTGTGATGATGATGTATTACCGAGTGATGAGATAGAGAAGATTGGTGAACAGATTGTGATTGATGATGAGATAGAAGAGGGAGAGATAGTAGAAGAGAATGTAGAGCATGAGATTCCAGAAGTCGATAACGCAGATATGAGTAAAGAGATGGGAAATGATGAGACTGAATGGGAAGAGCAGCCTAGATGGAAAAAAGGCTATGCTCAGTGGTTCGTCAAAACGAAGAAACCAGCAGTTCCTACTATGTTTAAGAAGACTTACAACATTAGAGGCTATGCTGAAGCGAGAAAAGGGATTATTTGCTGGATATATGATGAGCAGTTGAGGCTCTTCGTGATTAAGAGATATGATGGTATCTCTTATTTAAAAAAAACTAATAACGTGTTACATGTTTTGACCAAAAAAAAGATTAAAAAAAACTTTTTTTCCGATTGATGAACAAGAAGGAAAATGGAATTCTTGGATTTTCTGACTCGCCCCCGGCTACGTGTCCTTTGGACCCTTCGCCCGCCCGCCACCAGTGGAAGCAAGCACATTGAAGGGAATTTCCATCGCGAAGGATTCAATCCAACCACAGGTTCCCCTACGGCTACCTTGTTACGACCACCCCAGTCGAAGACCCCACCGTGGTATGCGCCAATAAGACCACCAAAAGCCTTTGTGGCACTAGTGGTACACAGAAGTCATGGGTGATCATTGGTCCGATGCTTCGGGCGAAACCTATTCCCAGGGTGTGACGGGCGGTGTGTACAGGGCCCGGGTACGAAGGGAGAAGACCTATTCAATAAAAAAGTGCAAGCAAAAAGCATTCTATGAACGAATTCCTTCATAGCCTTCATAGATAGAGTAGAGAGAAAAGGGAGTAAGCCTTTGGTATTATGTTCTTATTGCTTAGTTCATGTCTATCTCTATCTATCAAAATAGACCCGGAAAAAGATCAGTCCATATAACTAGATTCGGAAAATTCACATACATGGAGGGGTGAGGCTTGAGTCTACTTTCTATTACAAAAGTAGAGAGTAGAAAGAAGACTCACTACTCAATTCGAAGGCGACACGCCTTGCTGCCTTTACGAGGATTTCCCTTCTTTGCTTCTTTTGTTTGAAATAGGACCGGGCCGGGTAGAATCCGGTTGGAAAGAAAGAAAGAAACCGCCGGAGTGGGGGATTGTCCTGTCCTCCTCACAGTTTAAAAAGTTTTAAATTTGATCTAATTTTCATAAAATCTGTTTTTTTTTTCTCTTATCCTAGCTGTAACGCATTAATGCTTCATAAATTTGGCGTAACTTTTGTAAAATTCATTCACAATCGGCATAGGTATACATTACTGTTTTAAACGACTTAATTTTACATTCTAAAATGATTGAACCTTTCGCCTTCTGTTTTGTACCTTATCCACCTTACCACGACACCAAAATAGGAATGACCAGCATACATACTCATAAGCCTTATTGAAAGTATACAAAAGTAAAGCAGATCAAAAGATTCATTTTATCAAAAAAAAAATAATTCACATGTAATAAAAAACACCTAACTAAAAATACAAAGACATCAATAAAAACATTAAAATTTCATTAAAAAAATATAAAATGTAATAAATAAAAATAGTTGTTTGTAAACATTTTTAATAAAAGAAGCTTTCTTATAAAAGTTTTATTTTAAAAAGTTTTTAATCTGGCCTAACTTTTTTAATAGTAGAGTGTTCATTTTCTTAAATAGTTCACCCTAAACAATTTAAATGGGAAATTTATTTTCATAAATCAACTACGAAATACAATTACATTAAAAGTTGGGACTTGTCATAAAATACCATACTAAAATACTTATAAAACAGTATATAAAACCTTTTAATCTTTTTTTATTTTTCAAAACTCACACACTTTTACTCGTGTCTTTTTCGTAAAAGACTTTACCACACAAATAAGATAAGATAATACTAGAATGTCTTCAAATCTTTAAATAGTATTGCATCATAATGTATACAAAAAATTCATTTAAAAATTCTAATTATTTTGATTAATACTTCCTAAAAAATCAAAATCTTAATACAACTATTACATACAATTTATAATATAACTACTAATACATCATTTTTACACTATAAAAAGAAAAGTTCATATTAAATCCTATTTTAAATGCTTAAACTTTGTATTTAACTATTTTATCAGGTACACTTAATAATATAACTATTATGCAACTTTCTTTCTCGGTATATTTGGTAAAAAGAAAAAAAGAAAAACCGTCAAAAAGTTAACACCATGTAAATCTAATATCATCATTTTATTTCAAGTCAATATGATATTATTACAAATTTTGAATAATATATGCAAAATCATCTCGAAAAGGTAATAATTTTTTAGCGAGGTGCGGTAATCTATTTACTAATATTAAATTGAGTTTCATATTACCCCTTTTAAACATAAAATATCACACATATCTTGAAATCACGCTTCAATATTATTATACACTATGCATTGAAAACTTTTGTACCATGTATATACATAATTTTATTAGTTTAGAGAAGATTCATGAAACTTTTCCTTAAAGAAAAATCAATGAAAATATAAAATAATTAAAAAAAATGATCACGTTGGTCATATTCATCATTACGACTATAACAAAAACAAAGCATTTAATTTTTAATTTACTTTTCACCAACCTGCTATACTTGTTCTCTCTCTTCTCACCAAAAACACACATACTCGGTTCTTGTCAAGTTTTTTTTCTTAAATTGCTACCGTTTTAACAATTTTTGACTGTGAATTGCTTTGTTTTCCTGTGAACTTTACATCAATTTCTGTTGCATAATTTGAAATTGATCTCGATCTGTTTTTATCTCTGTTTTTTTTTCAACATTCGATTTCACTTGTTAGGGTTTCACTTGATCTAGATCAACATATTAATCGAGTTTTTGCGTGATTCATTGTGGATTTATCAATCAATTGCCTTATTATCGGTTAGATTCGAAGAAATAAATCTTGCATGTATTATTGATCGATTCATCAGGTTGATCGGTTCACCATTTCATGCTAGATTGTTGATTTGATCATTCGGTAGCTAGTTGGAAAAGTTTTGGTTTGTTGTGTGCTTTGAAGTCGAGTTTAGATTTGGTTTGGCTTGGTTTGAATATACGGTTTTAAAATGACATATGATAAGCGCGCCAAGGTGGATGAAGTTGAGAGTGAAGCAACGATAGATGATCTTTCAGACTCTATAGTTGTTGAAAACTCTGGTCATGTAGGTGAGTTGAGTGGTCTTGTTACACAAGATAAGGAGCGCGAGAATCAAATTGCTGATGATAAACCGTCATCATCAAAGAAACAACGTATGTCTGGAAACAAAGTTGATGAGAGTAAGGAGAAAGATGAGGTGCTATATAGAGCACAAGATTTTCGTATTGGTAATATTGTTTGGGCCAAATGCACGGAGGAGAACCCGGCCTGGCCCGCCATCGTTATCGACCCGAAACAAGAAGCCCCAGAAGCCGTAAATGCGCGTGTTCCCAAAACTGCTTGTGTTATGTTCTATGGGTATACAAAGAAAGGAGAAAGGGTAATGTTTTTGCATATGTAAATAGGTTACTTTCATTAAAATATTTTATGAATATATGGTTATGAAAGTTGAGTTTATGGTCTAATATTTTATGTTGTTTTGTGTTAGGAATTTGGATGGATCGCTGATGGGATGATATACCCGTTTCTTGAGTACTTGGAAAGGTGTGTGTATATAAGGCATATTAATGCATATACTGTTAAAGACCGTTTAATTAACTAATTGTATTTGTTCAGTTTCTTGGGACAAACTCAGTTATATGACAGCACGCCTGATGATTTCCGTAGGGCAATACATGAGGCATACCGAGCAGGAAACGGGTATTTGAACATGAGATTTGAGGACAGGGAGGAACGCTCTACAGCACCTCAGGCTGTTAATATTCCTGTGGTTAATGTTTCTGACATTCCAGAATCGAGTCACCGCGGTCAGGCAAGTTGTTTTAAACATTTGTCTTCACTAAATTTGTATTAACTTTTACTAGTAACTTATATATCTAACTTGTATTTATGCTTCAGATTTCTGATTACCAGCCACTGAACATAACAGTTTTGATATGGATAATAGGATAATATTGTATTGTTGTTTTTGTTACCAAAATTAAAATTGTCATGTCTAGGCAAGCTGAATCGGTTTCAAATCAATGATGCTTTACGGTTGTGTTGTGGTTTACCGCCAACGGAGCCAACAACAAACCGTGCGACCTCCATATTCCATGTCACCGTCGCCCACATTAATTCGCCTACCCCTTTCACAGTGGCAAAGCTTGAGCTTAGTCATGGGGTAACCGAAGTCAGGGACCCAAAAATTTTCGGGTCGACGATTCGGTACAGGTCGGATCAAACAATATAAAATCTATATATTTAATTATTCTTCATTTATTTAAACGATTGTTCCTACAATAAAAAAATATAATTTTTTAACCAACAAAGACTTAAAATATTCATGATAATGCGAGAAAAAAGGTGAGTAAGGATGGTACCGGCACCCAGGCGTTACACACGGCCTGACACTTTCAGTTAATATTTGTTAAGTTTTAAAAATAATCCAAGCCATATTATCGCTTTTTGTGCGTTTAATATGTATGTTATCTGTTCATTATTTATGCCTAGAAAGATAGTTACCATTTTATGATAATAAAATGACATTTGCATAAATTAAATTATTAAATGACATTTTCCTTATTTTGCTCAAACAACATCTTTAACAAAATGACATTTGCAGAAATTAAAACAACACTGTGTCATTTGCAAGAACATTTTGGATTTTTCTGATGGTGAAGATTATGTAAGTGATTATAGTTTATATGTCATTGTTTTGATTATATATGTTATCATCTATAAAATTTGTTGATCGGCGGCGGTGTTACTGAATTGGGTATGGTATCCAATTCAAGGTACCCGATGACGCCCTTCTCCCCCCTAACGACTAGCATCTAACTTGTTTGGTTATCTTGGCTTGTCTTAGATATTTTGTGATGGTTGTAATAGTTGCGTACATCCACAATGCGCCAAAGTATCCACCAAGGTCTTAAAGGTACTTATATTTTATATTTTTAATGGTTATTTCTTTGTATATATATCTTAAAAGATTGTATGTTTATATCACATGAATGGTATGAAGAGGATTCGATATTACTGCCCAGCATGCAAAGGTAAATCTCCAGCTGATGACCAACCGACCGTAAAGAAACACAAACCGAAACATAGGTATATATCACTCTTTTTTTTTCCTTAATGCTTATTAATTTTTCTGTTTAATTTATCTGATGATGTCATATATATAATTAGCAGACATGCTGAGATGAACGACCAAAGTGCGTTGCGTGAAAAAATAGAGGTTGTTTGTAATGGCAAAGAAGGGATATATTATCCTAAAGATCATAAGTAAGACCTATAATATTTTAAATTTTAATGGTTTTTATTGTATTTGTTACATATTTTAAATTTAATATGAAACTATTAGTGTCGAGTGCAAGTGTGGTTCATGCGGTACTCAAAAGCAACGCCCTGGCGATTGGGAAATACATTGCGGTTCCAAGGCTAAAAAGTGGAAACAAAGCATTAAAGTCAAAGCTTCTATGACTCCACTAGGAAATATGGTTTGTGTCACTTATTTTTTATAATACATTGTAGCTAAAATGTTTCATTTATATATGTTTACTTTCTATATTGCAGGTCTCTGGGAAGAATGTTAATGGTGGTCAGGTTTAGAGGTAATTATATTCTTTGTGTTAGTTCTTAATTATCTTCGTACGTTAGGGGTGGCTAAAGCTTAGTTGATTCTATTATTCTTTGTGAAATGTCAAGTCGTGAACCGTGAGTGTTTTGTGCAGGGTTGTGGAAGCAAGCGAAATTCCTAAGCTGTTTAGGAGCTTCGGAAAAAACATTGACGATGTAGGTTCAAAACAAGCTTCTAAATGTGTCGCCTCTGCTGGATCCGGAAAGGCTAGCTATGCAGCCTCCTTTATGCTTTTAAGCCGTTGTCAAGAGTATGCAACAACTTTAAATGAGTACTCTTGCACTCCAAGACCTTTAAATATAGTTTGTGCTGTGAAATGTGTTGTCAAAGTTGCAAATATATGCAATTATGATAGTTGCGTCGTTACATAGAAAGAAACCAACTGCCGGAATCTGGAAATCTAATTTGTGGCTGAGTGATGAAAAACAAAATATCATGCATATGTTTATCTTTTTATTAGTTGTGAACTTTTTTATAGAAATATTATTTTCTAAGAATTTGGTGATCTAAATGGAACAAGCGTACACCATGTGTTTCCCTTGCTTAAAATTTTCTTCATCCGCCCGAGTTCCATCTCATTTCCTTCGTGCTCCCATACGCGAACTCCAACCCAGTTCGATCAACCTGCTTGCTTCACCCTAGATCACCCAGCAACTAGCTAACTCGCAACAACCCACAAGAACATGCAAGGGAGCGACTTCAACGCCCCACGCCCCTAATAAATTGCATTTATTTCATTCAATACACACAATATTAAAAGAAATTAGGTGAGAGTATAAAAATAACAAAAATGTAAGCGGTTTTTGTATTTAGCACGAAATTATATAAATGAAAATATTTTTACGTCGTTATTCATTTATTGTTAAATTTTTATATATATTTCACCTTATTTCTTAAACTCTCAGATGTAGATGACCTCTTGATATTTTTCAAACGAGCAAGTAAAACTAAGAATTTTTTATTTTTTTTGAACGGTACGTGATAATATAATTGTAACAAAAAACTTCTAGCAAAAAGCTAGAAGCTAAGATGATTTTAACACAAGTCATTTGTATCTTATAACTAGTTAAAGACATATGGTACTGACATAACTTAAACTTAAGAAGATCGATCTAGCTGTCTTTCGAACATATTTATCCTCTTTTTCTTTTATCTTCAAGCATCATGTCAAGTACAACAACTGCAAGAAGTATGACAGTTTTGGATTTTCTTTACTCCCAGCTCATCCGCTATCTATTCTAGTTGCTCCGATCTTCAATGTAACATTCACAACACCGGCTGCAATTCCTACTCATGTCTTCACTATAACGCCATCAATCCTAACCGCAATAGACAATACCACTCTTCACCACCATTACCCCCAATAACCCCATCTATTCCTCATTTCTCATCATTTTCTACTACTTATGTTCTAGAATTTGGGAACGTATTATGTAGAAAATTAGGGGTAATCATGTTTTCTTAAAAGTTTTTTTTAATTAACATTCTAATCTTGTTTGGTAAACTCAGTTTAATAATAAACATGTTATATATGCTATATGTAAATAACCGAAACGGTATAGATGAAAAGACTAGTTTATATATAATGGAATTGGTACCAGGAACAGGAACACGAACACGAACTCAGACTCGTTAATTTGGCTAACACCCAAACACAAATATTATTATTGAGAAACTTCACAAAACTCAATTACCTGATTACAATCTCTAACTTGTGTTCGATTGTGTTAACTCGTATCGTCTTCTACGCTCGTAACGTCTTACGTAGGGATTCCGCACCTACGTAGAACGAGATATCTCGTGTAGATCCGGCTGGGAACCTACATTCTTTGTGAAATATCGAGTGTGAACCGTGAGTGTTTTATTTTATGCATGGTTGAATCAAGCGCATTTTCTAAGATGATCTTCAGAAGCTTCAGCAAAAACGTAGACGACATAGGTTCTGCTTCTAAAAGTGTTGCCTCCACTGGAAACGAAAAGGCTTTGCAGCGTGCTTCCGCAAATATCAGGATCAAGAGGATAGCAGAGCGTCTTTTCGGTAAAAAGGAAGTGAAGTGGATGCAGGATGGTCCTTCCTATTACTTTGAACTCAGTAACCGTTGTCAAGAGTATGCAACAACTATATCTGATTACAAGTGCACTCCACAACCTTTAAATGTAGTTTGTGCTGGGAAATGCGTATTCAAAGTTACAAAGATCGCAAATAATATTAAAGAAAGTCCAACATCATGCAAATACGATAGTTGCGTCGTTCGATAGAAACTAATTAAGAAGCCAACTTCAAAGCAACTCAATCGATCTCACCGGAATCTGCAAATCTAATTCGTGGGTCATTAGAAAATATCATTCATACGTTAATCATTTTATTGTTTTTACTCGTCATCATGTAATTTCTTTTATTGTTTCCGGCTAAATTCCAAACTACATAATAAATATTTTATTGTTACGCATCTTTCTTTTGTTTGTTAACCATGATTTTAATATTTCAAAAAGTACATGACAGTTTCAGTTAGCAAACGGGTATGTAGCTGCTGTTGACTCCATACAAGTCAAAATGATTAAAGTAATTTGTAGAAAATTAGTAGCTGTGTTGACTCTACATCCCAGTCCCTATTAACTTGAGAAAAGTAATAGGGTTTTTCCTTTTTTATTTTTAATGTAATTTGATATTATGGATTAAGTTTAGGAATTCACTTCTTATGCATATTTGGGGACTCTCTATTCAATCTCCGTATGTTTGAATAATTATATGCATGGTAAATATGACGCGGTTTTTCAAACCAAGAACATTAAAAAATAAAAGTGTTTTTCTAACGAAATTATAAGGATGTTAATGAATAAATATAAATTTTCTAACCAAGCTACTTAAGCGTTTTACTAAAGTAATCCACCTACACCATTCAGTCTCCATCCACCCTGACAATCACCCGAGTCAGCTCATTTCCATTGGGTTTCCATATATCCAGATTTTAGCGTATGACGGAACGGTTCTCGAAACGCATGGGCACTTTTAGATCCCGAACATCCGGATCTACAAGGAGAATGCTTCAAGCATGTTTATTGCCCACTTTATTTCCAACTTTGTTTCTAGATCTAGAAACTTTATTTTCAAACTTCAACGGGTATTAACGTCTCGGTTCGAGTAATAGCAGAAATAGAACTCGAATATCAAGAGCAAAGTTGAATCATAAGATTCGACCCGCTCTGAGACCAATTGTAGGTCTCAAAACGACCACACGAACGGTTTTGCCATTGATACACGGGTGCGGTAAATTAAACGACCGAACATAGATAATATAAATATAAGACATAAGAATGATCTTGTTGTCGGTTAAAATATTGATAACATTAAACAAAGAACCGACCTACCTGAGGTGATCTCACCTTGGGCGGATGATTTACGTACATCTTACAAAACACATATAAAAGATTACAAGTGATTCTATTTATAGCCTAATACATATTCTAGAAGCTTTATCCTGTTGAAGCTAAACGTGCGTCCCGAAGCTCTCGTTTTGTGTCGGGTTTCATCGTCGGCTTTAATTATTAACGTGACAAAATATATTTAACGAGTTTCGCCATATTGATATCCCTAGTCACAAATTTTGACCCTACATAAAAGAACACAAATTCTTTGTTCATGTTCGTTCGTTTATTAAACATTTGGTCTATTTACAGGCCTAGGTATAAGTGTTACGGAAATATTAAAACATATTATGCAAATGCTTTTGATGATAGAGGTTTCAATTCAGACAAGAGATATGTTAGTGAGTAATATGACAATTTCGGATTCCAAAAATTCATTATCGTTAAAATCGTTTTTGTTAAAAAAAAAAGTTAAAAAACACTCTTATTTAAAAAAAACTAATAACGTGTTACATGTTTTGACCAAAAAAAAGATTAAAAAAAACTTTCTTTCCGATTGATGAACAAGAAGGAAAATGGAATTCTTGGATTTTCTGACTCGCCCCCGGCTACGTGTCCTTTGGACCCTTCGCCCGCCCGCCACCAGTGGAAGCAAGCACCTTGAAGGGAATTTCCATCGCGAAGGATTCAATCCAGCCACAGGTTCCCCTACGGCTACCTTGTTACGACCACCCCAGTCGAAGACCCCACCGTGGTATGCGCCAATAAGACCACCAAAAGCCTTTGTGGCACTAGTAGTACAAAGAAGTCATGGGTGATCATTGGTCCGATGCTTCGGGCGAAACCTATTCCCAGGGTGTGACGGGCGGTGTGTACAGGGCCCGGGTACGAAGGGAGAAGACCTATTCAATAAAAAAGTGCAAGCAAAAAGCATTCTATGAACGAATTCCTTCATAGCCTTCATTGATAGAGTAGAGAGAAAAGGGATTAGCCTTTGGTATTCTGTTCTTATTGCTTAGTTCATGTCTATCTCTATCTATCAAAATAGACCCGGAAAAAGATCAGTCCATATAACTAGATTCGGAAAATTCACATACATGGAGGGGTGAGGCTTGAGTCTACTTTCTATTACAAAAGTAGAGAGTAGAAAGAAGACTCACTACTCAATTCGAAGGCGACACGCCTTGCTGCCTTTACGAGGATTTCCCTTCTTTGCTTCTTTTGTTTGAAATAGGACCGGGCCGGGTAGAATCCGGTTGGAAAGAAAGAAAGAAACCGCCGGAGTGGGGGATTGTCCTGTCCTCCTCACAGTTTAAAAAGTTTTAAATTTGATCTAATTTTCATAAAATCTGTTTTTTTTTTCTCTTATCCTAGCTGTAACGCATTAATGCTTCATAAATTTGGCGTAACTTTTGTAAAATTCATTCACAATCGGCATAGGTATACATTACTGTTTTAAACGACTTAATTTTACATTCTAAAATGATTGAACCTTTCGCCTTCTGTTTTGTACCTTATCCACCTTACCACGACACCAAAATAGGAATGACCAGCATACATACTCATAAGCCTTATTGAAAGTATACAAAAGTAAAGCAGATCAAAAGATTCATTTTATCAAAAAAAAAATAATTCACATGTAATAAAAAACACCTAACTAAAAATACAAAGACATCAATAAAAACATTAAAATTTCATTAAAAAAATATAAAATGTAATAAATAAAAATAGTTGTTTGTAAACATTTTTAATAAAAGAAGCTTTCTTATAAAAGTTTTATTTTAAAAAGTTTTTAATCTGGCCTAACTTTTTTAATAGTAGAGTGTTCATTTTCTTAAATAGTTCACCCTAAACAATTTAAATGGGAAATTTATTTTCATAAATCAACTACGAAATACAATTACATTAAAAGTTGGGACTTGTCATAAAATACCATACTAAAATACTTATAAAACAGTATATAAAACCTTTTAATCTTTTTTTATTTTTCAAAACTCACACACTTTTACTCGTGTCTTTTTCGTAAAAGACTTTACCACACAAATAAGATAAGATAATACTAGAATGTCTTCAAATCTTTAAATAGTATTGCATCATAATGTATACAAAAAATTCATTTAAAAATTCTAATAATTATTTTGATTAATACTTCCTAAAAAATCAAAATCTTAATACAACTATTACATACAATTTATAATATAACTACTAATACATCATTTTTACACTATAAAAAGAAAAGTTCATATTAAATCCTATTTTAAATGCTTAAACTTTGTATTTAACTATTTTATCAGGTACACTTAATAATATAACTATTATGCAACTTTCTTTCTCGGTATATTTGGTAAAAAGAAAAAAAGAAAAACCGTCAAAAAGTTAACACCATGTAAATCTAATATCATCATTTTATTTCAAGTCAATATGATATTATTACAAATTTTGAATAATATATGCAAAATCATCTCGAAAAGGTAATAATTTTTTAGCGAGGTGCGGTCATCTATTTACTAATATTAAATTGAGTTTCATATTACCCCTTTTAAACTTAAAATATCACACATATCTTGAAATCACGCTTCAATATTATTATACACTATGCATTGAAAACTTTTGTACCATGTATATACATAATTTTATTAGTTTAGAGGAGATTCATGAAACTTTTCCTTAAAGAAAAATCAATGAAAATATAAAATAATTAAAAAAAATGATCACGTTGGTCATATTCATCATTACGACTATAACAAAAACAAAGCATTTAATTTTTAATTTACTTTTCACCAACCTGCTATACTTGTTCTCTCTCTTCTCACCAAAAACACACATACTCGGTTCTTGTCAAGTTTTTTTTCTTAAATTGCTACCGTTTTAACAATTTTTGACTGTGAATTGCTTTGTTTTCCTGTGAACTTTACATCAATTTCTGTTGCATAATTTGAAATTGATCTCGATCTGTTTTTATCTCTGTTTTTTTTTTCAACATTCGATTTCACTTGTTAGGGTTTCACTTGATCTAGATCAACATATTAATCGAGTTTTTGCGTGATTCATTGTGGATTTATCAATCAATTGCCTTATTATCGGTTAGATTCGAAGAAATAAATCTTGCATGTATTATTGATCGATTCATCAGGTTGATCGGTTCACCATTTCATGCTAGATTGTTGATTTGATCATTCGGTAGCTAGTTGGAAAAGTTTTGGTTTGTTGTGTGCTTTGAAGTCGAGTTTAGATTTGGTTTGGCTTGGTTTGAATATACGGTTTTAAAATGACATATGATAAGCGCGCCAAGGTGGATGAAGTTGAGAGTGAAGCAACGATAGATGATCTTTCAGACTCTATAGTTGTTGAAAACTCTGGTCATGTAGGTGAGTTGAGTGGTCTTGTTACACAAGATAAGGAGCGCGAGAATCAAATTGCTGATGATAAACCGTCATCATCAAAGAAACAACGTATGTCTGGAAACAAAGTTGATGAGAGTAAGGAGAAAGATGAGGTGCTATATAGAGCACAAGATTTTCGTATTGGTAATATTGTTTGGGCCAAATGCACGGAGGAGAACCCGGCCTGGCCCGCCATCGTTATCGACCCGAAACAAGAAGCCCCAGAAGCCGTAAATGCGCGTGTTCCCAAAACTGCTTGTGTTATGTTCTATGGGTATACAAAGAAAGGAGAAAGGGTAATGTTTTTGCATATGTAAATAGGTTACTTTCATTAAAATATTTTATGAATATATGGTTATGAAAGTTGAGTTTATGGTCTAATATTTTATGTTGTTTTGTGTTAGGAATTTGGATGGATCGCTGATGGGATGATATACCCGTTTCTTGAGTACTTGGAAAGGTGTGTGTATATAAGGCATATTAATGCATATACTGTTAAAGACCGTTTAATTAACTAATTGTATTTGTTCAGTTTCTTGGGACAAACTCAGTTATATGACAGCACGCCTGATGATTTCCGTAGGGCAATACATGAGGCATACCGAGCAGGAAACGGGTATTTGAACATGAGATTTGAGGACAGGGAGGAACGCTCTACAGCACCTCAGGCTGTTAATATTCCTGTGGTTAATGTTTCTGACATTCCAGAATCGAGTCACCGCGGTCAGGCAAGTTGTTTTAAACATTTGTCTTCACTAAATTTGTATTAACTTTTACTAGTAACTTATATATCTAACTTGTATTTATGCTTCAGATTTCTGATTACCAGCCACTGAACATAACAGTTTTGATATGGATAATAGGATAATATTGTATTGTTGTTTTTGTTACCAAAATTAAAATTGTCATGTCTAGGCAAGCTGAATCGGTTTCAAATCAATGATGCTTTACGGTTGTGTTGTGGTTTACCGCCAACGGAGCCAACAACAAACCGTGCGACCTCCATATTCCATGTCACCGTCGCCCACATTAATTCGCCTACCCCTTTCACAGTGGCGAAGCTTGAGCTTAGTCATGGGGTAACCGAAGTCAGGGACCCAAAAATTTTCGGGTCGACGATTCGGTACAGGTCGGATCAAACAATATAAAATCTATATATTTAATTATTCTTCATTTATTTAAACGATTGTTCCTACAATAAAAAAATATAATTTTTTAACCAACAAAGACTTAAAATATTCATGATAATGCGAGAAAAAAGGTGAGTAAGGATGGTACCGGCACCCAGGCGTTACACACGGCCTGACACTTTCAGTTAATATTTGTTAAGTTTTAAAAATAATCCAAGCCATATTATCGCTTTTTGTGCGTTTAATATGTATGTTATCTGTTCATTATTTATGCCTAGAAAGATAGTTACCATTTTATGATAATAAAATGACATTTGCATAAATTAAATTATTAAATGACATTTTCCTTATTTTGCTCAAACAACATCTTTAACAAAATGACATTTGCAGAAATTAAAACAACACTGTGTCATTTGCAAGAACATTTTGGATTTTTCTGATGGTGAAGATTATGTAAGTGATTATAGTTTATATGTCATTGTTTTGATTATATATGTTATCATCTATAAAATTTGTTGATCGGCGGCGGTGTTACTGAATTGGGTATGGTATCCAATTCAAGGTACCCGATGACGCCCTTCTCCCCCCTAACGACTAGCATCTAACTTGTTTGGTTATCTTGGCTTGTCTTAGATATTTTGTGATGGTTGTAATAGTTGCGTACATCCACAATGCGCCAAAGTATCCACCAAGGTCTTAAAGGTACTTATATTTTATATTTTTAATGGTTATTTCTTTGTATATATATCTTAAAAGATTGTATGTTTATATCACATGAATGGTATGAAGAGGATTCGATATTACTGCCCAGCATGCAAAGGTAAATCTCCAGCTGATGACCAACCGACTGTAAAGAAACACAAACCGAAACATAGGTATATATCACTCTTTTTTTTTCCTTAATGCTTATTAATTTTTCTGTTTAATTTATCTGATGATGTCATATATATAATTAGCAGACATGCTGAGATGAACGACCAAAGTGCGTTGCGTGAAAAAATAGAGGTTGTTTGTAATGGCAAAGAAGGGATATATTATCCTAAAGATCATAAGTAAGACCTATAATATTTTAAATTTTAATAGTTTTTATTGTATTTGTTACATATTTTAAATTTAATATGAAACTATTAGTGTCGAGTGCAAGTGTGGTTCATGCGGTACTCAAAAGCAACGCCCTGGCGATTGGGAAATACATTGCGGTTCCAAGGCTAAAAAGTGGAAACAAAGCATTAAAGTCAAAGCTTCTATGACTCCACTAGGAAATATGGTTTGTGTCACTTATTTTTTATAATACATTGTAGCTAAAATGTTTCATTTATATATGTTTACTTTCTATATTGCAGGTCTCTGGGAAGAATGTTAATGGTGGTCAGGTTTAGAGGTAATTATATTCTTTGTGTTAGTTCTTAATTATCTTCGTACGTTAGGGGTGGCTAAAGCTTAGTTGATTCTATTATTCTTTGTGAAATGTCAAGTCGTGAACCGTGAGTGTTTTGTGCAGGGTTGTGGAAGCAAGCGAAATTCCTAAGCTGTTTAGGAGCTTCGGAAAAAACATTGACGATGCAGGTTCAAAACAAGCTTCTAAATGTGTCGCCTCTGCTGGATCCGGAAAGGCTAGCTATGCAGCCTCCTTTATGCTTTTAAGCCGTTGTCAAGAGTATGCAACAACTTTAAATGAGTACTCTTGCACTCCAAGACCTTTAAATATAGTTTGTGCTGTGAAATGTGTTGTCAAAGTTGCAAATATATGCAATTATGATAGTTGCGTCGTTACATAGAAAGAAACCAACTGCCGGAATCTGGAAATCTAATTTGTGGCTGAGTGATGAAAAACAAAATATCATGCATATGTTTATCTTTTTATTAGTTGTGAACTTTTTTATAGAAATATTATTTTCTAAGAATTTGGTGATCTAAATGGAACAAGCGTACACCATGTGTTTCCCTTGCTTAAAATTTTCTTCATCCGCCCGAGTTCCATCTCATTTCCTTCGTGCTCCCATACGCGAACTCCAACCCAGTTCGATCAACCTGCTTGCTTCACCCTAGATCACCCAGCAACTAGCTAACTCGCAACAACCCACAAGAACATGCAAGGGAGCGACTTCAACGCCCCACGCCCCTAATAAATTGCATTTATTTCATTCAATACACACAATATTAAAAGAAATTAGGTGAGAGTATAAAAATAACAAAAATGTAAGCGGTTTTTGTATTTAGCACGAAATTATATAAATGAAAATATTTTTACGTCGTTATTCATTTATTGTTAAATTTTTATATATATTTCACCTTATTTCTTAAACTCTCAGATGTAGATGACCTCTTGATATTTTTCAAACGAGCAAGTAAAACTAAGAATTTTTTATTTTTTTTGAACGGTACGTGATAATATAATTGTAACAAAAAACTTCTAGCAAAAAGCTAGAAGCTAAGATGATTTTAACACAAGTCATTTGTATCTTATAACTAGTTAAAGACATATGGTACTGACATAACTTAAACTTAAGAAGATCGATCTAGCTGTCTTTCGAACATATTTATCCTCTTTTTCTTTTATCTTCAAGCATCATGTCAAGTACAACAACTGCAAGAAGTATGACAGTTTTGGATTTTCTTTACTCCCAGCTCATCCGCTATCTATTCTAGTTGCTCCGATCTTCAATGTAACATTCACAACACCGGCTGCAATTCCTACTCATGTCTTCACTATAACGCCATCAATCCTAACCGCAATAGACAATACCACTCTTCACCACCATTACCCCCAATAACCCCATCTATTCCTCATTTCTCATCATTTTCTACTACTTATGTTCTAGAATTTGGGAACGTATTATGTAGAAAATTAGGGGTAATCATGTTTTCTTAAAAGTTTTTTTTAATTAACATTCTAATCTTGTTTGGTAAACTCAGTTTAATAATAAACATGTTATATATGCTATATGTAAATAACCGAAACGGTATAGATGAAAAGACTAGTTTATATATAATGGAATTGGTACCAGGAACAGGAACACGAACACGAACTCAGACTCGTTAATTTGGCTAACACCCAAACACAAATATTATTATTGAGAAACTTCACAAAACTCAATTACCTGATTACAATCTCTAACTTGTGTTCGATTGTGTTAACTCGTATCGTCTTCTACGCTCGTAACGTCTTACGTAGGGATTCCGCACCTACGTAGAACGAGATATCTCGTGTAGATCCGGCTGGGAACCTACATTCTTTGTGAAATATCGAGTGTGAACCGTGAGTGTTTTATTTTATGCATGGTTGAATCAAGCGCATTTTCTAAGATGATCTTCAGAAGCTTCAGCAAAAACGTAGACGACATAGGTTCTGCTTCTAAAAGTGTTGCCTCCACTGGAAACGAAAAGGCTTTGCAGCGTGCTTCCGCAAATATCAGGATCAAGAGGATAGCAGAGCGTCTTTTCGGTAAAAAGGAAGTGAAGTGGATGCAGGATGGTCCTTCCTATTACTTTGAACTCAGTAACCGTTGTCAAGAGTATGCAACAACTATATCTGATTACAAGTGCACTCCACAACCTTTAAATGTAGTTTGTGCTGGGAAATGCGTATTCAAAGTTACAAAGATCGCAAATAATATTAAAGAAAGTCCAACATCATGCAAATACGATAGTTGCGTCGTTCGATAGAAACTAATTAAGAAGCCAACTTCAAAGCAACTCAATCGATCTCACCGGAATCTGCAAATCTAATTCGTGGGTCATTAGAAAATATCATTCATACGTTAATCATTTTATTGTTTTTACTCGTCATCATGTAATTTCTTTTATTGTTTCCGGCTAAATTCCAAACTACATAATAAATATTTTATTGTTACGCATCTTTCTTTTGTTTGTTAACCATGATTTTAATATTTCAAAAAGTACATGACAGTTTCAGTTAGCAAACGGGTATGTAGCTGCTGTTGACTCCATACAAGTCAAAATGATTAAAGTAATTTGTAGAAAATTAGTAGCTGTGTTGACTCTACATCCCAGTCCCTATTAACTTGAGAAAAGTAATAGGGTTTTTCCTTTTTTATTTTTAATGTAATTTGATATTATGGATTAAGTTTAGGAATTCACTTCTTATGCATATTTGGGGACTCTCTATTCAATCTCCGTATGTTTGAATAATTATATGCATGGTAAATATGACGCGGTTTTTCAAACCAAGAACATTAAAAAATAAAAGTGTTTTTCTAACGAAATTATAAGGATGTTAATGAATAAATATAAATTTTCTAACCAAGCTACTTAAGCGTTTTACTAAAGTAATCCACCTACACCATTCAGTCTCCATCCACCCTGACAATCACCCGAGTCAGCTCATTTCCATTGGGTTTCCATATATCCAGATTTTAGCGTATGACGGAACGGTTCTCGAAACGCATGGGCACTTTTAGATCCCGAACATCCGGATCTACAAGGAGAATGCTTCAAGCATGTTTATTGCCCACTTTATTTCCAACTTTGTTTCTAGATCTAGAAACTTTATTTTCAAACTTCAACGGGTATTAACGTCTCGGTTCGAGTAATAGCAGAAATAGAACTCGAATATCAAGAGCAAAGTTGAATCATAAGATTCGACCCGCTCTGAGACCAATTGTAGGTCTCAAAACGACCACACGAACGGTTTTGCCATTGATACACGGGTGCGGTAAATTAAACGATCCGAACATAGATAATATAAATATAAGACATAAGAATGATCTTGTTGTCGGTTAAAATATTGATAACATTAAACAAAGAACCGACCTACCTGAGGTGATCTCACCTTGGGCGGATGATTTACGTACATCTTACAAAACACATATAAAAGATTACAAGTGATTCTATTTATAGCCTAATACATATTCTAGAAGCTTTATCCTGTTGAAGCTAAACGTGCGTCCCGAAGCTCTCGTTTTGTGTCGGGTTTCATCGTCGGCTTTAATTATTAACGTGACAAAATATATTTAACGAGTTTCGCCATATTGATATCCCTAGTCACAAATTTTGACCCTACATAAAAGAACACAAATTCTTTGTTCATGTTCGTTCGTTTATTAAACATTTGGTCTATTTACAGGCCTAGGTATAAGTGTTACGGAAATATTAAAACATATTATGCAAATGCTTTTGATGATAGAGGTTTCAATTCAGACAAGAGATATGTTAGTGAGTAATATGACAATTTCGGATTCCAAAAATTCATTATCGTTAAAATCGTTTTTGTTAAAAAAAAAAGTTAAAAAACACTCTTATTTAAAAAAAACTAATAACGTGTTACATGTTTTGACCAAAAAAAAGATTAAAAAAAACTTTCTTTCCGATTGATGAACAAGAAGGAAAATGGAATTCTTGGATTTTCTGACTCGCCCCCGGCTACGTGTCCTTTGGACCCTTCGCCCCGCCCGCCACCAGTGGAAGCAAGCACCTTGAAGGGAATTTCCATCGCGAAGGATTCAATCCAGCCACAGGTTCCCCTACGGCTACCTTGTTACGACCACCCCAGTCGAAGACCCCACCGTGGTATGCGCCAATAAGACCACCAAAAGCCTTTGTGGCACTAGTAGTACAAAGAAGTCATGGGTGATCATTGGTCCGATGCTTCGGGCGAAACCTATTCCCAGGGTGTGACGGGCGGTGTGTACAGGGCCCGGGTACGAAGGGAGAAGACCTATTCAATAAAAAAGTGCAAGCAAAAAGCATTCTATGAACGAATTCCTTCATAGCCTTCATTGATAGAGTAGAGAGAAAAGGGATTAGCCTTTGGTATTCTGTTCTTATTGCTTAGTTCATGTCTATCTCTATCTATCAAAATAGACCCGGAAAAAGATCAGTCCATATAACTAGATTCGGAAAATTCACATACATGGAGGGGTGAGGCTTGAGTCTACTTTCTATTACAAAAGTAGAGAGTAGAAAGAAGACTCACTACTCAATTCGAAGGCGACACGCCTTGCTGCCTTTACGAGGATTTCCCTTCTTTGCTTCTTTTGTTTGAAATAGGACCGGGCCGGGTAGAATCCGGTTGGAAAGAAAGAAAGAAACCGCCGGAGTGGGGGATTGTCCTGTCCTCCTCACAGTTTAAAAAGTTTTAAATTTGATCTAATTTTCATAAAATCTGTTTTTTTTTTCTCTTATCCTAGCTGTAACGCATTAATGCTTCATAAATTTGGCGTAACTTTTGTAAAATTCATTCACAATCGGCATAGGTATACATTACTGTTTTAAACGACTTAATTTTACATTCTAAAATGATTGAACCTTTCGCCTTCTGTTTTGTACCTTATCCACCTTACCACGACACCAAAATAGGAATGACCAGCATACATACTCATAAGCCTTATTGAAAGTATACAAAAGTAAAGCAGATCAAAAGATTCATTTTATCAAAAAAAAAATAATTCACATGTAATAAAAAACACCTAACTAAAAATACAAAGACATCAATAAAAACATTAAAATTTCATTAAAAAAATATAAAATGTAATAAATAAAAATAGTTGTTTGTAAACATTTTTAATAAAAGAAGCTTTCTTATAAAAGTTTTATTTTAAAAAGTTTTTAATCTGGCCTAACTTTTTTAATAGTAGAGTGTTCATTTTCTTAAATAGTTCACCCTAAACAATTTAAATGGGAAATTTATTTTCATAAATCAACTACGAAATACAATTACATTAAAAGTTGGGACTTGTCATAAAATACCATACTAAAATACTTATAAAACAGTATATAAAACCTTTTAATCTTTTTTTATTTTTCAAAACTCACACACTTTTACTCGTGTCTTTTTCGTAAAAGACTTTACCACACAAATAAGATAAGATAATACTAGAATGTCTTCAAATCTTTAAATAGTATTGCATCATAATGTATACAAAAAATTCATTTAAAAATTCTAATAATTATTTTGATTAATACTTCCTAAAAAATCAAAATCTTAATACAACTATTACATACAATTTATAATATAACTACTAATACATCATTTTTACACTATAAAAAGAAAAGTTCATATTAAATCCTATTTTAAATGCTTAAACTTTGTATTTAACTATTTTATCAGGTACACTTAATAATATAACTATTATGCAACTTTCTTTCTCGGTATATTTGGTAAAAAGAAAAAAAGAAAAACCGTCAAAAAGTTAACACCATGTAAATCTAATATCATCATTTTATTTCAAGTCAATATGATATTATTACAAATTTTGAATAATATATGCAAAATCATCTCGAAAAGGTAATAATTTTTTAGCGAGGTGCGGTCATCTATTTACTAATATTAAATTGAGTTTCATATTACCCCTTTTAAACTTAAAATATCACACATATCTTGAAATCACGCTTCAATATTATTATACACTATGCATTGAAAACTTTTGTACCATGTATATACATAATTTTATTAGTTTAGAGGAGATTCATGAAACTTTTCCTTAAAGAAAAATCAATGAAAATATAAAATAATTAAAAAAAATGATCACGTTGGTCATATTCATCATTACGACTATAACAAAAACAAAGCATTTAATTTTTAATTTACTTTTCACCAACCTGCTATACTTGTTCTCTCTCTTCTCACCAAAAACACACATACTCGGTTCTTGTCAAGTTTTTTTTCTTAAATTGCTACCGTTTTAACAATTTTTGACTGTGAATTGCTTTGTTTTCCTGTGAACTTTACATCAATTTCTGTTGCATAATTTGAAATTGATCTCGATCTGTTTTTATCTCTGTTTTTTTTTTCAACATTCGATTTCACTTGTTAGGGTTTCACTTGATCTAGATCAACATATTAATCGAGTTTTTGCGTGATTCATTGTGGATTTATCAATCAATTGCCTTATTATCGGTTAGATTCGAAGAAATAAATCTTGCATGTATTATTGATCGATTCATCAGGTTGATCGGTTCACCATTTCATGCTAGATTGTTGATTTGATCATTCGGTAGCTAGTTGGAAAAGTTTTGGTTTGTTGTGTGCTTTGAAGTCGAGTTTAGATTTGGTTTGGCTTGGTTTGAATATACGGTTTTAAAATGACATATGATAAGCGCGCCAAGGTGGATGAAGTTGAGAGTGAAGCAACGATAGATGATCTTTCAGACTCTATAGTTGTTGAAAACTCTGGTCATGTAGGTGAGTTGAGTGGTCTTGTTACACAAGATAAGGAGCGCGAGAATCAAATTGCTGATGATAAACCGTCATCATCAAAGAAACAACGTATGTCTGGAAACAAAGTTGATGAGAGTAAGGAGAAAGATGAGGTGCTATATAGAGCACAAGATTTTCGTATTGGTAATATTGTTTGGGCCAAATGCACGGAGGAGAACCCGGCCTGGCCCGCCATCGTTATCGACCCGAAACAAGAAGCCCCAGAAGCCGTAAATGCGCGTGTTCCCAAAACTGCTTGTGTTATGTTCTATGGGTATACAAAGAAAGGAGAAAGGGTAATGTTTTTGCATATGTAAATAGGTTACTTTCATTAAAATATTTTATGAATATATGGTTATGAAAGTTGAGTTTATGGTCTAATATTTTATGTTGTTTTGTGTTAGGAATTTGGATGGATCGCTGATGGGATGATATACCCGTTTCTTGAGTACTTGGAAAGGTGTGTGTATATAAGGCATATTAATGCATATACTGTTAAAGACCGTTTAATTAACTAATTGTATTTGTTCAGTTTCTTGGGACAAACTCAGTTATATGACAGCACGCCTGATGATTTCCGTAGGGCAATACATGAGGCATACCGAGCAGGAAACGGGTATTTGAACATGAGATTTGAGGACAGGGAGGAACGCTCTACAGCACCTCAGGCTGTTAATATTCCTGTGGTTAATGTTTCTGACATTCCAGAATCGAGTCACCGCGGTCAGGCAAGTTGTTTTAAACATTTGTCTTCACTAAATTTGTATTAACTTTTACTAGTAACTTATATATCTAACTTGTATTTATGCTTCAGATTTCTGATTACCAGCCACTGAACATAACAGTTTTGATATGGATAATAGGATAATATTGTATTGTTGTTTTTGTTACCAAAATTAAAATTGTCATGTCTAGGCAAGCTGAATCGGTTTCAAATCAATGATGCTTTACGGTTGTGTTGTGGTTTACCGCCAACGGAGCCAACAACAAACCGTGCGACCTCCATATTCCATGTCACCGTCGCCCACATTAATTCGCCTACCCCTTTCACAGTGGCGAAGCTTGAGCTTAGTCATGGGGTAACCGAAGTCAGGGACCCAAAAATTTTCGGGTCGACGATTCGGTACAGGTCGGATCAAACAATATAAAATCTATATATTTAATTATTCTTCATTTATTTAAACGATTGTTCCTACAATAAAAAAATATAATTTTTTAACCAACAAAGACTTAAAATATTCATGATAATGCGAGAAAAAAGGTGAGTAAGGATGGTACCGGCACCCAGGCGTTACACACGGCCTGACACTTTCAGTTAATATTTGTTAAGTTTTAAAAATAATCCAAGCCATATTATCGCTTTTTGTGCGTTTAATATGTATGTTATCTGTTCATTATTTATGCCTAGAAAGATAGTTACCATTTTATGATAATAAAATGACATTTGCATAAATTAAATTATTAAATGACATTTTCCTTATTTTGCTCAAACAACATCTTTAACAAAATGACATTTGCAGAAATTAAAACAACATTGTGTCATTTGCAAGAACATTTTGGATTTTTCTGATGGTGAAGATTATGTAAGTGATTATAGTTTATATGTCATTGTTTTGATTATATATGTTATCATCTATAAAATTTGTTGATCGGCGGCGATGTTACTGAATTGGGTATGGTATCCAATTCAAGGTACCGGATGACGCCCTTCTCCCCCCTAACGACTAGCATCTAACTTGTTTGGTTATCTTGGCTTGTCTTAGATATTTTGTGATGGTTGTAATAGTTGCGTACATCCACAATGCGCCAAAGTATCCACCAAGGTCTTAAAGGTACTTATATTTTATATTTTTAATGGTTTTTTCTTTGTATATATATCTTAAAAGATTGTATGTTTATATCACATGAATGGTATGAAGAGGATTCGATATTACTGCCCAGCATGCAAAGGTAAATCTCCAGCTGATGACCAACCGACTGTAAAGAAACACAAACCGAAACATAGGTATATATCACTCTTTTTTCCTTAATGCTTATTAATTTTTCTGTTTAATTTATCTGATGATGTCATATATATAATTAGCAGACATGCTGAGATGAACGACCAAAGTGCGTTGCGTGAAAAAGTAGAGGTTGTTTGTAATGGCAAAGAAGGGATATATTATCCTAAAGATCATAAGTAAGACCTATAATATTTTAAATTTTAATGGTTTTTATTGTATTTGTTACATATTTTAAATTTAATATGAAACTATTAGTGTCGAGTGCAAGTGTGGTTCATGCGGTACTCAAAAGCAACGCCCTGGCGATTGGGAAATACATTGCGGTTCCAAGGCTAAAAAGTGGAAACAAAGCATTAAAGTCAAAGCTTCTATGACTCCACTAGGAAATATGGTTTGTGTCACTTATTTTTTATAATACATTGTAGCTAAAATGTTTCATTTATATATGTTTACTTTCTATATTGCAGGTCTCTGGGAAGAATGTTAATGGTGGTCAGGTTTAGAGGTAATTATATTCTTTGTGTTAGTTCTTAATTATCTTCGTACGTTAGGGGTGGCTAAAGCTTAGTTGATTCTATTATTCTTTGTGAAATGTCAAGTCGTGAACCGTGAGTGTTTTGTGCAGGGTTGTGGAAGCAAGCGAAATTCCTAAGCTGTTTAGGAGCTTCGGAAAAAACATTGACGATGTAGGTTCAAAACAAGCTTCTAAATGTGTCGCCTCTGCTGGATCCGGAAAGGCTAGCTATGCAGCCTCCTTTATGCTTTTAAGCCGTTGTCAAGAGTATGCAACAACTTTAAATGAGTACTCTTGCACTCCAAGACCTTTAAATATAGTTTGTGCTGTGAAATGTGTTGTCAAAGTTGCAAATATATGCAATTATGATAGTTGCGTCGTTACATAGAAAGAAACCAACTGCCGGAATCTGGAAATCTAATTTGTGGCTGAGTGATGAAAAACAAAATATCATGCATATGTTTATCTTTTTATTAGTTGTGAACTTTTTTATAGAAATATTATTTTCTAAGAATTTGGTGATCTAAATGGAACAAGCGTACACCATGTGTTTCCCTTGCTTAAAATTTTCTTCATCCGCCCGAGTTCCATCTCATTTCCTTCGTGCTCCCATACGCGAACTCCAACCCAGTTCGATCAACCTGCTTGCTTCACCCTAGATCACCCAGCAACTAGCTAACTCGCAACAACCCACAAGAACATGCAAGGGAGCGACTTCAACGCCCCACGCCCCTAATAAATTGCATTTATTTCATTCAATACACACAATATTAAAAGAAATTAGGTGAGAGTATAAAAATAACAAAAATGTAAGCGGTTTTTGTATTTAGCACGAAATTATATAAATGAAAATATTTTTACGTCGTTATTCATTTATTGTTAAATTTTTATATATATTTCACCTTATTTCTTAAACTCTCAGATGTAGATGACCTCTTGATATTTTTCAAACGAGCAAGTAAAACTAAGAATTTTTATTTTTTTTGAACGGTACGTGATAATATAATTGTAACAAAAAACTTCTAGCAAAAAGCTAGAAGCTAAGATGATTTTAACACAAGTCATTTGTATCTTATAACTAGTTAAAGACATATGGTACTGACATAACTTAAACTTAAGAAGATCGATCTAGCTGTCTTTCGAACATATTTATCCTCTTTTTCTTTTATCTTCAAGCATCATGTCAAGTACAACAACTGCAAGAAGTATGACAGTTTTGGATTTTCTTTATTCCCAGCTCATCCGCTATCTATTCTAGTTGCTCCGATCTTCAATGTAACATTCACAACACCGGCTGCAATTCCTACTCATGTCTTCACTATAACGCCATCAATCCTAACCGCAATAGACAATACCACTCTTCACCACCATTACCCCCAATAACCCCATCTATTCCTCATTTCTCATCATTTTCTACTACTTATGTTCTAGAATTTGGGAACGTATTATGTAGAAAATTAGGGGTAATCATGTTTTCTTAAAAGTTTTTTTTAATTAACATTCTAATCTTGTTTGGTAAACTCAGTTTAATAATAAACATGTTATATATGCTATATGTAAATAACCGAAACGGTATAGATGAAAAGACTAGTTTATATATAATGGAATTGGTACCAGGAACAGGAACACGAACACGAACTCAGACTCGTTAATTTGGCTAACAACCAAACACAAATATTATTATTGAGAAACTTCACAAAACTCAATTACCTGATTACAATCTCTAAACCCCAAAGCACGGGTATTTATAATCTAACCAATCACAATTAGACTACAACTATGATTTCTAAATAATAGGACATAATAATTATACTAATAATTAAATCTAAGCACATTTAATTATCTATAATTATCCACTCCTTAAATCTCGTTACTTAACCTTGCACGCCAAGTAACGGCCTTTAACCGAAATTCCCAACAATCACCCCCGGAATTTCGAACTCGAAACCGACAAGTCTTCAACTCCAAGTAATTCCCGCATCTCCTTGAATTTGATTCTCCCAAGAGCCTTCATCAAGATATCGGCACATTGCTTAACACCACTAACATGCTCGACACTTACTTCTTCACGATCAACACATTCTCGAATGTAGTGAAACCGAGATTTAATGTGTTTGGTCCTTCCATGAAAAACCGGATTCTTCACGAGAGCTATTGCTGATGTATTATCAATAATACGTAACACCACTGCTTGAATTTCCTTGTCGAATAACTCACTTATCAAGTCTCTTAGCCAAACCGCCTGACACGCGGCTGCGCTTGCCGCCATGTACTCTGCTTCGCATGATGAGAGTGTAACCGTACACTATTTCTGAGAACACCAAGTAATTGGTGAAGACCCAAGATAAAACACGTGCCCCGTAGTGCTTCTACCATCGTCTTGGTCAATGTTATGGCTACTATCACTATAACCAAGTAACACGTTTTCCCACGAGTGTAAGAAATACCAAAACTGAGAGTACCTTGAATATAACGAAGAATTTGCTTTATAAGAGTTGCATGAGATTGCTTCGGGTTTTGCATGTACCGGCTTACGACTCCAACCGAATACGCCAAGTCGGGACGAGTTTGTAACAGGTACCGAAGACACCCGACAATCATTCAGTATCTCGTAGCATTAAAATCTTCTTCGTCTTCAAATTTAGAAACTTTTATGCTCGGATCCAATGGAATTTGAGCAGGATTGCAAATCTCCATTCCCGCTTCAGCTAAAATTTTCTTCGCATACGTTTCTTGCTTAATTTTTATCCCATCCTTGCTTTGTGAAACTTCAATTCCGAGATAATAAGTTAGTTTTCCCAAAACCGGCATCTCAAAGTTTAAAGCCATCTCGCGCTTAAACTCCATTATTAAGTTTAAATTGGAACCCGTCACGATTAAGTCATCAACGTACACACCGACTATTAAAAGATCGGTTCCAAATTTCTTTCGGTATACCGCTTGTTCTTCTATGCACCGGTGAAACTTCATATTTAACAAAATACCGTTCAACTTTGTATTCCACACCCTCGGAGCTTGCCTTAAGCCGTACAACGCTTTGGATAATTTGTATACTTTGTGTTCTTCACCCTTTTTAACAAAACCAAGCGGTTGAGAAACAAAAACTTGTTCTTTTAACTCGCCATGTAGGAACGCGGATTTGACATCGAGGTGATGCAATTTCCAACCTCCATTCTCTGCGAGAGATAACAATAAATGAACCGTTTCGAGTCTAGCCACTGGTGCGATAACCTCGTCAAAATCGATTCCGGGTTGCTGAACATAACGTCTCGCCTTGTGTTTATTAAGCGAGCAATCAGCGTTTCTTTTAACCTTGAAAACCCACTTTAAACCAATCGCCTTTACACCACGTGGTAACTCGGTCAACGTCCACGTATTATTTTTATTTATCGAGTCAATCTCGATACGCATTGCTTTCATCCACTCTGGTTTCGATTTTGCATCATCAAAACAAACTGGTTCATCATCCGCAAGCAATAGCAAATCTTCATCAATTATACTCGAATTCAAGACATAATCATTAAAATGTACCGGGGTAACAGTGGCCCGAGAAGATCTCCGAACAGCCGGCTTAGGTGTAACCATGTTGCTTGTACCAGCCGGGATTGTTGGAGCATTTTCGACTATCGGTTCTTCATCCTCTTCTTCACCCCGTCACCACTTGAACTCGTAGAGTTTGACTCAGGGTTCGACCCGATGTTTTCGGAATTAACGGTTCCTTCTCCGGTGTCAATTTCATCACCAAAGTTAACTCAAAACATGCCAGGTGCTCGATCCTCCTCATCGATTGTTTCGGTACTTTTACCCCAATTCCAACTTTGCTTTTCATCAAACACCGTGTCACCCGCTCGACTCACAACAATTTTTCTAGTCGATGGATTGTATAAACAATACGCCGCCGAACCTTTCTCGCTCTCGAGATAAACTAAACGATTCGAACGATCGTCTAACTTCTTAATATTTCCAGCAACTATTTTTGAATACGCAACACATCCAAAAACTTTAAGAAATTTAAGATCCGGTTTCTTTCGCTTTAACATCTCATACGGTGTTTTATTAATCACGTCGGTTGAATGCCTCATCGCTTCACCCCACATATAATTCGGAACTTGTCTCGCTTTTAATATGCTCCGAGTCATAACTAATATCGTGCGGTTCCGCTTCTCCACAACACCGTTTTGTTGAGATGTATATGGAGCGGTTAAGTGCCGAATAAAACCCTCGTTTTCAGAGAACCGATTGAAATCACGAGAAGTAAATTCCCCCCTCGATCGGTTCAAAACGTCTTGATTTTCTCACTATTTTCCGCTTCCACCATGACTTTAAATCGCTTGAAGGTGTCGAAAGCTTCACTTTTTTCCTTCAACAAAAAAGTCCACATGAAACGAGAAAAATCATCTATCAAGACGAACACGTACCTATTTCCGGCTATGGTACTAGGAGTAATGGGCCCGCATAAATCTCCATGGATTAGTTCCAACGCGCGGGTTGCTCTAAAAGTCTCCAACTTCGGAAACGGTTTCCTCGTTTGCTTCCCGACTAAGCACGAGTCACAAATTTGATTTTCTTGATCAACTTTTGGCATTCCAACGACCATATTATTTTTCATCATTTGTTTCATAGACTCGAAATTTAGGTGTCCTAGTCTCGCGTGCCAAATCCAATTCTCGTTATCAATCCGGGCTTGTAAACACACGGGTTTCCCCGTCTTTAATTTAATCGTATAAAGACGATTCTTGGATCGAGTAACCCGCATCAACAATTTCCCTTGATCATCATACATCAACAAGTAATCATCTTTCATACGAACATCACAACCACTTTCCGTTGCTTGCCCAAGACTAATAATATTACTTTGTAAACTAGGAATATAATAAATGTCGGTCAATAATTGTTGCTCCCCCGTTTTACCGACTAGCAATATCGACCCTTTTCTGCAAATATCAACATAAGACCCATCTCCAAATTTAACTTTGCCACCAACACGCTTATTTAATTCAGAGAAAAAAGATAAATTACCCGTCATATGGTTGCTCGCACCGTTATCCAAATACCACAAGTCTTGTTCGTTCGAACCACTCTCGTAATCTTTTGGTATAACCTTCTGTTCATTCAAATACACTTTTTCTTGAACGCACTGCACCATATAGAGGGACGAGTCTTTTTCTTTTGCTTCGGCCAAATGCGCTTGTCTTTCTTTCCTTCGTAATGGACACCTTGAAACGAAGTGACCAAATTCATCACAACGAAATCATTGAACTTCCGAGTAATTCTTTTTACCCTTTTGTTTATCCCCTACGTTGGACCCTCCTTGTGAACCACGGTTCTGACTCCCACGTCCACCACCACGTCCATTACCACGTCCTCGATTCGAACCTTTACCACGCCCCCTACTCGATTCGCGTAAAAACTGATTCGAACTCGAAGAGGATTCAAAATTATTAAACAAAAGTTTACCTTCTTCAGAACGCCACACGTGTCCTTTGATACGCTCCTCATAAGTCTTTAACCTCCCAACAACATCCTCAAAACCGACTGTTTTAAGGTCTAACACTTGCTTGAAGGATGCTACAACTTGGATAAACCGGCTCGGCAGGCTTGTGAAGAATTTCTGGACTAGCTTCCTTTCTTCATACGGTTGTCCAAGTGTGGCTGATTTAGAAGAGATCGCGGTCATTCTCGAGGCATACTCGTCAATGGTTTCGGTTTCTTTCATCATCATACCGTCAAATTCACGTATTAACGTATGAAGTCTTGCATCCTTCACATGTTCCGCGCCCATATTTCTTGACTTTATGGCATCCCACATCTCTTTTGCCAATTTAAAATTACCGATTTGAAGTATCTGTTCCTCGGGAATCGACTGAAACAGAAGCGCCTTCGCGATGTTATTTTGCTTCGCGTCATTAGAGCCCGGGTCAATCACATCTCAAACTCCATGAATCCCAAAAATAACCTCCATATGCATACTCCAAATCGTGTAGTTTGTTTTCGTCAAACGCGGACACTGAAACGACCCGGAGATCGTCTCCTTTTTCGCTTGGTTAGCATCACCCATCTTGTTAAGTTTTTGAAAAATCACGTAAATTTGATTCAATGATTTCATAAAAGTGATTTGTGCACAACCAAACCACCTTAATAAAGTGTCTAATTGAATAAAGATTTATTCAATTATATTTACCACAAAAAACCCTTTCACCAACTTAAACAATATGACAAATAAGTCTGGTGAAGCACCTATCAGTTTCTAACCCTGGTCAAAGTTGAATGGCTCCACCACAGAAACTGTGCCTCTTTACAAAACAAGTTCTAATCACCACAAATCAACCAAAGTTCACTACTACAGGACAACGACCAAACAAAGTTTCTCACGCCGGTCGCCGATTGCAGCTGCTCACCTGTTCGGAATTTCCCTCACGTCACGGGTCAGTTCCGATTGCAGGTCTTGTGACACGGGTCTTGAACGAAACGCCAAATGAACACCGATTGCAATAATCTTCGCCGGAATTCCTCACGTCACAGATTTTCCGATGAACGCAGACGGTGTCTTGAAGGCCGGTGGGAGTTCCCTCATGTCACAGGTTACTCCGACCCTTCACTTGCACAGGTTCGACCTTCACGTCGGTTACCAGGTATGTCGATTAACAACGCTCTGATACCAATTAATGGAATTGGTACCAGGAACACGAACTCAGACTCGTTAATTTGGCTAACACCCAAACACAAATATTATTATTGAGAAACTTCACAAAACTCAATTACCTTATTACAATCTCTAAACCCCAAAGCACGGGTATTTATAATCTAACCTATCACAATTAGACTAAAACTAGGATTGCTAAATAATAGGACATAATAATTATACTAATAATTAAATCTAAGCACATTTAAGTATCTATAATTATCCACTCCTTAAATCTCGTTACTTAACCTTGCACGCCAAGTAACGGACTTTAACCGAATTTCCCAACAATATAGGTTTGGAACCTCGCCTGTTCCTAATCTACGAGGTTGAAATGGTTCCGTTTGGAAGTATTTCGTGAGACTGAAAACCCTAACCGATGAAACCAATTTAGGTTCGTTTTAGGACATGTTTTGAGTTGTTACCAGTTTTGTATAGATGTGTGTGTGTGTATTAAAATATAAACCATAAATATATAATAACATAGCACAACATAACATACATTGTATGCATACACACATAGACACACCAAAGACAAGACAAAGATCCTCCAAACCAACATCTAGATAATGAGTTAGATCGAGGATTTCATCACACATTACAACCATAAAGGTTTGTTCGTGGCATCATAAGTGATCACTTAATTCGCCGTTCACCTATGGGTAAGGGTTCAGGTAGAAAAAGCGGTGACACGCAGTTGGGATTTAGGCAAGATGGAAGCACTTGACAACGTCAGGTCACGATCCCGACCAGTTTTGAGCGCATTCGACAATGTGATATCTACAACACGTGTTGCACTTTAGCTTCCCACACCAAAAGCTATCGTGACAGTTTATGCAAACAAAAACGCGTCGTGGTCGAATTACACGCGCATAGGAAATGTTCAGGTGAAACATCTCTAAACCCAAAACAATGGGTCCTTATTCCCGAAGCAACCAACTAGTGACCTTGATTTGCTCATTGTTGGAAATTAGCATAAAAGACCAATAAAACAACTTATCCGTAACAACATGGATGTTTTATACATTTGACATAAAAATAATTTATAAGAGCTTAATATAAAAAAAGTCATATACTTAATCGAATTTTTATATAAAATAATATAAGTTTTGTTTATATAACTAATTAAGCTCTTTATATTTAAAGTTACTAAAAGGTAATATTCAAGGTTTTATTTATAATATTGATTTTTTTTCATATGGTTAGGTAAATTATATCTATGATCACAATTTTATTCACTTTAGTTAAGACGATTTAACACCATAATTGCAGTTTCTTACAATTACATTTAGGTTGTTAAATATTACATTTTAAAACATGTGTTAAGTTTCAAATGAGATATCTTTTTCTTTAATACCAATAAATTATTTGGAAAACAAAAAGTAACTATGCATAATATTCCGTGCAGTGCAACCATACGTTTTCCCATTTGCCGTATCAGTAAACCAAAGCAGGCTTTCCCTCCCAATTTTTAATTTTTATACTTCTTAAAAAAGAAGGTAATTATGGTTGTAAAACTTACAAAAATGGAAGAATGTTCTTTTTAATAACTTCAAATATTCTTATTTCAAAGTCGTTGACTTAATAAGGAGGATGTCACACTATGATTGCAACATAGACCATTAGACCCAAATCTGAGATCTTTGTATATTTCTTGTATGACTTGATTATCATAGGTTATTGTTTTGTTCTTGGATTTGAGCCTTTTGACCATTGTTGTTAGACTAAATTTGATCGAACAACATGAAAGACATATTTTACTAATCTCGTGAATGCAGTGCGCGCATATAATGTATATATGTGTGAACCCTCGGTGGGCAAAAGTGAAATTGCACTAATTTTGACATTATTTTACTAATCTCGTGAAAATTTCATTAAAAGTGGCGGAAGGTTAATCAGGCATCATGTGGTGGCGTTGATAGCCGAAAGACAAGAATACATGCACCAATCGGCGTGTCCCGATGGTTGAGTGTTATGTGTCTTATGTCCAAGGCTTGATGCAAAACTACTATCGAGCACGGGGTCTCACCGGAAGCAGTCTCTCTATTCTTAAAGGGTAGAGGTAAGGCTGTCTACATCTTACCCTCCTCAGACCTTACCATTACGTTGCTATTGGTAGGATATACTTAGTACAATGATGATGATGAAGAACTGTAGAAAAATCTTTCTTTAAAAGATTTAAAAAGTTTTAAGTTGACCCAACTTTTTTTAACAACAAGGTGTTTATTTTCTTAAATATATTCAACCTAAAACAAATTAAGTGGGAAATTTATTTTCACCAACCAACAATAAAATACAATTAAATTAACATTTGGGATGCATCATAAGAAAACAACTAAAAAACTTATAAAATAATTTATAAAATCTTATTATTTTTCAAACGACGACTCACACTTGTATGATGCATGGTTTTTTCATGTAAAAGACTAGAGTCTTTACCGTACAGATATGATTCAGATGACTTTAAACTTTTAAATAGTACTATATCATAATGTATAAAAAAATTCATTTAAAATTTCAATCATTATTTTGATTTGCGAGTTCCTAAAATATCAAAATTTTAATGTCAAATACAATTTATTGTATAACTACTAATACTATATAATAATACATCATTTTTACACAATAAAAAAAGCTAATATCAAATCTGCTATTTTAAATGCTTAAAACTTTGCATTTAACTATTGATCAAATACACTTAATAATCTATTATACAACTTTCTTCCTTGGTACATTCCAAATCTCATGATTGGATATATAGAAAAAGAAAAACCGTCATAAAGTTAACACTGCCTATATATGATATCATCATTTAATTCCAGTCAATTAATATTCTATTATGTCAAATTCCAAATAAGATATGCCAAATCATCCCGAAAAAGTAATACTTTTTTTATAAAGTCTGTACATCCGTTTACTAATATTAAATTGAGTTTCAAATTACCCTCTCTAGACTTAAAATATCACAGATATCCCCAATCATAATCATGCTTTAATATCATTGTACATTATGCATTAAAAACTTGTACATCACATATATACGAAATTTTATAAGTTTAGAGGGGATATATGAAACTTTTCCATAAAGAAAAACAATGAAAATATAAAATAACTAAAAAGTAAAAAGAAAATGATCACGTTGGTCATCTTCATCATCACAGCTGTAACAGAAACAAAACATTTATTTTTTAATTTATTTTTCAGCTACCTGTTATACTTTTAATTTTCTCTCTCTCTCTCCTCACCAAAACACACCATAATCTGTTATTGTCAAGTTTTTGCTTAAATTGCTTCAATTTCAACAATTTTGACGGTCGATTGCTCTATTTTACTGTTAAATTTACATCAATTTCTGCTACAAAATTTGAAATTGATTTATGTTTCAATCTCCGTGTTGTTTTCAACATTCGATTACATTTTTTATGGTTTCACTTATTCTAGATCAGCATATTAATTGAGTTTTTGCATGATTCATTGCGGGCTAATCGATCAATTCGCTTTTTATCGATTAGATTAGAAGAAATAAAGCTTGCATGTATTATTGATCGATTCATCAGGTTGATTGGTTGACTGCTACATCCAAATTGCTAATTTGATCATTCGATAATGGCAAAAGTTCCCGTTCGTTGTCTGCTTTGACGTCAAGTTTGGTTTTGGTTTCGTTTGATTTCAAAATGACAAATGTTAAGCATACCAAAATGGATGAAGTTGATAGTGAAGCGACAATAGATAATGTTTTTCCGGATGTTGAAGTTGTTGCAAGCTCTGGCAACGTAAGTACGTTATGTGGTCCAATCATATGAGAGAAGAAGTGCACAAAGAAGCGTGAGAATCAGATTAATTACTAATGATAAACCGTCATCATCGAACAAACAACATTTATCGGGCAAGAAAGTTGATGAAAGTATAAAGAATGATAAGGTGTTGTATAGTGTGCATGACTTTCGTAAGGGTAATATTGTTTGGGCCAAATGCTCGAAGTGGCTCCCAGCTTGGCCCGCTATCGTTACGACCCGGAACAACAAGCCTCAAAAGCCATAAGGAAGGCCTGTGTTCCCAACACAATTTGTGTGATATTCTATGGGCTTACAAAGAAAGAAAGGGTAATGTTATCAGTAAAATCGACCGCCTTTTACATTTCAATAGTTTCTTATTATTTTATTCAATTATTTAATGAATATGGTTGTGTTGTTTTGTGTTAGGAGTATGGATGGATTAAGGATGTGATGATTTTTCCATTTCTAGAGTACTTGGAAAGGTGTGTGTATATAAATCATATTAATGCTTGCACTATTAAAGACCGTTTAATTAACTAATTATAATTGTTCAACTTTAATTTTGGGACAAACTCAATTACATGAAGCATGCCAGATGATTTTCGTAAGATACATGAGGCGTTCCAAGCAGGAAACGGGTATATAAACTCAAGATTTGAGGACATGAGGAATGTTCTACAAATCCAAACTCGATTTGTGATTTGGCAAGTAGTGAGTTAATGGTCTGAAGTTTCCTTAAGATCCTCAGAAAGACCACACTCTATTAAGTCTACCGGTACGTTCCGTTGAAGAATACCAACCCGTTTTCGATATCCTATCATTCTCCGTTTTCCACATAAACACGTTTACTTTTTTAGAACCCAATTATTCCACCCCATAACATAAGTAGCAGTTGAGCCTATTGCGTTAAAAATAGCCCGCTTTATTGAGCCGATGGAGAACATTCCAGAACTGTTCTCGGTCCACATCAACCTATCCGGACTGTCAGTTAAAAATACTTGTTGAAGCATAATGTTGAGGTCCTCCAGTTCTCCATATTCAGTTGAGTTCAAAGACCTACGTTTCCACATCCAAGACCAAGACTGAGACTATTGAAGCAATCAGAAATCAAACAATTCTTTTTGGACACATTAGAAAAAGATTGGGAAACAGGTCTTTAAGCGGTTAAATGCAAGTGTTACTGATGCATTTGATACTATCATATGGTTAAGTTAATATGTTATGTTTTAATTATTTATGGGAATACTTCTTTCTTCAGCTTTTCAAGGTCAGTGACAACCTTGTAATCAACTCTACAAATAAGGGTAATATCGCGAGATTGATAAATCATTCGGTATGGTTCCAAAAACAGGTGTCACGTCTTGCAAAAATTATTTTGGTACCTAATTATAGACCCGTTTTCATTGCATTGCATACCAAATTGCTATGCCCGGGTATTGAGCATGGGCGCAGGTGAGAGCACAATAGTTCTCATAGCTAATACCGACGTATCAGCCGGTGATGTCTTTTCCCTCTCAAGGGCTCCTTTTTTAGCTATTATTCGTTCGGTTAAATAACATTTTGAACTCTTTTGTGACAGGTATGATTACAAATTTGATCTTGATGAACATAAGGTCCCGTGTTTATGTAGAACCCCCCCCCCCCTGTCGATATTTCATGAATTAGTTTTGAAACAACATACCATTCTTATACAAAACATATATCATTAGAGGAAGTTACAAACCTTATTGCTATAGATCTAATTGGCATATACCATTTTTATACAAAAGATCTATACATGGAAACACCGAGACTAAAGCATTAGTTTTGAAAAAATCAAATTAAAAAAACGTCTGACTGAAAATATGAAGAAACAAATCAAACATTAATTTCATAGAAAAACATTGAATATAATAAAACTTGGTTACTATTCACCTTAAACAAATAAAGTGAAAAATTTATTCATCAACCAACAACAAAATACAATTATCAACCAACAACAAAATACAAATACATTAAAATATAGGATGTATCATAAAATAACAAGTAAAAATACTTTCTAGATAATTTATTAAACCTTTAATTTTTTTTGAATGACAACTCACAAACCTATACCCTGGTTGTTTATTACGTAAAATGCAAGAGACTTTACCACACAGATAAGACTCGAATGACTTCAAACCTTTAAATAGTGTTATATCGTAATATATACAAAAACGTCATTTACAAATGCAAATCATTATTTTGATTGATACTTCTACCTTATCAAACTTTTAGGACAAGTTTTAAGTATAAAATTTATAATTTAACTACTAATACATCAGTTTTACACAATAAAATATTAATATTAAATCTACTTTTTTTAATGACTAAATTTTTGCATTTTATTGGGTTTGAACACATAACTTCTTATTTCACACCTTACTACCCACATTATCATCCATCAAAGAAGGAATGATACTAAATATACTATTTTAGCTTAAAAATTTGTATTTAATTATTTTATCAAATACACTTAATAATGTAACTATTATAAAACTTTCTTTCTCAGAACATTCCAAATCTCGTATATGGTATAAGGAAAGAGTAAAAAAGTTAAATTTAAAGCCGCGTATATCAAATATCATCATTTCATTTCGAGTAAATATAATATTATATCAAATTCCGAATAGTATATCAAAAGCGTCTCAAAAAAGTAATACTTTTTTTAGCGAAGTCTGGACATCTCTTTACTAATATAAACCCATTTTCATATTACCCCCTCTAAACTTAAAATATTACACATATCCCCAAACGAGGCTTCAATATCAGTGTACATTATGTATAAAAACTTGTATTTTGCATATATATGTAATTTTATAAGTTTAGAGGTGATATATGAAATTAGAGGAAAAAATAATATAATATAAAATATAAAATATACAAGAAAAATAAAAATAAAAACTTTGTCACGTTGGTCGTCTTCAATTCTTCATGATTACACAACTATAACAAAAATAGCATTTTATTTTCAATATTTTTCACCCACCTGCTATACTTTTAATTAATTCTCTCTCTCTTCTCTCTCTCTCTTCAACCAAAACACACATACTCTGTTCTTGTCAAGTTTTTGCTTAAATTGATTCATTTTAGTCGGTGGATTGCTCTATTTTCCTGTGAAAACTTTCTTATTTTTTATCAATTTCTGCTGCAGAATCTAAAATTGATCTAAGTTTCAATCTCTGCGTTGTTTACAACATTCGATTTCACTGTTGAGGGTTTCTGTTGCTCTCGACTAGCAGATTAATTCTACGGAATCAAGTTTTTGCGTAAATCATTGAAAATTAATTGATCAATCGCTATTTTAGAGTTTAGATTCGAAGATAGAAAGCTTGCATGTGTTATTGATCGATTGATCGGATTGCACGGGTTGATCAGATCACTGCTTAGGCTGGTTTGAAGAATTGAATTATTGAATTTAGGGTTTTGCATTAATATACAAAGATGTCAAAACAAAACGTGACGTCGAAAATGCCTAATGTTAAGCGGTGCAAACTAGACAGAGAAGCAACTGAAGATGATTTTCAGTCCGACGTTGAAGTTGTGGCAAGTTCTAGTAACAATGTTGTTTACCACAAGAAGAGCACGAAGAAGCGCGAGAATCAGTCTGCTGACGATAAAAGGTCATCGAAGAAACATCGGGGAAAGAAAGTTGACGAGGCTAGTGAAGAAAAGAATGTGGTTTATAAGGTAGACGATTTTCGTAAGGGAAAAATTGTTTGGGCCAAGTGCTCGAATTGGTTCCCGTTTTGGCCCGCAATTGTAATTGACCCGGAGCTAGAAGCCCCTAAAGCTGTAAGGAATGCCAGTCATGCTCCCAACACAACGTGTGTCATGTTCTATGGGTATTCAAAGAAAAATCTAAGGGTAATGTTTTTGCATATGTAAAATAGGTTACCTTATCCCAATAGTTTGCTATTGTGTTATTAAAATATTTAATGAATATCTTATGAAACTTTAGTTTAATGTCTAATAATTTATGTTGTTTTGTGTTAGGAATTTGGATGGATCAAAGACGGGATGATATTTCCATTTCTAGAGTACTTAGAATGGTGTGTAGTTTATGTTTATATTGTTACACAACTGGGACTATAAGTTATATCTTTAATGAGATGTTATTATTCTAAAAACCGTTCATTTAACTAATTATATTTTTTCTTCAGTTTTCTTGGTCAAACTCAATTACATGGCAACAAGCCAAAAGACTTCCGTAAGGCGATACATGAGGCATACTTGGAAGATAATGGGTATCTAAACTCAAGATTTGTAGACAAGGCGGTTGTTAAGATTCCTGTAAATAATGTTTCTGATGAAATTCCAGAATCTAGTCGCCATGGCCAGGCAAGTTTGTTTTACACATTTTTGTTCACTAATTTTCAGTATTAACTACTTATACGATTAATTTGTATTTAAAGTTCAGATTTCTTATTACTAGCACTGAACTTGAAAGTTTTGGTTAGGATAATGGGATAATATTATATATATTTTAATGTGTTACCAAGATAAATTTGTAAGGTTTAGGCTAACTGAGTGTCAGAATTGCGGTGTTACTAATTTGGAGTTTAAGTTGAAGGGTATTAATCTTGAATAATAAGTTTAAATATTAGAGTTTGAGTTTGAGTTGGTTATTTAACTTATTTAAGTTACTTTAATTGTTTAAAGTTATTATGTTTTATTTTTATTTTTATTAGGATAAGTATAAAAGTGTTTTGAGTCTAGTATAAATAGATTGATAGGGTATTCGATAATCAGTATTGTAATTTTTTGGTTCAAGTTTTCGTTTGAGTTAACTATATCGAAAGAGTCATGGTGAGTTACCACAAAAATATCATGTTAACTCGTGTTGCTCTATCCAATTTTCGACATAACAAGCCATGTTTTTGTTCTATTACTTGGTTTGTAAAAAATGATGCTTTCACAGTTTCAGTTTCGGTCTGCTTTTGGGTGTACTTCTGCAACCAGTAACTAATTATGATTTTAAGTTTTAAAAATAAGCTTAAGCTGACCTAACACAACAATAATTAGCAAGGCTTGCTAGTGCAGCCATTTGGCACGTATCATTCCTTGGACCAAACCATATAATATATCAAGTGTTTTTGTGTGTAATATATTGTCTCTTAGTTCATTTTTTATGCCTAGAAAGATAGTTTGAATTCATTAGTAGAGTTCGCATAATAAGGCTTAAAGGTTTATACCATGTTATAATAAATCAATAATGTCACTATCATTATTTTCTTATTTTGCCCATCTAAAATCTTTAATAAAATGTCATTTGCAGAAACTAAAGCAACATTGTGGCATTTGCAAGGAGATTTTGCATGATTCGGATGCTGATGATTCTGTAAGAGATTTATAACTTATATGTCATTGTTTTGATAATTTATGACTCAGAGGCGGATCTAGCATCGGTTGAGAGTAGGGGTGTGCATGGGTCGGTTTGGGGCGGTTTTAGGTCAAACCCATAACCATAGCCAATATGTTGGTTGATAGATAATCATAACCATAACCGATCCGTTATGGCGGTTTCGGTTATTCGGTTTTGAAGGTTATAGCGGGTCGGTTATGGTTCGGTTAACCGTGACCAAATCAATATAATTGAGCCTAAAACGTTGGTACTAAATATTACAAAAAACAATAATAATAAAAAATAAAAATGACATGACATAGTTCAACAAAATATATAATTCTTAATAATAATAATATATATTCAAACAAACGATAAATGGATTAACTTTTTAGTAAAATTAAATCATATAGTAAAAAATGAGAGCGTTAATAGTTTATTACCTTCTTTAATTTTCTCCAAATTATCAACCATGTGTCTAAATATACTCCATAAAGTTGAGAATCTTGTAAATTGGGCGGTTCGGTTATGACGGGTTTTAAATTAACTTTAACCAAAACCGACCCGTATTTGGCGGTTTTCAAATATTTATAAACCGACCCACTGGTTATGTCGGTTATCGGTTAAAATCGGTTCGGTTAGTTCGGTTATGGTTCGGTTAACGGTTATGACGTTTAATTTGCACACCCCTAGTTGAGAGATAGCCAGCGCTGCTCCTCAACTCTCTTGACAACGTACATTTTTAGTGCAAATGTTTTATCCTTCTTCGTTTTATGTATCGACTACCCATGAACAAAAAGTTTTTAGTCCGCGCTACCTCTCAACTTTTCTTTTAAATCCGCCACTGATTTATGTTATCATGTATTCAATGACTATCATCTAATTTGTTTGGTTATCTTGGTTTGTCTTAGTTATTCTGTGATGGTTGTAACAACAGCGTACATACACAATGTGCTAAAGTTTCCACCAATGCCTTAAAGGTACTTATTTTATTATATATATTTTTTAATATTTTCATTACTTTTTTGTATATATATATATATATATATATATATATATATATATCTTAAAAGATTGTATCACATGAAGGATATGGAGAAGTTTCAATATTGCTGCCCAACATGTAAAGGTGAATCTTCTAAAGATGAATCTTCCCAATCAGCTGCAAATAAACAAGAACCAAAGCTTAGGTATCATTTTTATTTTCATAATATTTATTAAACTTTTTTGCTAAAGTTTACTTGATGATGTCATATATATTCGCAGAGCTGCCGAGATTAACAACCAGAATGTATCGCACGACCCAATACGTGTCGTTTGTAATGGCAATGAAGGGATTTATTATCCTGATTATCATCTGTAACACCTAATGACTTCATCAACTGCATTTGTAATGGTTTTTATTATATGTTACAAATTTTAAAATCAGTATTAAATTATCAGAGTCGAGTGTCTTTGCGCTTCGTGTGGAACTCAAGAGCAATATTCACTCACAAAATGGGAAAGTCATTCGGGCTCTAGAGCGAAGAAGTGGAGAGTCAGTGTCAGAGTCAAGGGCTCTATGATTCTACTAGAAAAGAGGGTTTGTGTCACTTATTTTTTATATTACATTATAGCTAATGTTTGATATATATATGTTTACTTTCAAAGTTTAAATATTGCAGCTTTCTGAGCTTAATATTGATGTTGGTAAGACTAAGGTTGCTTCAGCTGCACCATTAAGTAAAAAACAGTTGTTTTCATTTCTAAAAGGTAATTATATTCTTTGTGTTAATTCTTAATCTTTTGTTTTTTGATTCGTATTACAAAAATAACTATAAACTTTCCGAAAATTACAGAGAAATATGAGCCTGCTAATGGAAAATGGACGACCGAAAGATGTGCTATCTGTAGATGGGATGAAGATTATGAATCCAATTCTATAATTTTCTGCAACAGGTCTTGTTATTGTTTTTAACCATGGTTGTAAAAATCCCAACTAGGTGACGATAAATCCCTGATTAATCAATAGTCGGTACCCCCCACCAACTAGTTGTCGTTTAATTGCTATGTGGTTAAAATCGGTCAAAAGTGAAAATTTTATAATTTGGTAAATTTATGTATATTGAAACATTACATATAAATTCCAATCTGATTAATCGTTAGTCCCTACCCCACCACCCGACTAGCGCTTAGCGATTTCTACAACACTAATTTTTAACTTCAGTAAAATAATATAATTATAATAATAATATAATAATTCTTTGGATCAGATGTCTTATAGCTGTTCATCAAGAATGTTATGGTGTGAGCGGCGAAGATTTCTCATCTTGGGTTTGTAGAGCATGTGAAGCACCTGAGATTACGAGAGAGTGTTGCCTCTGCCCGGTTAAAGGCATGTCGTTTACTTCTATAATATATTCAATAATGCATAGTTTTTTTTAATTACGAGCAATTTCATATATACACCTACAAACTTGAAAAATATCATATATGCCCATACAAAGTACGTAGTTAAATGTTGTTTTTGACTTGGTACTAATTTACTACAGGTGGCCCTCTGAAGCCAACTGACATAGATCCATTGTGGGTTCATGTTAACTGCGCATGGTTCCGGCCTGAAGTTTCTTTTTTAAGTGATAAAACAATGGAACCTGCGACCGGACTTCTTTGGATTCCGCCCGATTCTTTTGTGAAGGTAGGAATATCAACATTCAAAAGCTAATTTAATTAAACAATAATAATAATACAATATCATCTAATCGTTCACGTTTTCGGTCAATTTCAGGAATGTGTCATTTGCGATCAGGTTCACGGTTCGTGCTTACAGTGTTGCCAGTGCGATACTTATTTTCACGCAATGTGTGCTTCTAATGCTGGCTACTGTGTGGAGGTAGCTCATAAACAATAAACTAAACCAATAATTGTATTAAACAATTTCGGCTAATTTTTTATTAACTTGTTTACTCGTTATCTTCCTTAAATATGCAGCTGCATTCGTCGAAGAAAAATGGCAAACCTTGCACAAAATGGAATGTATATTGTGCTGTCCACAAGTAATGCTACAACTCTTTATTTCTATTTATTATCTTTTTTTTGCATTTTATGTATTTTTGTTAAATGCTTGTGTTACTGATGCAGAATACCGGCAGATACTGGTATCATACTCAAGACAGATTCGGAGGTATTTTGTGCAACTGGGCTGATTCAAAAGCAGCAGCATAAACAAAATTTTAGAGTTTCAAGGCTTGCCGGTTCGTCAATGGTAGAGAATGATGTGCCGGAACCATTATCAGCTGCAAGGTGTCGCGTTTATTATAGGCCTCCTACCAAGGTAGATCACGCTAAACACGTCATTTTCTTATGTTTTTATTTTTGGATGAGTAAACTGCGGTTTTCGTCCCTGTGCTTTTTCCAAATCTGCCATTTTAGTCAAATAGTTTCAAATTTGCGATTTTCGTCCATGTGGTTTCATTTCACTAGCAATTAAACCCGAATTCATTAACCTCGTTAAGTCTGATCATTAAACTCATCAGGGCGCCTCTCACGTGAGGGGCAGTTTTGTCATTTTTCTCCCCAAATAAACCTCAGTCCTAATTCACAAGCCCCCTCGCGTGAGGGGCTGGGGTGTATTTGGGGGGGAAATAAGGACATAAATGCCTCTGACGTGAAGGGCACGCTGATGGGTTTATCGACAAGACTTAACAGGATTAGTGAATTCGGGTTTAATTGCAAGTGAAATGAAACCACAGGGACGAAAATCGCAAATTTAAACTATTTGAATGCAACCGCATAATTTTAAAAAAAAACACATGGACGAAAACCGTAGTTCACTCTTTTTGGATTTGTGGTAACTAATTTTTTAAATATTCTTTGTTGTCAGACTGATGTAAACAAGGCGACATTTCATCGGTTAATGGGTCCAACACAACATAGCATACATAATATAGATGCCTTAAAGTCACATAAAGTAAGAGTTCTTATGTTACTTTAATATAAATGTATTTTAATCTGTGTGACTGAAGAACCAAATGATTTAGCTTGTGTGTTATCTGCAGGAAATTGAAGACTTGAACAATCTCTCTACACTGAAGGAAAAACTCGCGCTTTTACAGGTATATATATACCCTTTATCTTGGTTATTATTTCATGATGTCATTATGATCCTTTATGTTTCTCTAATTGATTTGTTCTAATCCAGCGAACCGAGAAACAACGTGTATGCTTTGGTAAATCTGGGATTCACGGGTGGGGCCTATTTGCACGCCGAAAGATTAAGGAAGGAGAGATGGTACTTGCATCAATCCTTAAACCTACACCTAAAATTTTCATGTAATCATATATGTTCAAAAGTCATTTTGGAACAATTTACATATTTTTGTGGTTTCATGTAGGTGCTCGAGTACCGTGGCGAGCAAGTGAGGCAGAGTGTAGCGGATTTGAGAGAAATAAGATACCGAGCGGAAGGCAAGGATTGTTATGTGAGTAATTAAACTTTATCTGATCTTAAATAAATGTAACATAAGTTATATATCTATATGCTTTATGTTATGTTTTGATCTTTATGTGACAACTAGTGTTTGTTGTGACTTGTGACTAAACACTTTTTTCTTCAGCTTTTCAAGGTTAGCGACAACCTTGTAATCGACTCGACAAACAAGGGGAATATCGCAAGATTGATAAATCATTCGGTATGGTTCCAAAAACAAACGTCACGTCTTGCAAAAAATATTTCCGTTACTAACTATATGCGCATTTTCATTGCAGTGCATGCCAAACTGTAATGCACGGATTTTAAGCATGGGTGCAAATGAGAGCAGAATAGTTCTCGTAGCCAAGACCGATGTTTCAGCCGGTGAAGAGTTAACGTATGTCTTGTTCCACTCACGGGTTCATTTGTTGAACTCATGTTCGTTTGGTTAACTAATATATTGAACTCTTTCGTGATAGATATGATTACAAGTTTGACGAAGATGAGCCGGATGAACTTAAGGTCCCGTGTTTATGTGGAGCTCCCAACTGTAGATATTTCATGAATTAGTTTTGAAACAACAACATACCATTTTTATACAAAGAGATATATATACACCGAGACTGAGGCATTTGAAGTAGTTACAACTTACAAGCCTTATTGCCATAGATCTAATAGTCTCTTTTTTTTATTAGTGTGAATATGGAATGTTAAAATTTTGAGCGCTAGCCCTTCATAGTTCCACACACATACATACGATTTCACAAGTATCCTCAACTCACTTGAGCATCCCTCCGGCTTAAAGCCCTTGGGCCCTGTTAGCGAGTACTTTTTTGTGGTCGTAGCTCGTTTGATGTTGGTAGGGTGGCAAATGGATCGGGTCGGTTTGGAACGGGTAAATTAAAAAAAGGTTGTTTTGGTTCGATTCCAAACGAGTCGGGTCAATTTATTTTTTGAACGAGGGAAACAGTGAAAACTTTTAGTTTTTATTTTTTATTTTTTTTTATCTATAATTTTAGTTATGACTTTTTTGCCATTTTTTTAGAAAGGATTTTTTTTTTCTCAACCCTTCTGACTTATTTTCATTTTTCTCTTGACCCATTTGAACCCGTTCCAACTTTTTATTTTCTCTAGTGAGGCTCATTTTAACCCCTTAAGCATTTCTTTTAAACTCAAATCCACCCGATATTTTAATATCATTATAACTCAAAATAAGTTATAAGGTTGTTCAAAAATTTTCTGGTAGCTCGCTTGATAAAAGTTGTAACAAAACTAGCTAAAAAAACTTGATTTGTAAAAACCTTAGCCGATCAGCTCACTCATTTTGTAACCAAGTCGAGGTCATGGCTCGGCTCGTTTCATTTCAAGCTCAAGCTCGAACGCATCCTGGCTCGACGGACATATAACCACTAGAAGGATCTGAACTGGAGGTTCAACAGGGCCGGGTCTAATTACATCCCCATGACCCGAGAAAACGGTTAACGGATACATATTGAGTCAGTCCGTCCGTCATTCAATTAACGTGTAATCTTCCCGCGTTGAGATATGAAAACCAATTACCCCTCAATTCAAATTAAAATATCTAATTTCATTTGAACTGAAATTGTTGTAACAGAATCAATGGGGAAACGATTACGTGTATCCAAATCCATCTGCAGCTGTGCTTCACCTCGCTACTCTTCGTCATCAGTTCCTCCGTTCTCCGCCTGTTCCCGCAGCTACGGATACTAGCCATCAGGGAAGGCTACCCGCACAGCAAGGCTACACGCAGAAGGCACTAACTCTCAAATAATTCAGTAGTCACCTGAAGAGGGAATGAGCAAGCCGGGAATACTCCCGCCCAAAGCCGGGAAAACTCCCGCCCAAATGAGCCAGTCCGTACGCTACTGGAGGATCTTTTGTACTATACCTGCCAAGGTATGGACAAAAGATCTGACCAAAGCTGCGACAGCTCACTGACAACAGTACGACGAGCAGCACGCTCTAGTACTTAATGTCACTATCAGCCGCTGCCTACTCACCAACCCTTGTCGTGGCATGTACATAGCCTGCAGTTGGTGGAAAAGGAATAGTACACAGCCGGCCATGTCACTATCAGCCGCTGCCTACCCACCAAACCACCAGCACGGCACGTGCGTAGCCCAGTTGGTAGAAAAGGAATATTATACAGCCGGCTGTACCTTCTTGGACACCTACCTTCGGCTATAAATACTCCAACGCCTTGGAACGGTATCATCATCTTCTCTCTAGCTATTTCTCTTAATATACACTTATATTCAAGAGCAATCGAGTCTGATTCTCACGCCGGAGGGTGGTCACAAGGAGGTACCCCCCCCCCCCTTCTCAGTGACGAGCTCACGGTGTCTGTTTTGCAGGTCATCAGAAGAACAACCATCTTTGCCGGACCTAACCCTCGTGGGAAACATCTATTTAACCCCCAGATTATCCGTAATCTGCCGGGGTCGATTAGTGTTTCTTCATCGGCGCCATCCGTGCATAAAAGCTAGAACTATTTTTTTTTCAGTTTTTTCAAAACTTCTGGAAAGATGGTTAAGGTTACTCCGTTGCCAAGGCCAACGAGCGACCAAGAAACTCCGGTAACCACGACCCCAGCTACTGGGGGGAACACCGGCGAGTACACAAATTTTACGAACACTACCCCGGTTACCCAAACCAGGGCAAGTGCAGTAAATTTTACGAACACTACCCCGGTTACCCAAGCCGGGGCAAGTGCAGTAAACAATCATCCCCTGGGATTCATTGATACCCAGGTGGAAAGACAACAGACGAGGCTCCCCCGCCAAACACTCGAACAAGTTAAAGCGTGGGCGGAAGCACGTCAGAAGGAATTCCAAGCTGAGTTAGACGAACGCTTACGTTCCATCCAACAGGCTGACGAATTTGGAAGCATTCGACAACAGGTCAACATGAGCAGTGAGTGCGAGTACTCGGACGATGATCGGGAGGAATCCGACACCGACGCAAACCCTCGCCATAGGGCAAAAGGGAAGCGTAAGGAAACGGACTTCCAACCGAGAAGGAATTTCGAAGAAACCTTCAAACCAAGGAACGCGGGGGGAAACCCACGTGACTTCTCCAAAACCTTTTGACCAATTGCTGCAAATGCGGGAACGTCCAAGTTTGCAAGGGACATTTGGGAAGCAATCGCCCCGAGAAGTGCCAAACAGATGTCCAACATCGGCACTTATAATGGTATATCCGACCCAGACGATCATTTGAACAGATTCATAGCGGGGGCAACCGTCAGCAACTGGACGGAACCCACGTGGTGTTATATGTTCCAGATGACGCTGGTTGGAGCAGCCAGAGCGTGGTTTGACCGTCTACCGGTCCACCACATCTACGATTGGGCGGACTTCCAGCAGAAGTTCAGCCAACACTTCAGTCAACAAAGAAAGTATACCGAAGAGCAATGGACGATCCTCAACTGCATCCGAGAGGAAGATGAGTCTTTACTAGACTTCATCACGCGCTTCAATTCAAAGAAGCTAAGTCTGGGCACTATTAGCGAAGATCTTGTTCGCGCTGCTTTCATCCAGGGCGCGAAGGACCCAGAGCTCATCCGCACCTTAACGGGTAAAGACGGCATGCCATCCACGTGGGATGCCATCATGACAGCAGCTAAACGCTTCGCGGAAACGGAAAAGCAACTGGGTAGAGATCTTCCCCAGAGCACAAACCTCTACACCCAGAAAACAAGAGAAAACAACGTCCTCACCGCCCGACTAAACAAAAAGAGGAAGCTAGGCATTTGGCAGTCAAGGGTAAACTTTGACACCTCATCCAGCTCTCGCCCTCGGTTAGGCGGAAAGGATAACATGCAGTCGTCGAACCGGAACTCCAGATGGACGCCACTCACCAAAAGCGTCACCGAGATATTCGCCACCGAGAGGCTCCCATGGCCAGAGGCTCCAATTATCCGACAGCGTCCAAACGCTGATCAAAGCAAATTCTGTGACTTCCACAGGACAAGAGGCCACACCACCGATGAATGCTTAGACTTGAAGGACATCGTCGAAGCATTTGTCAGAGATGGGAAACTCACGCACCTCGTGGCGTAATGAATGCTGAGCAGGCTAATGCGTGTAGAACCCCAGTTGGGGAAAACACGAATGAAACTGCAGCTTCAATGTTGGAGACTACATACTGCGTAAACAACGAGATTCCGAACCAGGTGAATATCGGCTCGAAAGGCTCGATGACACCCCATCCCAAGAACATGGAAGGGAGTTCAATTACACAGGTTGCATGTAGATCAATTCCAAACTTGTAAAGAAAAGGCCCAGAGCCACTTCTAATGGAAATGATTCTCCTTACCACATTGACGCTGATGGTCTTACATTTATACTTATGAACTTTCCAGACTGATATGCCGGTATTCACCACATAAATAAGTGGGGAAGTAAGTCGTTGCGTGTGGACGGCGGCAAAACCCGCATAAACACAAAAAACGGCAAAAATTTGTAAGAGATGAGGACAACCTTCACGCAGGTCAGTTATAGGTAAAGTTTGGTCATCCCACTAAATGAAAGTGACGGTCCTACCCGCACAATCATGATAGAGGAAACTGAACATTAACTTATTGACAACCGCGCGTCGAAAGGTTTAACTTATTCAAAACACTGATATGCCGGTATTCACCGCATAAATAAGTGGGGAAGTCGTTGCGTGTGGACGGTGGCAAAACCCGCATAAACACAAAAAACGGCAAACCTTCACGCAGGTCAGTTATAGGTGAAGATTGGTCATCCCACTAAATGAAAGTGACGGTCCTACCCGCACAATCATGATAGAGGAAACTGCACTAACCTATTGACAACCGCGCGTCGAACGGTTAACTTATTCAAAACACTTGGAAAATTGCTAAGTTAAACTAAAGTATGCACGAGCGAATCATATATTGTTTATGTGGCAAAACAAGTGCCAAATTAAGCTATAATATGCATGAGCAAGTCATATAACGTTTATAAAGCAAGTCATCCAGTGAAATTGGCGGTCCTACCCGCACAAACATTTATATTTCATAAAAATTCAAACATTACAAGAATGGCCGGGTATCTACCCGCCTACAGAAATATAAATCTATCCTAACGGTGGGAAGGGATCTCAAGGTTCAAACTTCAGGACCACTCCCTCCAAACCCACTTGTACCCGCACCATCAGTTGGCTGTGGCGGTTCAAGGAAAGTCTTGAGAATGGTTAGCCCATCATCAGCAGCAGCAATTTCGTTCACCTTCTCCACCACCGGATGCGGGAAGGCAGCATACTGGTTCACTGCTTGGTCATAGGCAGCTTCAGTGTCCACGTCATAAAGAGGGAAGTTGGAAGGCGGGATGCCCTTCTCAACAAACCCCAGACCAAGCAAGAAACCAGCCTTTTCCCATCCTCATGGGAAGCGTTGAGGGCTGCGCTCATGGCATCGTCATAAGATGTGTTCGTGAATATCCGATATACAACCTACAACAAGGAAAAATACAAAGTATCAAAACCTTTTCTAAGTACAAAGAAAAGCGTAAAGATATTATGAAGCTACGCATACCTGCGACAACGCTTCTCGTAGAAGCCATTCCTTGGTGATTAGAGCCTCCTGGAGGGCAGCTTGAGCTTGGTTACGGGCGCGTTCGGCTTCATTTTTGTTAAGGTTGGCAAGCAACACTTTCTTAGCAGCAGCCTCTTCAACGCCCTTTAGCCTACGCTCAGTGTGGTCAAGCATACCCCTCTGATCCAAGATCTCTTGGAGCTTCTTGGCGTCTTCCATGGCCAAGGCATCATGAGCCTGCTAGAGCCTCTCTAGTTTGGCTTTAAGCTCCTCATTCTCAGCGCGCAGAGGCTCAGCAACAGCTTCAGCTTTGGTGGCCCTCTCGGTCACGTTCCGCGCAGTTTCCTTAGCCAACCTAAGCTGTTCGTTAACAGCTTAAGTAGCCTTGGAACGAGCCTCGAGACGGGCCTGAACTTCAACCTCGAGGGCCTTGAAGGCCTTTTCCTTCTCCGCAGCAACGGCGGAAAGTCTCCTGTTCTCCTCCCGGATGGCCCGCGCCTGAGCCACTTCTTGGATACGCGTCGCTTTTAACTTGTCGTTTTCACGACAAAGCAACTCAACGCGCGGCTGCATCCGGACAAGGAGAATCCGAAGCTCATTTGTCAGCCTACCCTCCTGGTAGCTAGACATGGCTTCCCCCAACGCGCCACTAGGGGCCGCGTGACGCGCCCACTCGACGCAGTCCACAGCCGTCCGAAGGGTTGTTCCCCCGGCGGATGTTCCACCGTGGAACATACACCTCATTGGAATCCGACACTGTAAAAACAAAAAAACAGTTAGGAAAAGATGATATAAAAAAAGAGGCCAAAATAACCCTACGCACCTGTAGGGTCGACAACAGGCCGGTAGCCGCCGAACCCATCACCCGAACCTAAGGGATATCCATCCAAGAGGTCAGGCAGATGGGAAGGAGGCAGAGATTGGCTAGAAGCCCCAAACATACCTGCTGAATCGGCCGGAGACGAGGTAGTCACCGGTGCCGGAGGCACGGTTGAAGCCGCCGCGGTAGAGACCAGCGGAGGTGAACTCACGGGAGGTGAACTCACAACCGTGGCCGCCGCTGCGGAGGAGCCTGCAGAAAAAATCACCGCCGGCTCAGTGAAGGATGCAGTGAAGATGGCACTTACAGCCGGCGGAGAGGACATTACAGTTGGAACAGTTGCCTCAACGGGATGAGCAACTGAACCAACACTTGAAACAGGCGCGGCCGCCTGGGTCATCGCCTCGGGTAGGTTGACCAAACCTACCGTCATGGGACGAGAGACGCTCCTCCCCGCTCCACTCTGTAATGCGGTAGCATCCACGCCTGCATGAAGACAAGATATTAAAAACAATGGCGGAAAGAATTGCGGGTAAGATTAATTTACACTTACGAGTTTTCTTGAGCTTGAAGGTTCTGACAGGCGGGGACGAACCCGATGGAGCCGGCCTCTTCACGCCGGTCACCGTCGTCGTACTGGGCGGATCGGAGGTGACAGCTGTCTCAACCTTCGGGACAGTTGTCTCACCACCACCAGGGTTCCCCGCCACCTCCTCACTTTCGGTCTCCGAGTCAGACCGGTTCCCCTGATCGGCGGTGGAGGCAACCTTCGCCTTGCTCTTCGCGCCAGCTGCCTTCTTCCTCACGAAGAAAGGACCGTCTGCGGATTCCTCATCAGAAGATGACAAAATTAGAGGAATTCCAGCAGAGGTTTGAGCATGGAGAGGACGGGGGTTAAAGAAACCCATACCTGGCAGCGTGGCGCTCAAAATCTCGTGGCCCGGCGGGTAGACCTCCACGAACCTATCCGCCGTTTGCTCCAGGATGGGCAACTCGTTCTCGTCAAGATCACAAGTACCCAACCGAGCGGGACCACCGCTCTCCCGCGGCTGCAGAAGAGACTGCAAGTTGTTTCCCTCTGAAAATAAAAAGAAAGAGATGGTTAGAGCAAAAACCCTAAATCAGCAAAAAGATATGAAGCATACCGTAAGGGATAGAGTTCAAACCGTATTCGAGGACGATAGGAATCTGTGGCGCCTCTGCCCCAGCATCCTTCCATACCCGGCTCATCCCAAGCATCACCATACCAGACTCCGCAAAGCGGAAACCGGAGTCTGGATCTGGGAGATCTTGGCGAACCATTCCGCCTCTTGGTAATTGGAGGCGTGAAGGCTAGGGAGCGCCCTCTCGTTCTTGAACGTCATCGCAATGGGGACGACGCGAGCGGAGACATAGAAAAACTCCCGCTTCCAAGAACGAAGACTGCGCTCGGTAGCGCAGATCTTCAAACCCTTGATCCGATTGACCAAGGTATACCAGCCCTGGATGCACCTCCAGGAGTAGAAGGTCATCAGGCGGTCGATGCGGGGCTCAACGCCCAGAATATGGCACACCCATTCAAAATGGCAAACCTTTGCGATCGCCATCGGGTGCACCTCCGTTAGGTGTACACCGTGTCTCTCCAAAACACGGTACACAAACTTCGTCAATGGGAACCTGAGATTCCCATAGATGAAGAATGCAGCATACACCCCTATCTTGCCCTTGGGGGCATCGTACACCGTCTGGTGAGGCTCAGGAAACTCAGGCTCGAAGGGCTCGAGCATGAACTTCCTGATGATGTACTGATAAACGTCGACGGAAAGAGCACACTGGCACTCCCCAGCAGTACTCTTATCGTCCTTGTCAGACGTCGGGTTCTCGATGTACACGTCGGACTCCTCGGCAATAGCCTCAGGATCACGAATGGAAGACATGTTTCGGAGGATGGAAAGAAGAACGATTTCAGGAGAATGCTCGACAAAAGTTAGAGTATTCGCCGGAAATCGCTTAGAAAATGAAGTGAAACTGTGAATTGAGATGCATCCTCTCCTCCCTTTATATACTCATTGCAATGAATGCGATGAATTTAATGCGGGAGAGACGGAAAAGCGCAGGTGCAATGAAACTATGACACGTGGAAAAAGCAAGCTGGCAACAGCTGTTGACAGGACGCGCGCCGTAAACTTCGCGCCCACGCGCCCGAAAACTCGCGCCCACGCGCCTGAAAAAGCGTCTGGAATGACCATATACTGTCACGTCACCATAACTTCATGCACGTCCTGAAACTGTCAGAAGAAATCGTCAGACCACGCTGATGTCCCTTCAACGGTTAGATTGTTCTTATCCTTTCACCAACTCTTCGAATTTCAAAAAAATTCAAAAAGATTCAAAAGTAAGCGGGACTATACCCCCTTACCTTGGCAACCAAGTAACTATAAGACAGGTGCGGGTACAGTGTCAAGGCAAAACCCTTCACATACTTAGCACCTGCAGGGAATTGAAGCCAACAATACCTTGGAAGTAAAGTAACTATAAGACGAGTGCGGGTACAGTGTCAAGGCAAAACCCTTCACATACTTAGCACTCGCAGGGAATTGAAACCAAGAAGGATCATCTGGGCCATGCTTGCGGAAACGGAAATAACATCCCCGCATAGCGGGAACGTTGAGAACTAGATTGTTTGAAGCTCCAAGATGGAATTGGTTGTTTAACATAATTGATCACTATGTTTAAAACTACCAAAACCTCATGGAGAATCTACACAAGTGGAACTCAACGCTCCTGACTTGCGAGGAGGTTACAGACCTACCCGCATCATACCCAAAGATCAAGCAGAAAAGTCGGGAATTTCTGCACGTGACATTAGGACTTCCGCGGGAAGAATCCCCATGGAAAACCTTAAAACTAAACCCTTTTCAAAACCCCTTGCTTAAGTCCAAAAGTTCACCTCACTTATTAACAATTCATGAGAAGAACATTGGACTGGGGGGACTTGAAGAGGTAGGTCCCAGCAGAGCCCAGTTGGACCCGCAAGACTCACATTGAACAGGGACGTCTGCACGGTTGGACCCGCAAGACTCACCTTAAACAGGGACGTCTGCGCAGTTGGACCCGCAAGACTCACCTCGAAGAGGGACGTCTGCGCAGTTGAACTCGCATGACTCACCTAGAGGGACGTCTGCGCAAATACCAACTGGATCCGCAGGACCAACCATGCTCAGAGACGCGACGTCCTTACGCGCAGTACGCAAGCTGTTCCCGCAGGAAAAGCCTCCCAATGGTGACGTACTCCGCCTGTTCCCGCAGCTACGGATACTAGCCATCAGGGAAGGCTACCCGCACAGCAAGGCTACACGCAGAAGGCACTAACTCTCAAATAATTCAGTAGTCACCTGAAGAGGGAATGAGCAAGCCGGGAATACTCCCGCCCAAAGCCGGGAAAACTCCCGCCCAAATGAGCCAGTCCGTACGCTACTGGAGGATCTTTTGTACTATACCTGCCAAGGTATGGACAAAAGATCTGACCAAAGCTGCGACAGCTCACTGACAACAGTACGACGAGCAGCACGCTCTAGTACTTAATGTCACTATCAGCCGCTGCCTACTCACCAACCCTTGTCGTGGCATGTACATAGCCTGCAGTTGGTGGAAAAGGAATAGTACACAGCCGGCCATGTCACTATCAGCCGCTGCCTACCCACCAAACCACCAACACGGCACGTGCGTAGCCCACAGTTGGTAGAAAAGGAATATTATACAGCCGGCTGTACCTTCTTGGACACCTACCTTCGGCTATAAATACTCCAACGCCTTGGAACGGTATCATCATCTTCTCTCTAGCTATTTCTCGTAATATACACTTATATTCAATAGCAATCGAGTCTGATTCTCACGCCGGAGGGTGGTCACAAGGAGGCACCCCCCCTTCTCAGTGACGAGCTCACGGTGTCTGTTTTGCAGGTCATCAGAAGAACAACCATCTTTGCCGGACCTAACCCTCGTGGGAAACATCTATTTAACCCCCAGATTATCCGTAATCTGCCGGGGTCGATTAGTGTTTCTTCATTATGCTTATTTAGTTATGATCGTAGCTTAAATGCTTAATTACTGAATTATTACGGTTCGTATTGCTTAATTTGTGTTGATTTTAGTTGTAGTTAGCTAATTAAGTAGTTGAGATTTAGATCCGATTACTAATATTGAAGTGTGATTGATTATGTTAATGAGCGTTTATCAGTTTCAATATTAGCTGATTCGGTTGAGTATTGGGTACTACAGAGCATCTGTCATATGTGATTACAGGTTTATAGTGGTTCGTATTGCTCGTTTTGTTAGTTTTAGTTGTAGTTAGTTGATTAAGTAGTTGAAATTTAGATCTGATATCGTAGTTTGATTGATTATGTTAATGAGCGTTAATCAGTTTCGATACTAGCTGATTCGGTTGAGTATTGAGAACTACTGAACAACTGAACAACTGTCGTGCGTGAATCGTGATACGTGAATATGTTTGATATGAGTTCCAGTTGATGTGAATATATCACTAGTGTATCTGTGTTTATGAATTTGATGTGAATGTACCACGACTAGTGTATCTGTGTTTGTGAATTTGATGTAAATACACCACTAGTGTATCTAATTTCATATCTAATTCCGTGTTTTTGAGCTTACGTATACCTATTTTCTGTTTGTTTTAAGTTTTATCGGTGTATAATGCTTGTTTAGCTATGATCGTAGTTCATGTGCTTGATTACTGATAAATAGCGGTTCATATTGCTCGGTTTTTGTTAATTGTAGTTGTAGTTAGCTAATTAAGTAGTTGAGATTTAGATCTGATTACTGATATAGAAGTTTGATTGGTTATGTTTGTGAGTGTTTATCGATTTCAAAGTTAGCTGATTCAGTTGAGTATTGAGCAATAGTCATACGTGATTCGTGAATATGTTTGATATGAGTTCCAATGATGTGAATATGTCACTAGTGTATCCGTGTTTGTGAATTTGATGTGAATATACCACTAGTTTGATTGAGTGTTACTCGGTTTCAACATTCTCTGATTCAATTGAGTATTGAGCATTGAGCATTGAGCAACAGTCAGTCATACGTGATTCGTGAATGTGTTTGACATGAACTCCATCTGAAAGTTTGAAACTAGCGTTTTACTATATGCTGATTTGTGAATTTGATGTTAATATGCCACTAGTTGTTGACTATATAATTGACTTGATGATTTGACTCTCCCAATCAGCTATCCGTTTATTAGTTTGTTAGAATGGACCAACAGTGCATCTGTGTTTATGAATTTGATGTATCATGTAAATATGCCACTGGTTGTTGACTATATAATTGGCTGATGATGCGGCTCTCCTAATCAGCTTTCCGTTTATTAGTTTGTTAGAATGGACCAAATTGAGGTTATCACCTCCTCCAATTTGAGGGGAGATGTTGACTGTATAATTGACTGATGACGTGGACACTTGACGATATGGCTCTTCTAATCAGCTTTCCGTTTATTATTTTGTTAGAATTAGAATGGTTGTTATTTAGTTGAGTTGTAGTTAATTAACAGATTAGTGTATATGAAGCTAAGGCTTGTATCTTGTGAAAGTTCGGTTCATTTTCAACAACATTTCACAAAACCTACAACAGTGTATGATCTGTTTATGTGTGTGTGCTAATTGATAAACCATAGGAGCTTCATAGTTCTGAACTAGCTTCATTGATGTTAATGTTGCTTTTCATATCAATGGAATCAGGCATGACATAGACGTATGGACAGAAATTGCTAAGTGTTTGGACGGGAAGTCATTGGTGATGTTGGCAGCAACCAACAAATGGTTCCTTAGCAATATACTGCAGGATTTTATTTGGAAATTTGTTTGTTTGCGTGATCTTCAGATCCCTGATTGTGATGAAGTGAAGTTTAAGTGGATCAAAATTTATGGATCAGCTTTTGGTAAACATAGCACATCCAACTATATGTTTTACATTGATCATATTGTAGTTTCCTATTTACACAACAATCGGTTATCAACTTATCATACCATTGATGATTGATTATGCAGATGGAAGTCATTCTTATTCCTTATGCCAGAAGGAGAAGCATATTGGTAAACTTAAGTTTAATTAGAGTTTCATTACTATATAAACTGTCTATTAAGACTGTTGCTTATCACACAGTTTTAATCTGCTTGTCATTGGCAAATGCATTAAGTCATTAACCGTATATCAACAATGTTTTATACACATCCATTTTGGTAGGATGTTAGATTTCTGAAAATACATGACAGGGGTAATTGTAAGAACTTTATTATTAAACCTGATTAACCTTACTAAAAGTAACAATCAGAATTTGTATATCACACATTTAAATTCCCTATATACCATGTAATGGATAAGTCATAAAACTGCAATACTGCATATGGATATCCAAAAGTTTGACTCCTCTTTGACTTGCATATCAGATTGGATGAGAATTGGTGCATTTTCCTTCGACTCGCCAGATGCATTCCTCACGGAGAAACTTATCCGCCCCACAAAGCTTCCAGTGGAAGATACCAAGCAAAACATGGTGGACTCTGACGAGTGTTATCTACTGCACAACGTCAAAACTGGAATATGGATAGCAGGTAAAGATATCTTGCAAAACTCTCTTCAAAGATTTATCATTATTCATTGACTCGTTGTTGCTTGAATTAAACATCCTGTTCTTGTTTGTGTACAGATTTACAGCTTGTTCGGTGCCCTGTTTGTAACCTGAACACATGTGATGGTGAGAAAATACATATAAACACAAAGATTGTAACCTGAACCAGTACTATTTTCTTAATTACCTGTTGTGTTTCTTTCAGGAACAATGCAGGTATTGGATACCAGACATGCAGAGTTGTTCCTCAACGAAGGGTACAAGAATGGAAGCTGGGAGTACAAGCCGTTAGGATCTCATGACATCAAAAGAAACGTAAACAGTGCTTCTGGTGCCATTCTTGACATCAAGCATTTCAAAAGTCCATCCACAACTGGTAAATGGCATTCCACGGTTTATTACCAACTCATTTGAATAAAACGTGGTTCTAAATTTATGATCAATTTTTGTGCAGATCTGTTCAATCTCAAGTCTTGGGTGGGGAAACCGAACGACTGGCAGCCGAAAGCGACGGTGGCTGACAATGCAGTTGCTATTAACACAAATCTACAAGCAAATGATGGTAAAATACCCTTGAAATCTTTTATGGAAACTAAATATTCAGTTTAGTTTTTAAATCCGTATCAAACAATAAAAGTTAAACACACCGTCTTATTTTTCAGGCCTTCACATTAAATATCATGTCATGACATCTGGAGACACCGATGAAGTCGTGGCCATCCGTATATCTCAACAACTGCTCTAAACTCTAAATAATAATGTAAAGGTCAGTATAACTCTCAGTCTTGAACCTTGATAGTCAATACGATAAATAATATATAGGCATTCGCATACATAACACCCCGCCTCCACACGAGAGTAAAAAAATAAAGATTTTGAAAAATTTATGCGGACGAGTTGGATACTTACAGAGTTACAGTTACAAGACAGTGGTTAGTTTCTGGTATAATGATAAAGTTTTGTAGACAGTGGTATAGATATTGAGGATTTTGTAAACCGTTATGCAGAGAATGTAGTTCATTTTTAATACATGATGATTCAGTAGCATGAGTAAATATGGTTCGTTTCTTACACTGTGATGGTGTACTTGAAAATGGTTTGGTTTACGCAACCTAAACAGCTTGAACAGGACCGTGGGGCGTGGACACACTACGTAAAATATCACAATATATTGCTATTAAACACATAATTCAAGACTTGAAAAATGACTCTTTGGTGTATTCACAACTATTACACTCACATGATCGCCTCATTTTCGATGTGTTTGTAAAAACAAATAAGTATACGCTTTGAGATCCTTCATATTTTTATCACCAATAATCTCATTTTCATAAAATCCTATGGATGATTTGTCTAACCATACCAGGTACAAAGTTTATAGTAATTTGGTTTATCAAAAATTACTTTGGCAAAATACCCACTTTATTAAATTTTTCATGAATTAATTGCTAAAATCGTGAACAATACCTTTTGAGTAAAATTGATATTTTCAAAAACATAAAATCATTTTATTCCTGAAAATAATTGCTTTATTTATTACTGTAATTAAATACTTATTAATTTAATTAAAATTGTCAATATGATATTTTCATAGTCATGATGCCATTTTTGTCTTTATTAATAAATAAATAATTAGTATAAAATATCTTAAATAAATAATGGCATTAGTTGTTTTGTTTAGATATGTATTCAGATATCTTTTATTAATTACAATTACTAATAATACTATACTATTAAACTCATCGTTATTATTTAAATTATTAAAATTTGGCTTGATGTTTTGCGATCATGAAAAAGAAAACCTTCTTGCAGTAAACTGTATAGGTCTTTTTTATACAAACTAAGAACATCTAATCCGGAACATATTAAAATGAAGTATATTGGTATCATTTTAAGCTTTTAAGGTACTACCTACCAGACACTCCAAAAATGTTTTTTATTAAAATATTTCCCATAAATTACTAGCAAAAGTTGTAGTTTATTTTATTTTAAAAATGCAGTAAAAAAACCTTTCAATTTGTGTTAAAAATATCCACAATTCCCATCTATCAGTCTTATTCTCACCAACAATCTTTAAACACATCTTCGTATAAATCTCATCAATAATCTTGTAATTTATAACTCATAGGTGTAATATGAGTATGAATCCACATAGTAAAAGATGATTGTATGGATGATAAAATACAAGTCAGAGAGAAATTATGCAAACGCCTCGTATGTTACTAATCAACCCGGCAACCCCTCTATTGGTGTGACATGATTTGATGGTACACATACAATTGTTATGTATACGCCTATACATGGCAAGAATGTAATTGTATATGTGTGTATAGGGTATATGACAGTATAAGATATGCTATACGCCCGTACAACTATACAAGATATGGTTGGTTGATTGATACATGGTTACCAGTGATATGTTGATGCATGCGGTATGTATTATGTATATTCCCTAAAAAAGGTTATAACTTTAGAGGTACGCCGGCACCCCCTATAAGACGTATAAGAAAAGCGACTACACCCTCGAAATTTTTATATAATAATCATTTCTAAGACGTAAATAGACATGTCTGTAAACTATGCCCATTATTTTATACAAAACACAAGTTGACTGGAATCAAAAACATATACAAGATAAGTTTTTATTCTAAAAATACAAAGGAAATACCATTGACTTTTGTTAACTATAAACAAATGCAGGTTAGCTGTTAATAGGTTCAAAAAGCCAAAAACATTGACCTGAAAAAAGTCAAATGTGTTGATTTAGTACAATGATGATGATGTTGTTTTTATTATACACATGAACATTCAATTTCCATAACAATGGAGGCTCTCAATTTCTTCCTTCACCTCCTAATCCTACATATTCTTCCTACTTCATTAGCATCATCATACAACTGCCCGGTTTCCTTTTGTGGCTCGAATGCATACTCAATCCGGTTCCCATTTCGTGTGCTAGACCAACAACCCGACGTCTGTGGCTACCCGGGCTTTAATCTAGAGTGCAACAAACAAGGAAACATGGTATTAAACCTCCCGAATTCAGGATCCTTTTCGGTCAGAACCATTGACTACCGTTCTCAAGTTATCCAAATATACGATCCCTCAGGTTGTTCTGCTTCTAGGCGCTTCTCTTTGGACCTCTCGGGTTCACCTTTTTTGGGCTCTCCAAGCCGAAACTACACACTTTTGAGCTGCCAGGTTGAGGTCACGAGGTCCCGTTACATAACCGTTGGTTGTCTGACAAATTCTACATATTCAACTTTAGCTACTTCTTCTGAGAGTTTTGCTATCCGAATGGCTAACCGAACAGCTTGTGAGATCATTGGTTCTATACGGAGTCCAATATCGTGGTATCAAGATCAAGAAGGATTAACATCAGACTTAAATATGGATATATCTTTGACATGGGATAACCCGAATTGTCAAGAATGTGTAGAAGAGGGTGGGACTTGTGGTTACACAAACACCACTATGCAAGACATTGCATGCTTTGTAAATTCCAAAAAGAGTAAGCCTTTCCACACACCACTAACGTGTCATACACGCCGTATAACAGGCGAAAAATGGTCATATGAGGTCGTATGATAGTACTATGATGTGTTATAATGGCACATCATACAAGCCATAATGTTTATACGGGCTTTATGATTGTATGAGTCGTGTGCGTTCAAATCATATGAATTATATGATGTGGTATACCAACTAATTGGTAGCCTCTTAATAATCATTAAGAGGCTACCTCTTAATGGGTCATAACCTCTTAATGGTTAAGAGGTAGCCTTAAGTCTGAATGGTTAAGAGGCAACCATTAAGAGGTAATCTCTTAACCATTCAGACTTAAGGTTGCCTCTTAATCATTCAGAGGTTATGATCCATTAAGAGGTAGTCTCCTAATGACTGTTAAGAGGCTATCAAACAGCCTAAGCACCAAGGGCGTCAGGTCGACGGTCCCTGGCCCGATCACCTACGCCTGAGAATTGTAAAAAAAGTATATATTTTATATATACATACAATGGCGAAGTTTCACTAGGGCCAGCCCACACCTACCCCCCGGGTTTTTTTGCGCATTAGTGTAAATGTATCCGTTTTTTGCCCGAAAATTTTATACGTTGCGTAAATTTACTCGTTTCGCCGGAAAATTTAAGCCGGACCTCCCTATTTTTTCGCAGTAGTGTAAATGTGTCCGTTTTGTCGCCCGAATATTTTATACGTAGTGTAAATTTACCCGTTTTTGGTCGAAAATTTGAGCCCCCCCCCCCCCCGACGCTCGAGTCCAAGCTTCGCCACTGTATACATATATATATATATATTTAAAAAAACTATATTTTTAATCTAAGCAACCAGGGCGCCAGGTCGACGGTCCCTGGCCGGATCACCTACGCCTGAGAATTGTAAAAAAAATTATATATTTTATATATACATATATATTTAAAAAAACTATATGTTTAATTAAAAAAATAAACTACACCAGCCCACCATTAATAAACGAAATCAAAGTTACTATTGTATAATTTATTTTTTTCATATATAAGTTATCAAATTTATATTTTACTTAAGGCCCAAATTTTCACTCGCCTTCGGCCCAAAATTTTTTTACAATTCTTGGGGACGGCCGTGCTAAACAGTAAACACCACTGACAAAGTCATACGGCCTGTATGACCATTGTTTAACTTTAAGAAGAAAATCAAAACTACAAACTTTCAACAATATCTCACTAACCGACATTTACATTTTCAGGCAATAAGAAAATGACGATAGCTTTGATAATAGTATGCATAGCTCTAGCTCTACCGGCCATAGCCGCCTCTATGGCCATGATATATTACATCTTCAGGGACTACAGACGAGTAGCCACTTGGGTTGCAAGAAACGCAACACCAAATGTCACTGCAGTGACACCTGAGACTGCCATGGTTCCACATGGCGGTCTGGTCATAGGTCTTGACCCATTGACCATAGAGTCGTACACAAAAGTGGCTCTAGGGGAAAGCAAGCGCCTTCCGGGACATGAAGATGCAGCATGCTCTATATGCCTATCGGAATACAATGTTAAAGAGACTGTCAGATGCATTCCGGAGTGTAGACATTGTTTCCATGCTGATTGTATTGATGAGTGGCTAAAGTTGAAAGGAACGTGCCCGGTTTGTAGAAATTCCCCTTCACCGGCTCGTGTTGACTTGTAACATATTCAATATTCATTGTTTTTTTTTTCATACTTGATCTTGATCATACCTTAAATCTTCTGAATATGCAAAATGAGATATTTAGAAACAAAAAAAGGTTGACTTTCACTATATATATTTGTAGATAAGTCATTGAACTATTTTTTATTTTTTTGTATAAATAGATCATTTAACTTATTAATTATTATATCCATGTTAATACTTTTTAAGAGTCACACAAATAAGTTTTTGTTCTGCAAAATATCTGCAATGGAAGGAATGTTAGAGTCATTGGAAATTTGGAATGATCATTTGAGAATTTTAAAAGATAAGTAAATGGTGGTTGTTATGAATGGTTCTCTCTGACTGGATCAAAGTCAGATATGTGACAATGAAAGTATGTCACCAATTATGTGTTTCTCAACCATATCATTTTTTTTTAAATATGCAAGATTTAAGTATTTGACTATTAATAACTAATACAAAATATTGGTTAGATTGTGATAAGAATGACCAAACCAATGATAAATTATAATAAAAAAAGAGTGAACTGCGATTTTCGTATAGTATGTCTAAATTTGCGGCTTTAGTCCAATGGTTTCAAATTTGCAATTTTCGTCCATGTGGTTTCATTTCATTTGCAATTAAACCTGGATTCATTAACCTCGTTAAGTCTGGTAGTCAAAGTCATCAGTGTGCCGCTCACGTGAGGGGCAGTTTTGTCTTTTTTTCTCCCCAAATAAACCCCAACCCCTCCGGTGATGGGGCTTGCGAATTTACGACTGAGGTTTATTTGGGGAGAAAAAGGACAAAAATGCCCCTACTGTGAGGGGCGTGTTGATGGGTTTAACGACCAGACTTAACGGAGTTAATGAATTCGGGTTTAATTGCAGGTGAAATGAAACCACGGGGACGAAAATTGCAAATTTGAAACTATTTGACTAAAACCGTAGATTTGGACAAACCACAGGGACGAAAACCGCAGTTCGCTCATAATAATAATAAAAAAAGTAAGTTAAATCAATATGACACATCAAACAAGTTATATTAAAATCTCATGTTTAGATTAGTGGATGCATACCTCCATGTAGACTCTGATTCCATGTCAGCAAGTTGCACCATTTGCAAATATTCAAGTTATAGCTCAAGACTGTAATAAAGTTGCATAGTGTTGTTGTTTGAAGATCACAGTCTTAGTTCAAAAGTTCGAACTAATTAGATCGACTTGATAGAGTTAATACCAAAAAGAAAAGCATGATTATAACACCTAGCTTACTCTGCCACATACTTCCACATATATAGGTGGCTAGTTCAACTAACTTTTATAAATTTATTTATGAAGTTCCAGTTTAAAGAGAGGTTGTAGCAATGGTTAGTTCATATGCACAAATTAATAGTCAGCCAAACTTTAGCTATGTGCCTATGTTATTATTAAGGACTTATAACAATACATAAAATAAACAAAATAAAAAAGGACAAAAGAACCTTCCAACATATTGTCACAAAATCAAGCAAAGCCTTCTTGATTCACTCTTAGCAGGCAGCTTGTTTCGGTATAATCTCCATTTGAGTCGTTGTTAGAAGTAAACGCCATCCCAATATCTTAAAAGTCAGCAAATGATAAATACGGGAACACTTTCTACAATTACTATTGTATGATATAACTTACATTCTCTGGATCTTGTAAGTCATAACACTAACAATTGTCTTTAATATAAGCTCCAATAAGGAAGAAATTGTGTTATTTAAGTTGTATGCATGATGACACAAGTCACAACTAATGATTTCTATGGACAATGTCTCTTCCAAACTAGAGTTGTGTCCTAAATGGTTTATTAAAAGGACATTTTGGTCATATTCATTGTTAAAATAGACAAAGTCGAACTTATTTGAAGCATGCCTCCATCGTCTAGGATGGGATACAAGGCTCAACCATCGTCTAGAGTCCATTTTCAGTTGAGGCCAAAAGTTTTAAAATATATAAAAAAAATGATGATCTATATATATCAAGACGACAATAAATGATGCCATTTTTTTAAATTATAAGTTAAGTCTTTTTCTATAACTATAAATATAAACAATGTTCACTAGGGGTTATTTGTTTCAAATTATAATTTTTAAGTAAGCTAAACCCTATTGTTTTACAAAATAGATGACAAATCATTAATCATCGACTGAATTAAATTAAGCTAATAATAGGATTTTGTTTATTGTTATCACAGTTATCATCACTATATCTTTGTCTACTTAAATATAAGAACCATTCCTTTTTTGTATCCCCTTGCATGGAGCATCCGAAATTTGAGAGACGACCCTGCTTATTACGCATTAGAAAGCGGGTAGTAATAATAATAATAATATTGGTTAATACGTCGTCGTATTACCCCATTTCTAATTTCCGTTGCTCTTCAAATAATAATAATAATAACCTTATCTTTCTTTCTTTCATTTCCAAAAATCTTAAACCCTCATTCCAAAGGGCCTAAAACCCTATCCACTTATCTCCGGCCACCGTATTCCGCCGTAGCATGCCAGCTACACTCTTCTCACTGCCTGACGTTCATCCGTACAATTCTTCTTCATTGCCGGTAACCCTAATAACCATGAAAACCCTACCAGTTTCCAGTTCAGCCCATGTGTTCACTCGTCTAACCTCCACTAGACTCAATTCACATTCAATTTCATCTTGTAATAACCTCGGGTTTCAAAAATTGGCCACTGCAGTGCAATCTGAGCTCCAATTATCGGTTAAACACAGTAAGTTTGAAATTAGGGCTGCTAAGAGCTTAATTGAGGACGAGTCGGAGCTCGGTGACTGGTTCGGTGAAGTTAGTTCGGGTTCGTTTAAGAAAAGAGAGGTGTTTAGTGACAGAGATGATAGAAGTAGTTTTCGAGGCAGCCGGGGCGGTATTAGGGGCGGAAGAGGCGGTGGTAGAGGCGGTGGTAGGGGTGGTGGTGGTTCGGGTATGAATAGGAGAAATGATGATTATAATAGTGGATATGATAATAATAGAGAAAGAAGAGGTGGTGGTGGTGGAAGTAGAGGTTCGTTTGGTGGGAATTCACGAGGACGAGGGCGGTTTGATGGAAGGGGGGGAGGATCGATGTCGGGAAGGGGACGGGGGAGATTTGGGGGTGAAGTGCAGAGGAGAGATGATCGGTTTGGTCGGGATTCGGATGGTGGGAAAGGAGGTTGGGGTGATTATTATTCGCGTCCGGAAGGGAAAGAACCGTATGTGCAGGATACAGAAAGGTTTGGTTCAAATAGGAGAGGTGATAGGTTTGGTGGTGGCGGTGGTAATGTGCGGGATACGGATAGGAGAGATGATAGGTTTGGTGGTGGCAGTGGTAATGTGCGTGGTACGGATAGGTTTGGTTCGAATAGGAGAGATGATAGGTTTGGTGGTGGCGGTGGTAGAGGGAGAGGAAGAGGTGGTGGAATGGCCCGAGGTGGTGGTGTTATGATGGGCGTTAAAAGGAATATGGAAAGAGGAAGCTTGATGGTGTCGGTTGATGAAGATGTGGATGATGATATTGATGATGAGGAGGATGAAACAAACTTAATGTATAACTATAGAGATTTAATAAGCGAAGATGAAGATGATGACGGCGTTGACGTTGACGACGAAGAAGATGATGTGGTATTAGAAAAGGAGCATTCTTCGAGTTTGCCAAGAGTTTCAATGGAAGGAAGTGAGTCCTATCTAAGCGAGACCAGGTGCGTTGATCATGTGTTAATATTATGTTTGCATTGATATAATGTACGCTAAAGCGAGTATTTTTATCTTACTTTTATCCATTTGAATTTCAAAAGGTTTGATGAATGTTCAGTTTCACCTCTTTCCTTAAAAGGAATTAAGGATGCCGGATATGAGAAGATGACCATCGTGCAGGAGGCGACACTTCCCGTCATTCTCAAAGGTTTGTGTCTTTTGAAACACATAATAACATGGAATTATAAAGTCTCAAACTTTTAGTCAAAACTTATGATTTATAATTTTATATTTCTAGGAAAGGATGTGTTAGCCAAGGCGAGGACGGGTACTGGAAAAACCGTTGCGTTTCTGGTAATAATATACTGTTACCTAAAATTATAACTCATTGTAAAGTTAGTAAATTGTTAGCCTAATAGTATTATCGTTTTCTTAATTCAAGCTCCCGTCGATAGAAGTAGTTGTGAATTCGCCACCTGTCGGTCGTGACCAAAAGTGGCCCCCGATTCAAGTCCTAGTCATATGCCCGACCAGAGAGCTTGCAAGTCAAGCAGCAATGGAAGCTAACAAGTTGTTAAAATATCATCCTTCTGTTGGTGTTCAAGTTGTTATCGGTGGTACCAGAATCGCTACAGAACAAAGACGCCTGCAAACAAACCCCTGCCAGGTCAGCAGTTTTCAAATCGGTTTAGTTATAAACTTTTTTTGTTCATAGATCTTGAAAAGGTTAAAACTTGGCTGGTTTGTTCACAGATTCTTGTAGCGACACCTGGAAGGCTTAAAGATCATATAATGAATACTTCTGGATTTGCCACTCGGGTCAAAGGGGTCAAAGTTTTGGTACTTGATGAAGCTGATCATTTATTGGACATGGGTTTTCGTAAAGATATCGAGATTATAATATCAGCTGTCCCGAAACAAAGACAAACACTTCTTTTTTCAGCCACGGTCCCACCCGAGGTTTTCATCTTTCTTTCTTTCTTAAATGTGGTTAAAATTTTATGAAAGTAAATCCTATTAAAGTTTTTTATGATGTGAAGGTTCGTCAAATCTGTCATATTGCTTTGAAGAGAGATCATGAATATATTAACACCGTTGAAGAAGGAAGCGAAGAGACACACACACAGGTAACATATATTCACACTTATTGAAAATAAAATTTAAGTTAAAATATTTGTTAATGGTTTTTAAGGTTCTACAAAAGCATATGATTGCTCCATTAGACAACCAATTTCCACTGCTCTATACGCTTCTGAAAGATCACATCACCAATGATGCTGACTATAAGGTCTGTTTTCAACTTTTCATACAAACTTACAACATATTTTCTTTGTTCTTTTTATTGATTTGTTTTTTGTATATTTTATAGGTTCTTGTGTTTTGCACGACCGCTATGGTGACAAAGTTTGTGGCGGACATACTTGGTCAAATGAAGTTAAACGTCCGAGAAATACATTCTAGGAAATCACAAAGTTACAGGACACAGGTTTCTGATGAATTCAGAAAGTCAAAGGGTCTTATTTTGGTAACCTCTGATGTTTCTGCACGTGGAGTCGATTATCCAGACATAACACTTGTTATTCAGGTATTACTTTTATTACTTTGTTCATACGACTTTCATAATCCATTTTATTGGCTTTAATGTAATATAAATATCTTGCAGATCGGGCTTCCGTCTGATAAAGCCCAGTATATACATCGACTTGGAAGAACCGGGCGTAAAGGAAAAGAAGGGGAAGGGATATTATTACTAGCACCATGGGAAGAGTTTTTCTTGTCTACCCTTTCGGATTTGCCAATTTCAAAAGCGGACCCACCTGTTATCGATCCCGACACAAAGAAAAAGGTCGGTTTTATATTATACTTTTTTATGCTATTTTGTATCTATAGAGGTAATGGAGTAAAATTGTGTGATTTTGTGTACGCCAGGTGTCGAAAGCGTTGTCTTATGTGGATATGAAAATTAAAGAAATGGCATACCAGGCATGGTTGGGTTATTACAACTCGAATAAGACTGTTGCCAGGGACAAAAGCAGGCTTGTGGAGCTTGCAAACGAGTTTAGCCGAAGCATGGGACTTGATACTCCACCAGCGATTTCCAAATTTGTTCTTGGTAAGATGGGGCTCAAGAATGTTCCTGGTTTGCGTTTTAAATAGATAATTTATACGCCGGTAACATGAAACATTCAACAACTTTTTGTTTGCGTTATTGTAACAAACTGTTTATTTCTGTATTTGTAGTTGTAAGTTAGTGAAATGTTATTGTTAATGTCATTCAACCAATTTTTGCATAGAAGATTGTAATTTTTTTTTTTAGAGAAAATATTGATCCTTTTATATATAACATAAACCGAACTACATCTGGATAATGGGTAAGCGAGCAACAAGCTGCGCCGCTATCCCCTTTTGAATCGCAAAGCCTATTCTACTAAATATAAATCTTTGGTTCCTCGGGCTCTGCAAGTCACTGTGGACCACCTTCTGCACCCGCTCCAAGAAGCGAACCGCCTCGGGAGCTAGGGATCCAAAAGTGTCGAAGGCAAATGGAATGAACAAGTGCTGATTCTCCAAACACGATGTCTCATGCTTAGCAACCTTCCTAGACTCCGCTCTCATAACCGCCTGTCCCGGTACGAAGCCACTGTCTCTCAGCCCCACCAACGGGGACACCCCAGTGAGGTCAACACACGCATGCTTACCCTCTGCCCAGCCAAACACAAGAACATCCGCAGGACGCAGGGTAGATCTTCCCTCACGCGGATCAGTCAAAAAGTTAACAGGTGCCTCTTTCTTGGCTGAGATCCCGGCACGTCTAAGCACATCCCATAACACATCTCTAACCCAGTCATGACGATACTTGAATCCCGGCAATTCCTTACAGTGGAGGGCATGCTCACCGAATCTATCCAAACAAGCTTTTTTACAAATGGGGCATAATTCATCTGGAAGGAAAAGGGGAATCATAAGCCGGTATTTAAGGATGGCTCTGTATTCAACTGCCGACATCCGTTGCCCAAGACCTTCAATGGGCACAACAGTCAAAAAATCCTGGGCATGAGCCCCCTTAAGACAAGCTAAAACTGCCTTTTGTCTCGGGATCATATCGAATCTCTCCTCCAAATCATGTACGTGTTTACCATAAAGAGTACTCGCCAATGTTTGTTGAGGTTTCTTGGGGGCGGTCTCCTTATCAGTAAAACCGCCTATATCAAGGTTCGGGAGAGTTGTTCCAATATTACCAAGTGCAAAAGAGTAGTCAGGATCTACCCCCGTAACACCAGCGTTTCGCAGGACGTGGTCCTGTAATTTTACTGTAAATTTGCATGCTGTGTATGTTTTTATGGTTGAAATTTATAATATTGAGCTTTTCTTGAGTCAAATTTTAAGTTTGTTTAAAAAACAAACTAGGGGTGTGACATAAACCGAAAAAACCAATCTGAAAGCGAAAATTTCAAACAGAAATAATCGAACCGAAACAAAAACAGACAGTTTGATTTTATGTTTTTGTAAAAACCGAACTAACGGTTTGGATTTGGTTTTGCATATAATAAAAATCAAAAAAACCGAACCAAACCGAATTTCTAAATTTTGTTATTTTATATTTTATGTTAAATAGTTTATAAGAATTTAATAAACATGTAACTAAAATATTTTTGGTAAAGTATTTAATAGTCTATTATTTTACAATTAACAAAATTATTTATACCTAAATTAATTATTTTTTGAAAACTTTCTTTTATTTTGACCTGAAATTTTCAAGACCAAATGGTAAAAACGACACCAAATCAAAACCAAAATGAAAACCGAAAAACGAAACGGTTTCAAACACTCTAAAACAAAGTTTTGGTTTTCAGTTCGGCTTAAACCAAAAACCGCACCACGCACAACTTAAAACAAACCACCCAATCAGAATTATTTGCACATAACAAAAAGACCATGATTGACTTTGTGGCATAGTTTTTCAATGACAACATGTTAATTTTAGGTCAACAATATACATACTTGTTGCAACATAGCTTAAAATTCTAAATTGAGCAACTGTAAAAAAGCTACATGACAAAAGAGTGGTGGGTCCATTGGAAATTGGTACAAACTGTTTTTTTTATGTACTAAAAACCCTAACCATCATCAGTTGAAAAACATGAGTAGCAAATGTGTAACATGATAGAGCCCTACAAACTTCCAACAAAAGTTAATGTACTCGTGTTTAAACCGTAACATATTTGGCGGTGATGGCCCTTGCCTGCCTCGCGCATAACACACAAAAAAGGATTTAAAAAGATTTCGTCACACACAAATGCCACACCGCCTTCGAGAGCATATTAAACCAGTGTGCTTTGCTGCAGTTGATAATCCGAGTACATACGGCTCCTTCGTTGGCCACCACGAGCCGCTTCTTTGTCTATTCCCAGAAGGGCAACTTTTGCAATTCTAATCGTCTCGCCTCGTTAACGAAGGTTGTGGGATGGCAAAAGACAATCATAGCCTCCTGTCACAATTAAGAGATTTGTCAATATCATAAAAAACCAACATGCGTTCTCATTTTCTGAGACAGTCGACATAATTTTGGCATAACGAAAGTCCCAACACATGTCAAAATAAACTAAAAAAGTCCCCTGACCAAGTTTAGCTATATTAAAGTCCGTACTCTTATCTAGACCGTCTACTTACAAAATAAACATAAAATAATGACCAGTTACCGCCTTAATTTAGAATAGTACGAACCATTACTTAAAAAATAATTTTTGTCATAAGGATATGCATTCTAGAAAAGTTTAGGGACTTCGGCGTAGTAATTAGGTTAACGGTTCTTTTTTTGTTTTTTTTACATGTGCCAAGACTTTTATACGCAAAAATTATGCTGAGCCTTTCTCATGAAAGTTGGTAAAAAAAATGTTTGGTTTTTATGATATCCATATTATAACCGCTTGTATGATATTAAAAATGGAACGCAGACAACTTTCTAAACTATTGTGGCTTGCAAAACGATTATAAAACTAATGCAAAATTTATTTTGTTTTCGAAAACGTAAGCACTCGGGACTTATAACAGAAGATGTGAAAAAATGTACAAAATGAGTCAAATCACAAAATGAAAATGATATGAAAATAAGACTAAAAAAAAGAGACTATTGCCTAGTCAAACCACCAAAGCCTATACAAGTCACATTATTTTATTCTCGTTTAAAAAACTAGTTTTAGTCCTCAAAAACTTAAATTTCTAATCTTTTCAGGATGGCATATTTGTAATTTTCTTTAAAATTTTCTTAAATTCTAAAGATGAGAACAACCCCTACACAGTTTCTAACTACTATAATTAACCCGATAACAATTCCAAAATGTAGTCGAAAAAAAGTACCTTTGATGGCGGGGCGATGACGGTTGATCTGGTGAATATAGCCTATGTTCCTCAAGCATTCCCCAGGCCCGACTCCCTTCACCACACGGCGACTGCTCATTACCAGCAGAAGATCCCACCGAAGCAAACGCAAGCTGCTCGTTTTGAGAAGAAAAACCCGCACTTTGCTCATACGGGTACACCATCACAACCGGACCGTTTGACCCGTTAGACGGAACACCCGGTAACGGATACATGCCATACGCCACATTAGCAGGACCACTTTGACTTGTTCCAGGATGCAATAGCCCATTTTGTGTCTGGTACGTAGAAAACGTATCATGTCTGTGTGAATTCATTGAACGACTTCCGCTTGAACCCAGCCGGTCCGACCTTGCTGTTGACTTATCCATTTGATTACGGTTGTGGTTCTGATTACGGCCCGAACCACGTGACTTCGAGTTACCGTCTCTATCACCATGATTATCACCTCTATCATTGTTATAATTCACTCTGCGAGGCCGGTCCCTAACACCAACCTTCTAGAATAAAGACCAAAATAATAAGTTAACTAATATTTTGTCAAAAAGGTAAAACTAAAAAAATCATAATAACATTAAATCATAATGACCCATTGGGTTGAATGGGATGTATTAAAATGTATATAATGGGTCAGAATGGGTCAAACTAAAAAATGAAAATGATTGAAACGGGTCAAAACGGGTTGACATTTCTTGAAGGTTTTTTTTATTTTTTATTTATTTATTTTTTTTATGGAACGAGAAAACGAAGGAAACTTTTTAGTACTTTTACTTTTTAATTTTTGATTTATATTTCGAGTTATGACTTTTTAATAATTTTTTTTTTATTTTTAATGAGGGGATTTTGAAATGGGTTGAGATTTTAAAAACCCCTCATTAAAATATTTAATAAAAATAATTACAAAATTAAAACTTGAATTATAAATCAAAAACTAAAAAAGTAAAAATAAAAAAAGTCTCTGTTTTTCTCGTTCCATTAAAAAAAACTCGAGAAATGTCAACCCGTTATGATTTTTTTCAATCATTTTCTTTTTTTAGTTTGACTCATTATATACATCTTAATTCAACTTATTCAACCCATGGGTCATATTCGCCACCCCTAATATAAACCGAAAGAAAGCCGCAAGTTTGTTCGTTTGGCAGGTAGTTTAATTAAAGTAATAAATTAGTTCACTTATTGTCAATTTAGATAAATACCCTCCACCAACGATATATGTAAAAATCTTATGAACTCAAAATAGAATATATGTACTTCACACTTTGAAGACAGCCAATGTATTATAAAATAGTTTACTAAAATATAATAAATATAGATTTAACTTTCTTACAGGATTTGGCAAATATGTCCCGGTCCCACTACGATATCTTGGCATATCTTCAACATAATGCTGGTAAACATTAGGCGGTCGGTTGGAACTAGACTGAAGAGGTGCAAAGGGCACGAGCCGTGGTCCATAATTCATGAGCTGTGTGACCATGTTCATGTTTGGCACGGGTCTTCCGGGACCGTCCCATGGGACCCGACCCTGCAAATACATGGGTGGAACCATGACGGGTGACGGATAAACAGATGGTCCATGATGACGTGGACTTTGACATAACCGACCAAACTGTAGATTCTGCCAATGGCTAGCAAAGTCACTGTTAAGAATATCCGGCTTGTGTTCATCTGGTGTCTCACCGGGACCCACCCCTCGAGGACTAAAATCCACAGGCTGGTCACCTCCTTCATGATGAAAGTTTTGACCGATATCACCGTTTTCCATTCTCTCAAAACGGGTAGCTGCCGCGTCTGTTGACCCGTTTTCTGATGGGACGTTATAAAACGGAAGCATTGTTAAAAACGGAACGGGTGGCCCAGTCGGGTAAAAAGTCAAAGGCGTACCACCTGAATTCTCTTGGTGTCTCGGGTTGGACCCGATAATCATCGGGCCCATCGGAATTCCGGAGCTTGACCCACTTGTTTGAGCCGGTTCGGTATCCGGGTCGTGGGGTCTTGGAACATGAATCGGAGCAATGGTTTGAGATACCGACTCAGACCCGAAACTCATTGGTGGGACCCATTCCTGGTCATCCTCCTCAGACTGAAACCGGTCAGACATAGACGACTCTACAAGGTTGACCGTTTTCTTCCCACGTTTTTCCTTTGTTGACTTGTTGACCGTCAACGTTTCGTCTCTAGAACTCTCGGAAGAAGTTTTACTTCTTACGGAATTACTGTGAGCAGCGGACGAAAATCTTGAACTCGTGGCCCGTTCGTCCGAATAAGCATTGTTCAGCTTATTTTCTTGAAACCGTGAATGATCCGGAAGATTATTTTCTCTTAACCGGTCTCGTTTTTCTTTGTTACTCTTGTGTTGACTTCTTACTAACCCACCGGACCCGCCTACACGACGAGGTGGCAGAATGTAATTCATCCCGGTAGAAGACGATTGCGGTTTATTATCTTCTTGTGAAACAATTTCAGAATTCACCCGATTGGGTTCCCACCATAATTCATGATGATTAATATTATTATTATTATCATCAACGGTGTTCAGTTCAACCGACCCGATATTATTTTCATCAACTGAATCTTCAGAATTTGGAGGTACGTTAAACCCGGGAAAGTAATGAGGGACCACACCGGGAGGAAACTGCATACCCGAAAACTGAGGGTCAAGAAATGGCATATTTGTGGGAATCATTCCGGGAATATTCCTTTGCGTGTAACCTAAAGAAGCTAGAAAAGAAGGCGATATCGGAAACGGTAAATGACCCGACGGGAAATTCATCGGCCCGTTAAACCCGTGAAAACCAGAAGCCATCATGTTCACGAGATCTTGTTCCTCTTGATGCATATCTTCATAGTGATACATGTTTGACTCGACTGACGGGTCAACGCTTTGCTTTGATGGAGCATGGGGTGAAGACGAACCCTCGGTTTTCTCGGTTTCCGGTTCAACGTTCTTTTTTCGGTTACGCGTTTTTCCATTTTCGGGCTGTTTGTTACGCGTCCCTTGAAAAAGAACATATTGGTACGTATCGGTTAGTTCTGGGCTGGACCGTGTTCTCGCAAAAGGCGACCGTTGAATGTCGTTGACCAAAAGACCGGATTTCAAATTCCATTGACCTTGGTTATTATTAACACGGGTCTTTGGTGAACTTCCGGACTGATGATTGGCGGACCGAGTTTGGTCAAAGTCGGATTCTTGACTAACGGGTTCTGACTTTTTGCCAACGGAATCGGTCATACGAGTATCAGCTCTCGAAGTCAATGAATCGGTAGCGGGTGCATCCAAACGAATACCATTACCATGTCGGTCCCACGTGTTGGTAAAAAACTTAGTTACTTCGTCAACGATATTTTCCTTCGGGCAGTCAAGAAATCTTCTCAGCCTTTTAGCCCCGAGAGAAAACGCACTACGTATTCTGAAAAAATTACCTGAAACATAATAACAAAATTGTCAAAACAAAAACATAATATAATAATATATATAGATGAAACTTAGTATATTATATACCTTTACTAACACTTCTTCCGAGATTATTACTCACATGTAGTGGATCAACGACGTTAAAATGTTTAGAAATAAAAGGTTGCCCCTGATTATCTTGACCACTAGGAATAACCGCATACACGGAACTACAAGCATCAAGAAACAATTTGTTAAGCAGCAATTCTCCACTGTCCTTACAAGGTGGCTCGGCTGCATATATTATAAAATATATAACCATTAATACAAATATGTTAAATAGTTTATCACCAAGTAAAAACATGTTTTAAAATAACACTAATACCAGTTACATCTGGAAGTGAGTTTATGGGCACCGGTCCCCACAAGCTAACACAAAAGTTATCCCAATCAAAATTACTGAAAAACTCAAGAAAACGATAAAGCACCTGAAAGTAAAATAAAAACATTTCCTCAAGTTGCAATAATCATTCTAAATAAAAGCAAAAAAACTCATCATGGTTATAACCTCGAGTGGGCCCGCAAAAGAATTGTTGAAGACATGGAATATGTAAAGAACCAAAGTTTCAAGAGCGTAGGTGGAAATAAGTCCATGATGAGCACCGAGTATACGACTCTCGTAATAACACCATGCTTTGATTAGTATAATGCTACGCTTAAATAAATGATTATGGTTTATCAAATGGTCTACCTGCACAACTAATACTTCATTAAAAGAAGTTGAAAACAAAATCCATGATACGTGTAAAATCACATGCACTACAAACTTTTTGTATAAGAAGGTACCAACTCATTGCATAAATCACAACAAAGAAGATTCTTGCAGACGTCTTACAAAAGAGTAGGCGCCCCTGCCATGGGCTACCTCTTAATGTTAAAACACATGCACTGGTTTAGTGAGGTGAAAGATGTGGTTCCTACAAAAATTGTCCCCACCATGAGCAATATCTGTCACGTTTTGGAAAAATTGCCCCTGCAAAGGGCAAGCTCTCACCGTCTCTGGTGTAAATACTAACTACATTGAAAGGTTACCATTGACAAGACAATATCTCCAAAAAATAGCAAATGTCGCCCATGGTGGGAACAATTTATGTGGGACTCATACTTCTCGCCTAACTAAAACAATGCAGCATGCGTTTTACCACCAAGATGTTGCCCATGGTAGAAGCGTCGACCCCCCTTGTGAGACATTGGCAAAAAACCACCCCCTTGTTATCGATGCAAAAAGTAGGTACCCCCTTATGCAATAAATTCTTTGCACTACACTAACCTCCTCAAGAAAACAAAGCGTGCAAAGCCCTCCAAGCTGATTAAAAGATATATCTACCACAATATTCTCCACCAAGCATTTTATAATCTTCACCTGTAGTCAAATGAACAATGTTTTCATAAACCATATAACTGCCATTGTCAATGACTTAATGCAAAGTATTTGTAAAGGCAAATAACTCCAAAACTAGAAGACTAGTTATCATGATGATATGCAAAATAGTAAATGAAACATTAAAAAACGCACTTCTGCTTGAATGTATTGAACTTCCTTTACGTGAAACTCTGCATTCTTGTTTTTCTCTTCTGTCTGCAACAAATCACAAACTTCACTTGCCCATGAATCTTTCAAGTTTGGATTGTTGCTGAATGCTGTTAAGTCGATATCCCCATCAGGTAAATACGTTTTAAGAGGCACAGACCCAAATGTAAAAACCTGCAAATTGAAAAGTTCAAAAATCATATTCATTAACCCTAAAAAATTAAAAATCATAATCACTTTTTTCCACACTAAAGTTTGACAATATTTTCTAAATTAACATAACTAAAAAACTGATAACACATAAATAATCAATAAACATCAAAGAACAAACAACCTGACACGGAAAACACTGCATAATCAGCCGTTGAACATAATCCGCAACCGCATTCCTCCGTTCTTCCGACGGTTGATTCGGTTGAATACAACTAATAAGCTCAGCCGTCCTTTCTTCCGCAATCAACCACCTCTCCGAATCCAAATTATTCACCAACGACCGCGCATTCGGCACTAACCCATTCGGCAACAGGCGGCCCCCACCACCCACCTGTGCCCATCCCTCAAGCTCACCCATACACACCCACTAAACTACACACACAAACTCTCAACTCCTTAACAAAAATCAAACTTTTCCAAATACCCAACACATAAAAATCACTAATTTAAAATACCCACAATCCCAACCGCCATAAAAAGTTCCAATTTTTCAGGAACCCTAATAGCCAAACAAACCCTAAAGAACAAACAAGCCGTAAACTTTGATCAAAATCAACGGCGAGAAGGTTATGAACAAAGGGTGATAAAGGGTACAAAACCCTTGAAGCGATTGGGCTATAATTGATGTATCGATGCGAATTGGGTAAATGAATGATGAATTGGGGGGTTAGGGTTTCGACGAATAATAATAATAATATTAAGAGAAACGACGATGAATGATGAACTGGGGAAAAGGGTTTGGAGGAATCGGATGGAAGAAGAGAGAGAGAGATTAAAGGTGCGAAATTGTTGGAGGGTTTTGATTTGATTTTGATTTCAAGAAAATATTAAAGGGGTTTTTGAAATTGGGCAAACGATTATGTTTACTGGTTGGTGGTGATGGGAATCTGAACAGAAACTAAATGGTTCATTTAATTTTTTTTGGAATAATAATAATAATAATAATAATAATAACAAATTGCAACAAAATCTATATAGATAATTGTATTGTACTTTCTTGAACTCCATGAGACTGCCCCAGATCCAATAGAGAAAACATATGCCGAGATACTTTTTCTATCCTCAATAGAATTTGCCTAGTCACTGTCCGTATAACCTTCTAGACAAACCCCCGTTCCTTTTTTATACCATAACCCGTAATCAATTGTACCAGCAACATACCTTAGTACTCTTCTTGCAGCTCCAAAATGGCATGCAGCTGGTTTGTGCATGTATCTAGAGATTAACCCAACCGAGAACGCTAACTCTGGCCGTATGTGTTAGATACAACAACCCACCAACTAAACTTCTGAACATCCTCTCATCAATTTGATATCCTGCATCGTCAACTTGTAATTTCTCACCAGAATTCATAGGAGTGAGGGAAGCTTTGCAATTTCCCATTCCAAACTTTTTTAAAATATCCTTTGCATACTTCTGTTGTGACACAAACACACCATTCTTTCTTTGTGCAACTTCCAAACCAAGAAAATACGTTAACTTTCCAAGATCAGTCATATCAAATTCTCTAATCATCTTTGCTTTAAATTCACATAACAATTCCTTGGAAGAGCTAGTGTAAATTATATCATCAACGTATAAACATACAATGATTAAATCAGTGACACTAACCTTTTTAATGTAAATTGTCGGCTCGCTTTTGAGTCGAATATAACCATGTTGTTGAAGATAGGTGTCAATATGTTCATACCACGCCCTCGGCGCCTGTTTCAACCCATATAATGCCTTATGCAATCTGTAAACTTTGTGCTCTTGCCCCTCAACTTCGAAACCCGGCGGTTGTACTACATATACTTCTTCCTGAAGAGGCCCATTCAGGAATGCCGATTTTACATCAAATTGGTAAATCGCCCATCCTTGTTGAGCGGCTAGAGAAATAATAAGTCGTATAGTTTCAAAACGAGCAACAGGAGAGAATGTTTCTTCATAATCTACACCATATTCTTGGGCATACCCTTTCACAACTAGACGAGCCTTGTACTTCTGTATCTCACCTTCAGCATTGAACTTTACTTTATATACCCACTTCAGCCCAATAGCTTTCTTTCCCTCTGGAAAATCGGTTAGAGACCAGGTCTTGTGATCCTTTAGTGCTTGTAATTCAGCTTCCATAGCCCCTATCCATTCCTTGTTACCTACAGCCTCATCAAAAGATGCTGGTTCCATGGAAGACAAGGCTAATTGACATGCCTGATAGTCTTCCATGGGAATAGTACACTCATATAAATCTGCTAATGAACGTACCCGAGGAGTTTTACTTTCTGGTGTGGTCGTCCCAGTTGTACTATCAGGAACTGGTGAGTTCAGCACTTCATTTTGTTGTTCATCAGCTTCATCTTCGGAATCATTACTGTCCATACTTGGGCCAGTACTGCTGTTTAAATTAGGACCTCTTTTACTTGTTCCACCAACTTCCAATACTAGATCATTGTCTAGTTCATGTTTTCCTTCGCCTTTGGAATTCCACTTTGCTAGCTCATCAAAAATCACATCTCTACTGATTACAACACTTCTAGTGACTGGATCATACAACCTATACGCTTTTGAGTTTGATGAATAGCCTATAAAAATACATTTACGACTTTTGGAATCGAATTTCTTCCTGTGTTGCTTTGGTTTTAAACCATAAGCTACACACCCGAACACTTTTAAATGGTGGACAGAGGGTTTTCGACCGTGCCAGACTTCATACGGGGTTTGATCATCCAGAGCTCTTGTTGGTGACAAGTTTCTGATGTAAATCGCAGTTGCTACAGCTTCTCCACAATACTTTGCTTAAGTTTTTCTCTTGCAACATGCTACTAGCCATATCAACCACCGTTCTATTTTTCCTTTCTGATACTCCATTTTGTTGTGGAGTATAAGGAGCTGTTAAATCTCTTCGTATACCTTCATTTTCACAGAAATTCATGAACTCATGTGAAATGAATTCTCCCCCACGATCCGACCTTAGGGCTTTAATCTTAAAACCTGTTTCTGTCTCAACTTTTGCTTTAAATAATTTGAACTTACTAAATACTTCTGCTTTATCATGTAGGAAATAAACCCAAGTCATTCTACTTAGATCATCTGTAAATAGAAGAAACAATTTGTTACCTCCCAAGGATTGGCTAGGCATTGGTCCACACACATCTGCATGGATAAGATCAAGTATTTGCCTTGTTCTTGAGCCATGTTGAGGGAATGTTTCACGAGCTTGTTTCCCTTGAACACATCCTTCACACACATTCCAATGTTTCACTTTGGGCAGTCCATACACCATCTCTTTGCTACTCAGCGTATGTAAACTTCCTTCGTTTAGATGGCCATATCTTAAATGCCATTGTGGCATTGGACTAGGCCTCTACCTCGTCCGGAGCCTCTTCCACGTCCTCGGCCACGACTCCTATAGTTTGCACGCCCTCTACCACGTGCAAACAACCCAGTACTTTCTTCTTCTTTGGCCTGTAATACTTGTTCCTCAACCGGAACTTGAACCCCCCGATTCACTCTAACTTCATGTGCTTGCAACGATCCCATCAACTGATCGTATGAGAGCCTACTTAAATCTTTGGACCCTTCAATTGCAGCAACAACATGATCCCATCGTGCCGGTAGGCTTCAAAAAACCTTCTCAACAACAGTTTGATCCGTTACATCTTCTCCATACGACCGTTTCTGATTCACTATCTTTATGACATTGAATAAAAAAACTGCCACCGGTTCTCCTCCCTTCATCTGGATTGTCTCAAAGTCTCGCCTGAGCCCTTGTAATTTCACCATTTTGACCTTCGAATCACCTTGGTACTCGTTTTGCAGGAGTGTCCAAGCTTGCTTGGATGTGGAAGCTCCCGCAATTCGAGAGAAGGTCTCGTCATGCACAGCGGATTGGATCAGTGATAGGGCTTTAGCATCCTTTTTCTTGTTTTCTCGTAGCCTCACTCGGTCTCCATCAGACTCATTGTATCCCGTTCCACAAAATCCCAGAGATCTTGTGAAATTAAGATTGTCTTCATGCGAATTTTCCAGAACTCGTAACCCTCCCCTTTAAAAATTGGAAGGGGAGTTGAAGGTAAACCACCGATGTTAACTGCCATTAGAAGAAGAAGCAATATGAGCAGCAAGCACTTGATTATCTTCGCCGTCTGAATCTTTAAAAATACGATCGATATATCAGAACCAACCTGTTGGTATAAGAACTTAAACATCAAACAATTATTGTAAAAAGGATAAGCAATTGATCAGGAAAGGCTCTTAGGGTTTTTGATATTATTGAAAAGTGAATGACTGAATACAAGAAACAAAGAAACTTAAATAAGCATAAAAAGTACGATAAACTAGGACAATCCTAAAGACTAGGTAGCAATAACCACCATTCCGTTGGATATTATTCAAAAGCAAACAAACTGCATGTGCATTATCCAAAGAACCGTTCCACCTAAGTTTGAATCATTCTTCAATATCCTCCCTTGATTCAAACTTCATTACTCCCATCTTGTGTATGAAGTAAACAAATTTTTCTCTTGAAAGTGCTTTAGTCAAAACATCTGCTAGCTGGTTGTGGGTGTTGCAAAACTCGAGACTGACTTGCCCTTGGGTAACCATCTCTCTAATGAAGTGATATTTCAGCTCAATGTGTTTAGATCTACTGTGAAGAATAGGGTTTTTGGACAAATTAATTGCTGACTTGTTGTCACACTGAATCACGGTTGGTTCTTCTTGAGTGAACCCAAGATCCTCAAGCATCCTCCTTAACCAAATAGCCTCACAAGTAGCACCAGTAGCTTAAATATATTCAGCTTCAGTGCTTGAGAGAGCAACCGTGTGCTGTTTTTTTTTAACTCCATGCAATTACACCACTGCCAAGAGAGAAACAATAAGCAGATAGACTTTTTCTATCATCAATACTTCCTGCCCAGTCACTGTCACTATACCCAGACAATTTTACATTACTAGCTTTTGTGTACCAGATCCCAAAGCTTGTGGTACTTGACACATATTTGAGGATTCTTCGAGCAGCTCCGAGATGCAATTTAGAAGGTGCTTGCATGAACCTTGAGACAATACTAACTGCATATGCCAGGTCCGGCCTTGAATGTGTCAAGTAAATAAGACCTCCAACCAAACTTCTGTAGTTTTCTTCATTCACTTTATCAGCCCCGTCATCAAGCATAAGCTTCTCATTAGAATTCATTGGAGTACACTCTTCTTTGCAACTTTTTATCCCAAAGCGAGCTAACAGCTTGTGAGCATACTTTTCTTGACACAAATGAATCCCTTCACTTGTTTGCCTCACCTCAAGACCCAAGAAGTACTTGAGTAGGCCCATATCTCTCATTTCATAAAACTGTTTCATACCATACTTGAACTCACTTATCATAACATCACTTGATGAGGTACAAATGATATCATCAACATACAAGCAGACATAAATAATATCATTTATGTTGTTTTCTTTAACATATAAAGTGGGCTCATTATGGCTTCTTTTATACCCATGATCAGTAAAGTAGCCATCAATTTTGCCATACCAGGCTCTTGGAGCCTGCTTCAACCCATATAACTCCTTATTCAGTTTATAGACCATCTCACCTTTGTGTTTAACAACAAAGCCTTCAGGTTGTTCAACATAAATTTCTTCAGTTAAGTCGCCATTAAGAAAAGCGGACTTAACATCAAGCTGATGAATATTCCACCTCATTTGAGCAGCAATAGCAAGGAGAAGTCGGATAGTTTCAAATCGAGCCACAGGAGAAAATGTTAGGATTAAACGCACACACGAAACCGAACACACACACGAAAGCAGTAAACGAACACGAGGATTTAACGTGGTTCGATCTAAACTGACCTACGTCCACGGGTGGCAACTAGGTATATATTTATTGAGTGACCAAATATTACAAGTACATAATGTTGTTTATATAGAGACTGAACTAGGGTTAGTAAATTATTATGCAAGAAATCTAAACCGGGCCGGGCTTGGGCCCGACCGCCCACACCCGTCTCCTCTTTTGACTTCATATAATAAACCGGGCCAACAAGGCCTACGAACCCAACAATCTCCCACTCGGAGGCCTTGAGTACTCTCGTCTGCACTCCTGATTGTACTTCTGTAATCTGAACATTAAACTTCTTCTAGTTGCCACCGCCTTCTCATCAATTAACCTGAAGGCCCGTTGAAGCTCCCCGGAGCTCCAACACGTCAGTCACGCCTGAAACTGCCTCTGACCCATTCTCTGTCCCTACCGGCTCCCACTGTAACGAACTACCGGATCCTGAGATAACCTGAGAACAAACACTCTCCATATTCAGCAAGTAATTCATTGGAGAGACTTTTACAGCTGGAATACTGGTTTTCTTAATCCACTGTCGACCTGGAACTGTAACTGAAACACGACCTGTGCTCCCACTGTCACGATGTCCCCCAACTGATTTAACCTTCCTAGCTCGTTCATCCTGAATCTTCACTTTGGCTCTGGGTTTGTTACTTGCAAAACGAACCTTCTTCTGCCCACGAGATTCTGTGAACCGGACTTTGTCTTTCACCAAAACTGGATCCACTCCTTTCGGTGACATATCGACCATATACAACGAACCCATTTTCTTGCCACGAGCAACCACGAGATTCCCTTTGACTACTTTCCACTGCCCATTCCCGAACTTAACATCGTGCCCCTGGTCATCCAACTGCCCAACTGAAATCAAACGTTTCTTCAAACTTGGAATAACCCTCACGTCTTTCAAAGTCCAAGAAGTACCGGCTGAAGTTATCAAATCAACGTCTCCCATACCCGTAACCTCTAAAATATCATCATTCGCTAGTCGAACCTTTCCAAAATCCCCAAATTTAAGATTCTTTATCGTTTCACTACAGTGAGTGGCATGAAACGATGCACCAGAATCCATCACCCAAGCATCAACGCTACTCTCAACACTACAAACCAAAGCCTCATCACTACTGACCCCGTCATCTGTGTCGTCTTCTGTAACGTTCACCTCTTTCTTACCATTCGGACACTGATTCCTGAAGTGTCCTTTCTCTTTACAACCCCAACATTCAATATCCTTACGAGTCTTAGACTGACTCCTCTTCCTGCTCCCACTGCCTCGCTGTTTTCCCCTACCTCTACCTTCTGTGACTAGCATATTGCCTGATGATTCACCTGAACTTCTGCGTCTTGAATCTTCTCCCAGAATCAGATCTCGAATCCCATCGAAAGTAATATTTGTAGACGAACTACAAACTACAGTCACTGTTTGCGACCAACTGTCGGGCAAAGAGGATAATAACAAGAGGCCTTGAACTTCATCATCAAACTTAATGTCAACTGACACTAAGCGGGACAAGATCGAATTAAGATTATTGATATGAGTTGTAACTGACCCACCCTCTTTCATTCTTGTTGTCACTAGCTCTCGGATAAGATAGACTTTATTCGCTGCCGAAGGCTTTTCATACATGTTGGATAGCGCCTCCATCATACCACGTGCTGTGGTTTCTTTCATGATGTTAAACGCCACATCTTCCGACAACGACAAAGTAATACAAGCCCTAGCTTTCTTGTCTAACTTCTTCCAATCTGCTTCTGACATCTTTTCTGGTTTTTCATCCTCAAGCACTACATCCAAGTCTTTCTGACAAAGTAGTGCCTCAATCTGCATCTTCCACCAACCGAACTTCTGTCCGTCAAACTTCTGTATCGAAAACTTTCCGTCTTCTGCCATAACAATGACTAAAACGAAAAACTGGATAAAAAAACAGAGACAGACACAGCAACACGAACCTGAACTTAACGACTGTTCTACTGAACTCTGTTAAAAAATCAACCTATTTTAAACGTGCAGCGGAATAACGAACTGAAAATCAAAAAACTGAAACTTTAAACTGAAACGATAAAACCTGACAAACGCGGTTGGCACTGGTTTTGGTTTCTTTAATGCTTCTTCTGATTTGACGACTATTCTTCAACAGAAATATGATCTTGATATAATCTTTCTTGGCTCGTACTTGGCAAAATAGGATATCGACCCAAATTTCTTTACGGGCTAAACTGCCCAAACTTTGGCCCCAATGAACAATTTAAATTCGGTCAAATCTTTACCAGAAACAAAAGTGCCCACTAAGTCACTAACCTTGCAACTTGGGCCAGCCCAAATCGCTACACAAATTAGTCAACTTAGGTTTGCCTGGGTTCTTAACCTGGACGCTACTGCCACGATTTTCCCAGCCAACAAAATCTTTCTTCTTGTCGGCTCAATAACCAGAAAACCAGAAATCGGCGAAGCAAGGTTTCTGATGATTCCAGTCAACTTTAATCTGCTGACACACCAACCCAATCTTTTAAGGCGATCAACCGCGACAACCGGCTGCTGTGGCGGTGAGAATCGGACGACGACGCGGGCGGAACCCTAGCGCAGTAGGGTGGCGGCGACTCGGTGGGTTTCTGTATTCTTCGTGTGATCCGAACCTAAGCTCTGATACCACTTGTTAGGATTAAACGCACACACGAAACCGAACATACACACGAAAGCAGTAAACGAACACGAGGATTTAACGTGGTTCGGTCTAAACTGACCTACGTCCACGGGTGGCAACTAGGTATATATTTATTGAGTGACCAAATATTACAAGTACATAATGTTGTTTATATAGAGACTGAACTAGGGTTAGTAAATTATTATGCAAGAAATCTAAACCGGGCCGGGCTTGGCCCGACCGCCCACACCCGTCTCCTCTTTTGACTTCATATAATAAACCGGGCCAACAAGGCCTACGAACCCAACAGAAAATGTCTCCTGAAAGTCAATACCGTATTGTTGTGAGTAGCCTTTGGCCACTAATCTAGCCTTGTGTCGAACAACTTCACCATCAGCACCATATTTTGTTTTGAACAGCCATTTGACACCGACAACATTTTTACCGGGTGGAAGCTTGACTAGTTCCCAAGTTTGATTTTTTTCAATGGCATGGAGTTCTTCATGCATAGCATTAATCCATGCTTGTTTAGTTGCAGCTTAAGAGTAGGTAACAGGGTCAGTAGCATTGAGAGCAAACTGGCAAGACACCATCTCCCCTTCTTCATCAGACAACCCTTCACCAGTGGTATAATCCTTAAGCCAAATGAGGGGTTTAGGGATGCGTTTGGAGGGGCCAGGGTCTAAAATGGATTGATGTGAGAAGGCAGTTTGTGATGTAGTATTGGGTATGGTGGTAAATGGTTGTGAAGTATTAGGTATTAAGTTTGATGGTGATGGGTCACTGGATATGGTTTGGTGAGTAGGAGTAGGTAAAGTAGTTTGTTGGCTAGTGGGTGTATATAAAGGTGGTGAGGGAATAGTTTCTGTAGGAAATGGGTCAATAAAAACATATGATTGACTTTCTTGATTTTTATCACCACCCCATGACCACTTTGCATCTTCTAAGAAAACCACAACTCTTTTTGTAGAGAACTTCTTACTGACTGGATTATAAAGACGATACCCGTTACTCTGATTTGAATATCCAAGAAAGATATTCTTTTCAGACTTGTTGTCCAATTTTCTTCTCATCTGTGATGGAACAAGACCATATGCAATACAACCAAAAATTTTCATGTGATTAATATAAGGCTTCTTACCAGTCCAAGCTTCAAAGGGAGTCTGATTATTAAGCGCCTTTGTTGGTGATCTATTGATTGTATATATTGCCGTGGCTACTGCCTCTGCCCATAGTACATTTGGGAGCTCACGCCCTTGAAGCATGCTTCGAGTCAAATTCATCACGGTCCTGTTTTTCCTTTCCACAACACTGTTATGTTGAGATGTGTAAGGAATAGTGAGTTCTCTTTTGATCCCGGCTTGTTCACAGTACACATTAAATTCATGTGAGCAAAACTCTCCTCCTCTATCCGACCTCAACACCTTAATAGGATGACCACAATCCTTTTCAACCATAACTCTAAACAGTTTGAACTTCTCAAAAGCCTGACTTTTGTTAGCCACAAAATAAACCCAACACATTCTTGTTAAATCATCAATAAACAATAGGTAATATAAGCTATTACCTAGACTCGAAACTTGCATTGGGCCGCACAGATCTGTGTGAATAAGCTCAAGTTTACTTTTTGCACGCCAGGAGGTTGATTGAAAAGGGGACCTTGCTTGCTTTCCAATTATACAAGCTTCACAAGTGATGAGAGTATAGATCTTGGGCAATCCTACCACCATTTCTTTTTCATGTAGTTGCTTTAAGCCATCAAAGTGGAGATGACCCTATCTGCTATGCCATTTGAGAGCTTCAGCTTGTTGTTTGTTGGTAGGAGCGTCGTGCGCTGCCATTAATGAGGCTGCATCAAGAACAAACATATTGTTACGGGCCATTGCTACTTCCATCAGTTCCCTTTCTGTATCACCATCCTTGATAACACACTTTCCTTTGTTAAAGTGTATGGAGTAACCCTTTTTCATAAGTTGTCCTACACTGAGTAGATTATACTCAAGTTTAGGAGCATAGTAAACATGATCAAGTAGTTTAAAGGTTTTTCCTCCTGTTTGAATCTTCACAATACCTCTTCCTTCAACAGCAAGCCGCTTTTTATCACCCAAGCGAACATCCAATTTAAAGGTTTCATCTAAAGAGACAAAACTTCTTTCTGAACCAGTCATGTGATTGGAGCACCCAGAGTCTATGAACCACAAGTGGTTGTTGTTATCCTGACTGGTGTTTGTCATCAGCACATAATCATTAGTACTGAATTCTAGAGGAGCAACTGCTAAGAAAAGACGTTGTTCTTCTTTATTTTCTTCATCTTTTCGATCACCATTTTCTTTTTTATTGATCTCCCCATCATTTTCTTCGTTTTCAGCCACATTAGCCTGCACTTCATCATTGTACCAACAATCTTTTCTAAAATGCCCATATTTTTTGCATGTAAAGCATTGAGGTACTTTACTTTTGTCAAAGGTTCCACGACCTCGACCATTTCCTCTCCCCCGAGGGAAAGACCGACCACCACGTCCTCGTCCACGTGATGAGTAGTTTTGTTCTTGATATACTTGAAGTGCATGTTCATCAGCATGACCATTCTTAGTTTCTTTATCGAGTGAAGCTCGACTGTTCATTCTTTCTTCTTGAGACTGCAAGAGTCCCATAAGTTTCACGGGTGATACATTCGACAAATCGAAAACGACCTCAATTGATGGAATGACATAGTCAAACTTATGAGACAAGCTCCTAAGAACCTTCTCCACCACTTTTTGGTCTCCAAGTTCTTCGCCATACGATCTTTGTTGTCCCGCATTATTCATGATGCGAGAAAAGTAATCACCGACAGCTTCATCATCCTTCATTGCCATGTTTTCAAAAGCCCTTCGAAGACCTTGTAATTTAACTGATTGTACCTGAGAATCACCTTGGAATTCTACACGTAGAATATCCCAGGTTTCTTTGGCCGTATCTGCAGCAGCAATTCGGGAGAAAAGACTGTCGTGAACACCTTGTTGAATAAGGGTCATCGCGTGAGCATCTTTTCTTCTAGCTTCTCGATTATTATCAGCACCATCACCAATACCAGTAACTCCCAAATACACGACCTACCACAGTTCTCGAGACCGCAACAGTGTTTTCATTCGAAGACTCCAGTGTTCGTATCCTTCACCTTTGAACACTGGAATGGTATGGCTGGTAGGGTTTGTAGCGGAAGACGATTCAGCCATTTTTTTTTTTGTTTGGAAGTAAAGGATAAGATTAGGGCAATAGAGAAGTAGGGATCAATGATACTCAAGCTCTGATACCACAATGTTGGTATAAGAACTTAAACATCAAACAATTATTGTAAAAAGGATAAGCAATTGATCAAGAAAGGCTCTTAGGGTTTTTGATATTATTGAAAAGTGAATGACTGAATACAAGAAACAAAGAAACTTAAATAAGCATAAAAAGTACGATAAACTAGGACAATCCTAAAGACTAGGTAGCAATAACCACCAGTCCGTTGGATATTATTCAAAAGCAAACAAAATGAATGTGCATTATCCAAAGAGCCGTTCCACCTAAGTTTGAATCATTCTTCAATATGTAAAACATTGGTACATAATCACCTGATATGCTTGTTTCAAAGTATATGTAATTTCAATAGCAAATTATTGTGATCATTGATATTTTGTTTTGGTTTGGTTTTTTTAAACTTTCTATACATGCTTTGCATGTGTGATTTTGTATTAAATTAAAACAAAATAAAAGATTTATCAAAGATTTTATCAATATAAAAATAACCAGTATGAGTTGGTTTTTTTCCTAGAATACTTTTTAATGAATTCTAGTTTGTCAAAGGAATTCTAATTTGATTCAGGTCAAATTCATTGGAATATCATGCACTTCGGCACTTAGTTAAAAAATAAGCAATATTTCACTTTTTTGTATGGTGTGGTTTTATTGTTTCTTATGATTTTCAATATAAATTTGAGGTGTTTTTTCCACTATTATTAACTACCAAGTTAAAAGTTAAACTATCTATCAACATGAACTTTGTATCTTGGTTATTTATTTAATTGGTTATTTCATACCTTAACAATTTATTCATTTTGTTGCCTTGTTGGCAAACATATTGGGTATAAAGTTTAACGGGCGTTGGGCTAGGTACCCAATGTTGTAACATAATGAAAACCACAAAACCCGAACATGTTATGTTTAGACGTTAGGCCACAGCATGTTACTTGGGCTAAACCACAAAGACTAGCCGGTGGTGGTATTTTACCATTGAGTCACCTCGTATGTAGTACCTATGCAATACTCTGTTTGTAGGTCGCTTTAAAAATATAAATTTTTTTGTTATATTATATATTAAATTAAAGTTATATGAGTTAATAAAATAAAATGATTTATGATGTTACTAATCATATGATATGATATCTAACTCCTTTGATTAAATTGATTGATTAGTTTTCCTTTTATGTAGTTTGTTTATATGGCATATAATTATCATTGGCGTTAACTCTAGATAGCTAGTTTTAATTATGTTCAAATTGTCATCTTTGTATAAGTTGTGTTAGATCGTTTTAAATTGTCCTTTTCAATAAGTAACACACTAAACATATGTAAATTATTGTAATCATTGATGTTTTTTTTTATTAAATAACTTTCTATACATGCTTTACATGTGTGATTTTGACATTTTGTATATACTAAACTAAAACAAAATCAAAGGTTTTCAAATATTTTATCAATATAAAATAACATGAAGAGGCTGGTTCGTTCCTAAAATACCTTATAATGAATTCGAATTCGTCAAAGTAATTGGAATATCATGCAACTCTGCACTTAGTTGAAAATGTAAACAATATTTCTCTTTTTTATGTTGTAGTTTTATTGTGTCAAATGGATTCGAATGTATATTTAAGGTGTCCCTTGCCACTACTATGAACTAACAAGATGAACTGTTTATCAACATGAACTACTTGTAAGTTGTAACCCATGTACTTGAAAGACAAACAAAATTAGAAGCATGGGTATCCCGAAATGCTCATTAACTTTCTTGGTGAAGTGCAGAATTAGTGAAATTTTGTTCCTTACCTATTTTATTTATTCGAATACCCTCTTTACTAATATTAAGATACCCATATGCTCAAAAGTATATATATTGAAGTGCACCTTAGTATTTCCTCCAGATTCGCTACTGCCTATTAGTAAGGCTGGTGGAAGAATCTCCACAGTATTCTCCTGGAGTCCTCGCCACTTTCAACCATTCGCTATCTAAAACAATTATTTTAATATAAAACTAATTATAGTTTATTTAAAAAAAAATATGGAAGATGATGGTGTATACCATATAGCCTTATTCCTCACCTTAACAATTTATTCATTTTGTTGGCAACCATAATAAAAATAATAGTTAATTACACAGATCGTCCATGTAATTTGGGTTAAATAACAAGTTTGGGGTCTAAGATTTAACAAACATTGATCTTAGTACCCAATGTTGTTACAAAATGAAAACCACATAACTCGACCATGTTACTTTTATACCTTAGTCCTCAAACCCGTTGCTTGGGCTATACCATCGAAATACCTACGTTGAGGTTTCAACCCTCACCACCTAATTGATGGAAATTCACTAATGCACCAAAGGCCTCTTGGCACCTTCAACAACTACAAGCTAATAACTCTCACCTCGGTTAAGTGTTGTTATACACGCCCCACATCACGATCCCCATTGATAGGAAATGAATGCATTCATTGAATTTACAGGTGAAAGATTTATCGCGTGAGGTGATGAGATGGGTGACAACGTTGAGTGGTTACTGAAAACAAACAAAACATTAAATAACGAGTGGCATAGTCATTGATACTAATTATTTAGTGAAATGCATAATATCAAAATCAATGTTTGATATTCTTGTTGCTTTTTAATAAACTAACGATCACCGAAACTAGCAATCATAAGTATGCAAGAAAAACACGATATGTTTAACCTTAGTGTAAATTCTACATTTGATGGTTTCAAACTTTTTATAAATTGTAATACATTTACCATCCATAACCATGTTGAATGTGAAAAACCGAAGATTTACAAACTGAACTAGTTTTGCTGATGTTAACGAACAAGTCGATGAAACCGATTGAATACTCAAATAACGCCCTTAACGAACAAGTCGATGAAACTAATTTTGCTGATGTTAGCGAACGTGTAAAAAAACTGAATACGATTGTGTTTTTAGATTTTTTTAAAAATTTAATTATTAGAAGTTATTAAAAGAAATCAAAAGTAGAGCTAACACTAATTATTGTAAAAGAAAAAAAAATTAAAAATACACCCATTAATATGAGGTTACCAATTTAAATAGTGTCTTAACTGATTTAATCGATTGGACCCACCACTGCAATTTTCGTAACATAAACGTTTTTCTGATTTTCCATAATCAATTAATTGATCACAATATAATATCAATAGTATATTGTTTTTAATAATCAGTAATCTCCACAACGTTATATTTATGTCAAGTCTAAATATGTATAATATTAAACCTGGCCCAGTTAGACAGGTCAAAAATGCAACCCAATAATTATGATTTTGTATTTTTAACCGATAACCAGAAACCGAACTGAACAGACAATTAGGCATTTATGATAACTAAAACTTACGGTTATTGTTTGGTTATTGTCTTATTGGCTGGTTTAAACTTCAAGCAGTTATATTGCTAAAATGATTTTAAGTTTTCTTACATATAAAATTGTCTTGATAGTTTATGGTCTTTAAAAGGTGGTTACATTTTTGCGTTAACGTTAGTTTAAAGATGTATTAGGCTTTTGATTTTTAACCGAGTAACTAACCCATTAATCATTATCCTTGTGGGTTTATAGTAAACTAACCATTTGATGTGGGCCCGAGTGTAGAAGACCGGGCCATGATGTAGCGCGTGCCTTGCTACTTCAGGTTACAACATGATTCATATGATATGATCATACATCATTAACATATGAACAAACTAAATTCTAAAGGACTACTCATATGAATTTTATTAGTATAAATACATAATACAATAACACAATTTACAATAACTAACCATCTCCTACGACATACCACGCTTCACGCCACCTCTGTCGTAACCAGCTTCTTCTGATCCGAAACACTCAACTTATTTTCCTTGACTTTCGTCTCTTGACTCCAATAATGTGGAGACTGTGAAGTCAACAACGGCCACAACACGTTCCTCTGGTGTTTAGGCTTCCTTATGAATGTCTTTGTGTGTTGCCTTATTATCGCGTTTACAGCCTTTAAATAGTTGCTCGAGTCGTGGTCCCTAAGGATCGTGCCATCTGACCCGTATGCTGTCGGATGTTGTAGTGTTTCTATTGGATGTGGGGAGTTTAGAAACACCCGAATAGCAGTTTTGGTTAAATTGTGTTGTGTATATTCCATAACATATAAAGCACTTCCCGGAGGAAGTAAAGGGTGGCGTGGCGATGACTTTTCGTCGGGTTGGAGAATGAACATTTTTCCCAATGGTGTATATAGAAAACTCTGCATATGTAAAATATTATCTAAATATATGTAAACAAGAAGTTAAGAATGATATAAAAGAGTATCATTACAGAACTGCTAAATTATTTAAGAACTTGAAGAAACCCCTGAAAACTAACGTTTTTTATAAAAAAAAAATTATGTTAGTGTTATTTGAGTGTAGTTTTATCATTTTTTATATCTATATTTACGATTACAATTTTGAAAATTAGTTTTTATACATATCTATGTTTCTTTTTACACCTATGTAAATTTGTTTATACATAAATTTTACACATATGTAAGCTTTTGATTAATATAGGTAATAAAAGTTTTTTTTATATAAAATATGATAAAACTACTCTTAGATAATGCTAATAAATAAAAAAAATTAAAAAAATGTTTGGTTGTTTAGAGTTCCTAAGAGTTCTTAACTTTTTTTAGAGTTCTTAAATGATGCCAACCCGATATAAATAAAATTATAAATTATATAATAAAGTGTACTTACATTTTTATTCAGGCACGGATGAGAACGAAATGTACCACACAACCGTTTAAGTAACCGCGCAACATGGTTAGGGTAATTGCATGAAAATGCTCTAGGCACAATGTCTCTATGCATCATGACACAATGAACATGGTTCTCATCAAGGCCCAACTGATCAAGAACCTTTTGACCGTTACAGAACACGAACGGTGAACCGAAGGTGACCACTGGTCTTAGAGCGGACGGTTTGACCACCTTCCGGGTCAATAACATCAAGTTTACCAGTAGAGATAGACTCCCTCCCAGAGAATGACCTGTAAACTGAAGCTTCGCTCTTTCACCGTATCTGTTTAGATGTTCGAGAATATGTGGCATGAATTGCTCGTATATCCCCTTTGCCGCCTCGTATATTCCCCTATGAACCGGCACACCTGTTTCCTGTAACATTTTTTTTATTAATAATAATTTATGTTATAATTATTATTATTATGTTATTTGAGAATCATCCTACCTCAAACTTAGCTGGTTCAAAGAAAAGATTTGCCTGCCATGATGCCACCGAATCCGAACCCTGAAATATTTACGAATTAAAAACAGTAAGCAATACACGCCTACATAACGGGCTCTACTAATTAGCATAATATAGGAAATATATGAATACCTGGATGACAAAACACCGAGTGTATATACTTGAATCATCACATATAAACCATTCACACGGTGACGAATGAAGCGACTGAAGATCCCGTGCAGCCTCTTGTTTCTCTTTCTCAGGGGCTGCAACTACTGCTGTCATGGTAGAAGCCGCCATATACGCAGCCATTTCCAAATTATAAACTCTTGAACAAGAATCTGTTTTGTCATCATATTCCTCGGTGAGCATTTCAGGTTCAGTGTTCATCAGCTCGCCTGCTTGCGATTGTACATATGTTGCAGCCGAGGCTGCTATTTCATACGCAGAGGTACACATTATCTGTTTTTCGGGCGTCTTGTTGTTCGTTGAAGTGGTTACTGGTACGCGAGCCAACGCTTTCCTTTCGAGTGACGATGTTACAAATGTTAAGTCATAGTATCTTCTCAAGTCATCCTCCTACAAGGTTGTCATATGTTAATATCTTTTCAGTGGGCTGGAACATTGTTACGTTAACATAATATGGGTGAGGTTACTATACAATAATTGCTTAACGTACGATAGGTACGCGAATCACGCTCAAAGGCAAAAACAAAAACGCTCAAAGGCAAAAATACTAAAACGCTCAAAGGCAAAAATACTAAAACACTCAGCCAAAAAATTAAAACGCTCAGCCAAAATACTAAAACGCTCAAAGGCAAAAATACTAAAACGCTCAGCCAAAAAATTAAAACGCTCAGCCAAAATACTAAAACGCTCAGCCAAAAATACTAAAACGCTCAAAAACGGTTTTCGTGAAGAAAAGTAAAAAATTGATCGATTAACGATCCAAAACTGTTTATTTCGGTGAATCAATGATTAATTGGATATGTATTGACTATTTCGAGATCATGTGATGTGATTCCATGGATCGATTTCATGAATACAAGTATTCTTGTATCTAATGTACGTTAAGCAATTATTGTATTCAATCTTTTCTCAACATAATATTACATACTTACATACCTCAATTTCCGGGATAACATAAGCCATGTTACAAAGAAAAGCGAGCTGTGAAAAACGCTTTGTATCCGACCACGAAACTTGGTTCAACAAACCCGAGAACGTTTCTTGATTAATGATCATATCATCTTCATCATCACTATACTCCACCTCACATCCGCACCCGTTTCCATCTTCATCACACCCTCTTTCCTCTTCGTTTTCATCATCGAGTTCATTACTTTGTTTTTGAACCCACTGGCTTCTAATCTCCAACAGCCTCTCAATCCAACTAGCCCGTTTCTTCTCGTCTTTCTCCATTTCCACATCACTAACATCCGTATCCACATCCGTATCCACAACCGTGCTTGTATCATTACTCGTTTCAGGATCAAACAACAATGTCTTGAGTGATTTTGGAATAAATGAACTCGATAAACTCAAGTTGAAAATCCCAACCGAACGGCTGGTTTTCAGCTTCGGTTGGTTCATGGATGCTTGAACATTATTAGCTGAATAACATAAGTTGTTGTCCGAGTGTGCTCTTTGTATTCGTGCATGTGGTCTTAGGTTTTGACTTGAGATTGAGCGGTTAAGGATGTTCGGTTTCTTTCCTGTTGGCTGGCTGGAAACCGAAATACTACTGCATGCCATCGTTAAGCTTCAAGTCCAGATAACCTAACACATGTTTCACTAGTATATATTTATTTGGTCTTTGAAGTTAAAACAATAAAGACATTGAACATTTATACAGAAACTTGTTAAAATGAGACAAACTGGGACCTTGGTATCAAAGACAATGTTAGTCCAATCTAGATTACACCAAAATGTGACATGTATTTTGAGGATGACCGGCTTTTCGTATAAATTTGATGCTAAAATATATACAATATTAATATAAACACAACACAGTATCTTTTCCAGTTTTTGGGGACCTTTTGCATACATCACTTGCAAACTTTTATAACTATGATCATGACATATTATATAACTATGATTCATAAGTGTTCATTGTTTGGATCAGGCTCTAGGGGTGTTCAAACGGGTCTTACCTGTCATGACCGATCAGGGTTCGGCCCGGTTAATGGTAAAGACTATACCTAGGAACTGACCGTATTGTAAATACTCAGTTTGGGTCCTAGACATGTCTCTCGGGTTCCTAGAAGCGTTTGTTAGTATTGGAATTGATTTTTGCAGTTTCTAAGCCATGTTTTGGCGTTCCTAGGACCCGGGAATCGACCCTATTGTATAATAATAATAATAATAATTAACAACTTTGGTGCTGCTAAGTCCTTATTGGGCCAAGTGGCGGCACCAAAGTGGTCCACATAATTTTGTTTTTTTTTTCAAATTTAATAATTAAACGGTTATTCGCCTCAACTCACCAATGAAACGCTCGGGATGGACAACTTTAGGTGTATACTGACGCCCGGGTTTTACCGACCATTTTGTTTACTTCCAGTTCGTAACAAACGTAACCCAACCCGACCAAATTCGCGTCGACTCACCATCGCAACGGCCGAGAACACTTAGGTTTTACCACGCCCGAGTTTTACCGACTCATTGTTGTAGTGATCAATACCGACAACGCTCTAGTTCTATACATATATTGTTTGTTTGTTTCGGTTTGTTTGATTTTTTTTAAATTTGAAATAACCTTAATTAATAAGGAACAAAATGATCTAATTACAACAGAGAGGCAGGTAAGCGGGCAACAAGCAGCACCACCACCACCACCCCGTTTGAATAGCCCGAAATAGAAGCTATTTGTTCGAATGCGGTTTTGTAATCTCTAAAATGAAATAAACCAAATAATCTGACTCTTCAACCCGACAAACACCGCTAATTAAGCTTCAGTTATAAGAAAATTAAGCTTCATTGAAATTTGAACATAATTATTTATCACATGTATGTTAAACTAAATTAAGTAAAAGAAGTTTATTATCCCAAATTTGTTCATTTTGTCCTTAATTGTACTATAACAAAAACAAATGCACAAACCAATCATATAGAGCACTAAATTACTAACACATTTGTCTTCTAACTGTCCCCTGGAGTTGATACCAATGTGAGAAGGCTACAGTTTTAACGTTCCAAAATAACCGGACATGCAACACTATAGAACAAAATGTATAACTAAAAATGCGCAAATTATCAGTGGTAGCGGTCAAACCCGTGTAGATTCTTATAGGTTTTCTCACATCAGATCCGTACGAGGTTTTTGATTAGACATCTTAAATTCTTAATCCTTAGAAAAGTTGATGTCCTTTATGAATCTAACTATTATATGTCAATATAATGATTGCTTCCTAGGAGAGTTGATACCTAAATTTGTCTCATCATAAATGATAAAAGAGTATATTCATGGATATATAATATATTGAACCTGTAATGGGACACATAACATTAATTTTTTTTATGAAGAGATGTTATTATATATATAAAGGTTGTGCCATACTGTCCTAAAAGTTGTAACAAGTTGTCTTATATTTGTGCTGCAAGTTGTTATTTTTAGCAAGAATACCAGAGATAATACACGTATACCGTATACGCATTAGCTTAAGGCTAGTGATGAAGATGATAGTCCAACTGATAAGATCTTATAAGTTAATGAAGTTAAATATGAAGTGTTAAAAGGTTATAAACAAATGTTTTTTATCGCTAATGTAATGTAATTTGTCAAACAATGTATTTATGCTTTCATTCAATCATAACTATGAGATATATTTTTTTTTATTTCAATTTTAACATGTTAAGGAGTTATGTGATGAAAACGCAAAGTATGTTTGTTTTTTATGTGCAAAACATTGTTAATGGACTTTTAAAAGAAAAAACTGAAAGTATGTTCGTTTTTTATGGTATTTCCTCTATATATATAATATAGAGTAAACTGCGGTTTTCATCCCTGTGATTTGTCTAAATTTGCGGTTTTAATCCAATAGTTTTAAATTTGTGATTTTCGTCCATGTGGTTTCATTTTACTTGCAATTAAACCCGAATTCACTAACCCCGTTAAGTTTGATCGTTAAACCCATCATTGTGCCCCTCATGTGAGGGACAATTTTGTCCTTTTTCTCCCCAAATACAACCCAACCCCTCATGTGAGGGGGCTTGCGAATTAGGATTGGGGTTTATTTTGGGAGAAAAAGGACAAAACTGCCCCTCACGTGAGGGGCACGCTGATGGGTTTAACGACCAAACTTAATGGGGTTAGTGAATCCGGGTTTAATTGCAAGTAAATTGAAACCACATGGACGAAAATCGTAAATTTAAAACTGTTGGACAAAAACCGCAGATTTTAGCAAACCATAGAAACAAAAACCGTAGTTTACTCTATAATATAAAATAAAAGACGGAACCGACCTTATTTGAATGGGACCCTGAGGCCCACATATTTTAAGAAAAAGTGCCGTTTTGTGGAATTGGGGCATCAGCCTCACATTGGACTTTTAACAAATAGTTATATAAAAATTCTTAACTAAAAATCTATAAAATACATTTAATGCATAAATGCATGTGGGATGAAGTCTAATGAGGGTGCCAAATCACTTGGGCTGTATAAGTATCTCATGCACATCAGATGCATTTGTTTTGGGTGATGTTAGAGACACCATCCAAAAATTAAAACACCCACTCACTACGCGGTTTATCGACCGATCCGTCGCGGATCACACCTTTTTGTCCTATTATGTCAACAGGTTTTGTCTTATTATGTTTGTACCAAATAAGCGACTGATTGAGCGATCCGCCGCTTATCGAGTACACATTAACATCGGCATATCAAATCCGTCATAAACCGTACCTAATACGCCGAGGATCGATCGATCAGCCGCTGATCAAGTCAATAATTTAATTTTGGCACATGTGTCTCCCTTTCTCTACATATATCATGCTCATTTCTCATATATCATCAAAATATTGTAGACAATATTTTTCGTTGATTAGATATAGAAAGTATTTGTGTTTTGTGTTTGTTAAACTATAATGGATTTATATGATATTTTGTTTGGTGACGGGAACGACGAGCAGTCGGGCTACGCATACAACGATCAGCCGGAGCAGTCGGGCTTGCAAGATTTGAATGAACTTCCCGACTTGAACCATGAGCCGGGGTATGGAAATATCGAGCAGTACGACTTACCAAATCCTAACCATGTTATTTAGTGTGTTTATATAGTACAACAACGCGTTAGTTATTTTTTAAATATTATACGTTGTCTTGCCAAAATATTTTTTATCAGGGGTATATCATATACGGCGGTAGTCACCCTTCGTGGCCGGAGGATAATAGGACATCGTCTAATACATATGAGGCCAGAGTCGAGGAGTCTTATGGTCAGTCTTCGCAGCAGTTACATGTAGACGGTCCGTATTACGGAACTCAGAATTCGTACCAGTTACCTTTAAGAGAGCAACCATACATGTCAAGACCAGTCACGAGCAACGTCGTTGATGGCATTCAAGAGGGTTACCGCGAAGGAGGAGATGACGATGTTGATGATGATGATGGTGGTGGTGGTGGTGGTGGTGATCGTTTCATACGGGAGACGTCATTTTCTTATGTAACTAATAATGTATGACCTATTTTTTTAAAAAAAAATATTATTATTATTCTTTTTCAACACGTTACTAAATATTACTTTATTTACATTGCTTGATATCAGTATTTTGATTCTGTTGCTGAGTTGGTGGATTGGGTTAAGAAGACAGGACGTGAGCATGGTTGTGTTATCTCAGTCCAACGTTCAAGGGAGAGAAGTGTTGAACTTGTATGCAATCGAGGTGGGGAACCAAAACTCAAGGGAACGGTGAGGCATACCGGGAGTATTAAAAGGGGTTGTCCATTTAAACTTGTCGGGAGGTACAACGCGCCAGGTGATTGTTGGAAGGTAGAGGTTGTCAACGAGACGCACAACCACAATCCCGTTTTGTTTAAGGAGGGGCACCCCGACACTAAGGAAACTGACTGACGAGGAAATTGATATGGTTGCAATGTTGCATAGGCAGGGTCTGAGGCCTGCTAAAATTAAGTCAGCCCTAAAGAAAAGCTTTCCCGATAACAAATGTATTACTAGGGATATAAACAACGTCGTGAAGGTTCTTCGTGACCAAGATAAAATTGGTGACACCCCCATGCAGGTACTTGTTGTCAGAATATTATTATTTTGTAAGTGTCTTTTTAATATATATTATTTTGAATATATATTGTTTTGTTTTATCATATATAAAAAATATATATTCTGTAAGATTTAATAAGAATATTATTAATAATATCATTTTATTATAATAATCATGTTTAATAAGAATATTTGTAATATTTATTAATTTTTTGTTAAACCCAATGTAGGTACTTGAAAACTTTCTTCAAACCCATGGGTTTACCTTTTACACATGGGAGAATCCTTCCACCAATAGGACGGAGAATGTTTTCTTTTCTCACGAGAAATCGCATACCATGTGGCGTGCGTTCCCAGATTTGCTGCTGATTGACACGACGTACAACACCAACATGTACAAGTGGTCGTTCGTTCAGTTTGTTGGTGTGACGTCGACATCAAAGTCTTTCTGTATTGCGCACGCATTTATCTTTAGGGAGCAAGAGTGTAACTTCGCATGGGCCTTTGAACGCCTTAAAGACATGCTCATCGACTGCAGGGAGCCGCGTGTCATCCTGACTGACAGGGACCAAGCCTTGATGAATGCCTGTGAAACATTCTTTCCCAATGCTACCAAAAACCTTTGTAGGTGGCACATCATGCAGAACATACAGAGAAAACATAAGAGTCTTTTCCAGGATGATATCTCTAAATCATTCAATTACTGGTGGAGAGTATTGTATGAGTCGCCAACAAAATCTATGTACGACTACAACTGCGGTCAAATGGAAGCCACGTTAGCTGGACACGGCAGACGTGGTAAGTCTTTGTCCTTTATGTAAACATGATTTTAGATTCTAGTTGTACATTGCCTAAATTGTTTTTTTTATTATTTGTTTGTAGAGGCTTGGTATTATATTCGCGGTATTATATTCGTGACAACTGGTTGGTACCCTACAAAGAGAAGTTCGTGTCGTGCTGGATTGACGACCGACTAAACTTCGGCGAGCATACAACAAACAGAGTAGAGGGCCAACACACAACCTTGAATAGACACCTTTCGGGGTGCCGAACAATTCGCTAGACTCTATTGCGGCGTTTGCCCTTGAAGTCGTGAATTCCCAAATGGAAGAAATCAGTGCGACCCTTGAAGACTCCCGTGTTAGGATCAAAAAGTACCATCAGTTGACTTTGTTTGAAAAGCTACATAACAGGGTTTCACTTTTTGCTATCGCTAAACTTGACAAAGAGCTGACCTTGCTTGACACATTGCTAGATACGGGGGCGGAGTGCGACCACCGGTTACAAACATCATGGGGCTTGCTGTGTGCTTGTAAGCTTAACTGGACCACTATTAACAATATACGCATTCCATTAAAAGACATAGACCCCTTTTGGAGGAAGCTCGATTTCAGTCCGGTGTCTATTGGACACGAAGAACCAGACTATGAAGCGGAACTGGAACATGTGAAAAACAAGTTCTAGGACTAAACAACCGAATGCAAAAAAAAAAGTCTATTCTCACAGATAATGTTTGTTCTTCCTGGGAAATCAAACAAGGAGGAGCCTGAGAAACGAGACGACCCTAGGGGGGCGTCCAAATCTAAACCAACAAGCCAAGAAAAGAGATACCCCTAGACAGAGTTCGTACTCCCCGTCCCCGTCAACTGATACCCACAGACACAGGTCGTACTCCCCGTCCCCGTCAACTGATCCCCACAGACACAGCTCATACGCCCCCTCCCCGTCATTTGATCCCCACAGGCACAGCTCCTACGCTACCTCCCTGTCATTTGATCCCCACAGGCACACCTCCTACGCTACCTCCCCGTCATTTGATCCTCACAGACACAGCTCCTACGCCCCCTCCATGTCTTTTGATCCCCACATACACAGCTCCTACGCCCCCTCTATGTCACGGCAACCAACACCCGAAGCCCCCACCCAATAATATATATATTTAATATATATATTTATATATATTAAATATATATAAATAAAAATATATATTTATTAATAATATATATATAATAGATTTTAAAAATATATATTTTTCAACCTTGTTTTTTTGCATTCGGTTGTTTACATATATTTTAAAAATAATAGTGGTGACTGTGTAGATGCTATTTTGAACTTTTGAGCTACCAGTGCAACTGCCGTGAGCAGGCGGAACACTTTAGTAGCCCCCCTTCATATATCCCGACAATGTCCTTTACTTGGGATTTTGGTGATTGTGTCGGGAAGCATTGGTAGCTTTGTAATAATAAAGTCTCGTATCACCTCCATGGGGTGGGTTCCCAAATGTAATAAGGAAGATGACACCGATCTTTGATGAATTCGGTGTCCCCACAAACAGTCGTCTTGCATGATAGATCGCAAGGGCCAGCTGATGGAGGAAATATGTGGCATAACGGTACCTGTTTACGGTACTAGTTCCGGTGTATCTAGGAGTGCTCCGGAATTGACATTCCGGGTGGCTGGGGAGCTGCTGTCGGCCGGCCGAGATACCCAGGCATAATGATTATCCACCATTTCTAGTGGGGGAAACCTGTAGCCGTGGGCCGACAAAGAGCTGCTGTGTTGATGCTATTTTGAACTTGTATTTATTCAAATTTGATGTATAGAATTTGATGTAATATCCAGTGTCTTTTGATGTCTTTATTCAAATTTGTAATTTATTATTAGTTTAATATAAAATTTGTGTTGTTAATTGTTATTAGTTTCAATTCGTTTATATATTCAAATTTGTAATTTAGTATTGGTTCCATATCAAATTTGTGTTTTTATTAGTATAAATCCATTTATATATTATGAATATATAATATTATTTTATATAAAATTTATTTATACC